>NC_060159.1:21353159-21442368 GCF_021292245.1 Micropterus dolomieu
TCCGCGGCTTTTTGTTTTTTTTTGTCGTTTCTCCCCCCCCCCCCCCCCCCATGTCACTCTAATTAATCGGAGGCATGTGGAATCGCACCAGGATTAGGAATTGCTTCCCAATAGTGTGCCTGCTGTTGACGTTATGGACGGAGGTAAGAAGGCTCCTATTTTATTTTTATAATAATTTAGTCCGCTCCACATAAATAAAATAAATGTTCAAAATTACCCATGGCAAAAGTTGGTGGGCGTGGGCAGATGTAGGCTATTTGCTCTCCGGCACTGCATATTCGCATCACATTAATCGATAATTGAATTACGTAGCCGTCAGTTGTGGAGCATGTGATCATGTAACCATGACAAGATTGAAGTCTGAGGAATTGATACAGGGTACTCTCCATTTTGGCTGCAGAGCCCTGTACCTTTCTTTCTTTTTTTGGTGGGGGAGAATTAGGCCTGAATCAAGAAGTTGTAAGTTGCATTGCATCAATTGGCTGCTGCAGCGGTTAATTTGATTGTCTTAAACCCCCAGCCTGTAAACTGTAGGCTGTTCACGTGCTCCATTCATGATGCAAGAAATTATTTTGGAATATCCACCCAATCTGCACAAGATTTATATTGATTTCAATTGACACTCAGGCACTGTTATCCACATTTTTACGCACCAATTTGTGCAACCCAAACCACACCACAGCCTGTTAATATTGGCCTATATATAATTTGGGTCTTTTTTAAAATGTTGTTTCTAGGTGTCCCAGTCAACCGGCTATTTCGAGCTGCAGCTGATCTCCGTGGAGAATGTAAACGGCGAGTTGGCGGACGGGGAGTGCTGCGACGGCTCCAGGAGCTCCCAGGACCTGCGCTGCACTCGAGACGAGTGCGACACTTACTTCAAAATCTGCCTGAAGGAGTACCAGATGGAGGTCACCACCAACGGCCCCTGCACGTTCGGGGCTGGATCTACGCAAGTTCTCGGTGGAAATATGTTTTCTTTTAAGGGCGCAAAGAATAACCCGAATAAAATCGACGAAGCTGGCAAGATTTTGATCCCCTTCCAGTTTGCCTGGCCGGTGAGTGTGATTTCTTGTTCCAGTTAAGATAACGACACTGTTTCTTGACACCTTCCTCACTGGACAGAGCACAACACCAAACCCCGATTAAAACGTAGGCAATTTAATGATAATTTTGATGTTTACACATAAAAAGCCATTTGCCAATGGTTTGGAGCCTCTCTCCCAGTCTGAAAACATCCAGAACATTACAGCACCTCTGATTTGGATAAAAGTCCACACATTCAGAACAAGGTCCATAAAGTTTTTTTTTTTTTTTTTTCTGTCATTGCAAACTAGAGTTGCAAGTAAGGATACATTTTATAACATCTGATTTATTTTATTGAGCAAATGTTGGGTCTATAAAACATCAGAATACAGTGAAAATACCCATCAGTCGTTAAATGTCCAACCAACAGTCCACAACTCTCAAAATAAGTGAAGTTGCTGTCATGTAACACTAGAAAAGTAGCAATTTCTCACATTTGCGTACCAGGGATCTTAAAAATCTCGGCATTTTTGCTTAAAAAATTACTTTCCTCTGAGCTACTTATTGATTAATTGACCAATCCTTGTATCTCTTATTGCAACCATCTTCTTGTTCAGAAAACTTTACAGTGAAAGGCTTGGCAGCATCCTGTCCTTATTACAATTGACACACATCGTGGCTAAACGATGACATGCTTCGCAAGGATCAGATTGCAACTACAGTGGTTTGCCGTGTCATCTGGGTCTTCTTTTAAAGTTGCCCTGATATATGAGGGTTGGCTTTGTTCCAATCCACCAGCTTGCACCTGCCAAGGCCATGATAGGGTAATTAGACTGGGGGAAATGCTTTGATATGTAGACCCTGGAGGGGGAACTCTGTTACTTCTCATACAGAGAAATGGTTATAGTAAAGCTGTTTACTTCAGAACATGACATTTTGCTGATTCATGTGGGTGTTGAGGTTCATTATAATCCAATCCATCAAGTGGAATTTTATTTATTAAGACTTCAGCTTTTAGGATTGGTCCACATTACTCACTACTGCCAGTTTTGTTGGATAATACCAGATATATTAAAACTTTATTTAATGGAGAAATATGTGCTTTGCATTTCTACAGAATAAAAACAATTTTGAAAGACACTGTCTTTGAGGTATCTAACTTTTACTTTTATGCAAGGCAATATTAAACTGCAAGATTTTCACACTGGTCTGGTGTGATGCACGAGAATGGCACGTACTGGATTTGGGTGCAGCCTGGTTGTATGTATGGGATGGATGCTCCAATTAATTCTCTATTATAATGATGAATGAGTGACATTATGCTGTGAGTGAAATATGTGTTCAGCTGATGTGAGCGATGCCTGCGGCAGGGGTTTGGTGTGTACCGCTGGCTGGTTTTGACACCCCTCTTCCCCCCTCCGCACCCCACAGCTTCTTCTCCTGCTGTGGGAGCCAGGTGGCCCCTCCAGGGCAAATAAGCTCGTCTGACTGCAGATGAGGGATAGCTGATAGATTAGGCACACAAATAAGGTGTGCATGTAGTAAAAGGAAAAATTCTAAGTACTAGTCCTGTTTCACAGTCCAGTTTGACATTTGAAGATGTCACCTTTTGGCCATTGGAACTTGTGATGGGCATTTTTATTTCTTCAAATGATTAATTGCTTAATTGGAAAAAATAATCAGTGCATCATTGGTAGCATGCAACTCTATTTTGAAGGAAAGCTTGGGCTGCTTTTTTGGATATTGAGCCGATGAAAACTAAATTCTTAAAAATTTCGATAAAACTTGAATACCATAAAACATGTGTGGAACTGCTGTTCTTCTGAAAGCTTGGCATGTTTTTGTAGCCTTTTTGTGTTGAAGGCATCACATGTTTGATCCAGGTTTCCTCTTTGTGTATTAAATGACTTCAGGGTTTCCCGCAGCTGTTTATAGCAGAGGTGCTCCGTCTCTAGTGAATTAAGAGCTGCCTTTGCTAACGTTTCTAAGCTTCAGAGCACAATGGCAAAGGTGCAGTTTCACACAGTAAAGGCCATATATTTAATGAGGGAGGTGATTGTTTAGACCATCAGGTGAGTTGGGGCAACATTTACCACCTAGGATAACAAATTTTCTGGGGCCAACCCTGGATTTATCTTGAAACTACATGTATGTAAAACAAACTTAATTGTCACACAGAACCACTGGTAGTCTCTTATTTGACTCATTGGCTGACACCTCTGGACAGAGGTGAAGTGGGTTATTCTGGTGTGTTGTCTTTCTGTTAAGTGGCCCAGGCTGATAACTGTGCACTATTCCTGTGCCAGATGTCACAACAAGCCTGTGGGGTCACTTGCTATGGCGTTGTCGCTTTCCTCACTGAAGAAACAAAGATGCAGTTGTACTATTGGCTGTGTCATCTGGCCAACTGCCCATTTTAAGCCCCATGGAAACCAATGAGGGCTGGACTCATCTGCCATCCAGGAATTATTTTATTGAAGAAATATGACGTCTGTGACAAACGTCCGTGTAAACAGAATACAGCTGCACGGGCTGCCTTTCTGCTGCAAACTGTGGTCCACAGTCAACATACTTAGACATACAATCTACATGTATCACTCTGCTGAGAAAGCTGATGTAATTTTGGTACACATGGCTGTGCAAATTAGTCAGGTTGGAAGTTGGGGAGAGATCTCAATTTAGTCAAAACTTAGACACCTATTGTCACTAAAATGTTCACAAGAATTTGCAAAACTAGCTACTAAATTGCTAGTATCACTCAAATGTATTTTCCATAGAGTAATGCAGTTAAATTGAATGTTTTTTTTTTGAGTTGTGTCAATGCCTTTTGATGGCATTAATTTTATGAATAGGCACTTTTCAAAGAGCACTTTTTAGTCTAGTGTAGTACAGTCAAGCTGTAACCGTGAAAATCATCCTGCATTTCTCAGAAAGGCTCCTTCTTCTGTGAAGACACGAGATATCAGAGCCTCCCCTCTTCTCTGCCCAGTTAGCGTTACACCAGTGTGATGCAGTTGCTAATGGCTGGTTTTACTCAGATTGCATGATAATTATCCATTCTTTGGAAGTTTTCCAGTGATTCTCCAGCTCTGGCTTGTCTTGCCATCGTGCCTATAAAGAGACTGACTATTGATGCTGCAGCCATCTCTGTGCTGCTGAGTGTTTCCCTTCAGGTTTGAATTTACAGTAAATGCACACTGCTTCTACTTTCTCTTAGGGTTTTTTAGTCTTTTCTTTAATCTTTTTATTTATTTATTTTTTTTAGGGTGTCTTGATATTGTGAAGCTGAACAAATTTGTGGGTTTGCCTTCTTTCTGATGGTGACATGACAAGATGAACACCACTCATGTCTGTACAGAGCTGGAGCAAGGATGAGGTTAGAAAGACAGGAAACTAGGAGAAACAAGTAGCCCAGCTTTCTCTAAGTAAACTAAGGGCCTTTCCGAAAGTACCTCGCTATTTCCTCCCGCTACTACTACTTCAACACCGTTTGCCGTTCATGGGGAGGGTCCACCACATTGACCGCCATCCGAAACCAATTAGCACGGAGAGATAGTGGGTTATGCTGAATGATCATCGATGCTGGCCTGTTGAAGGTGTGTAACAGGCTTTGCTGCATGATGGAAGACCCTTCTTTCAAACATGAGGTGTGTGACTACGCCCGTAAATATGTAGGATTTTTAAATTCCAAAATTCTATATCACTATATACCGATTAACAACATAGCCTAAATATTGTGTTTAATAAAAAAAAGCTCTTGTTTGATAGAAAACACCACTGTTTTAAATTTCTTTTTTTTATTTTTTTTTATTGAATCATATTTATCTCATACAAAAATCTTCAGCCAAAACAAATGTAAGCTACAAAAAACGACCGAATAATAGAACATGACACAACTAGATACATAGGGGTATTACGTAAAAAGCAACAAAGTCTGTAATGAGAAATATTTAAATCTTTACACATTTTAACTGTTTTAATTACTTACTTCAGCCCATATAATGCTTCAGTATAATGTTTGCTTTATATTTTGTATTTGTGGTTCCTTTTTTTTGGACTATTTGTGCATGTAATATTTTTCATAAAAGATAGAGGGCCAAAATATATAGCCTTGTCTTTTACAATTAATATCAATCTTATCATAAAATAATGTCTCTTTTTCATAAATTAATAGCTGAACCAGTTAACATCTTAAAGAAGCAGGCTATTCTATATCTAACCCAAATAATTTGGTACGTAAACAATCATAAAATAAATGACTGAATTCGTTATTGCAAAACACACACTTTCCCTCAACATCGGTCCTGAATCTTAATACAAATTTTGTTTTATAAACGTATGTTAGCAGTGAGTGATAGTGCAGCGGTAATGTCAGATCCTATTTATTCTAGGGAGAGGTTCATCTGAAAGTTGGCGGCTGTAGTTATACCCTACGTGTTAAGGGAACTCTATTTGGCTGTGAAGGTGAGTCCGACCAGAGTACTCTCCGTGACAGAGTGGAAGTGGCGAGGGTCTAGTTTTGGAAAGGCCGTAAGAGTCTGAAGTCATGCTAGCAGGCCTATGAGGCTAAAAGAAATCGAAATGCTAACATGCTCATACTTAGCAGGTATGTTTACCCTGCTCACCATCTTAATTTAGCATGTTAATCTAACATTAGCTAACCAGCACTACACACAAAAGTACATCTGAGGCTGATAGAATAGCCATTAGTTTTAGCGTTAGCATAGCTAAAAAAAGAGAGAACAGTTTGTGGTTGAAGAAAGAAGCGGTGGGACTGTTTCTAGACAAACATCACTGTGATAACAAGACTGCCTGCAATTACTGCACCTGGGTTTTATTCGTCAAGAAATAATAAAAGCACAAACCCCCTCAAACCATAAATTGTTGTTTTTACATTTCTTAATGTGTGTACAGATTAAACAAAGATATTTGTTCATTACTAAGATGTAGAGGTGGTGGTAGGTGTATTTTTGAACTTTATGGCGAGCCAGGCTAGCTTTTTCTCACTGGTTCAAGCTTTTATGCTAAGCTAGGCTAATCGGCTCCTGGCTCCAGCTCCATAGTTGACACACGTGATGAGACTTGTATCAATCTTCTCATCTAATTCTTGAAAAGAAAAAGCCTATTCCCCCAAATCCTTTTTTAAGAAACAGCATTAAGTTTACGTTAGTGTCAGTAACGTAGTTTGTGCACCATGCTGTCCCTGTTTGGAATGGACATTAACACGGTCCAGCAGTCATCTGACCAAGTTAATGCCTCGTTTGGCCTGCCTGATTGAGTTTCCATTTTGTTGGCCCATGCTGTGAGAGCAGATCAGGAGAGAGAGGGCAGGAGAGAGACACTTCTTACTTCAATTTGAACACTAATGAAATTGCTGGTGAAATTTCTGTGCCTCTTTCTCTCCCTCCCCGCCCCCCAGCTCCATCAGCCGGACATCCGTTTGACGTGAGCCTTCCTGTAACTGTATCTGCTCTGAACTTGGATATGTATCAGACCTCCCTCAGCTAGTAAATAGATGCATGTAGCCAGACCTGTACTTGATCTGCAACAGACACCAATCTGATCAAGAAGCTCAGTTGTTACTTTACAACAAGTTCTAATTCAACTCTTCAACTTCTCAAGCTTGTAGTGTTATTTTAATAGACATTCTTGACCACTTAGAGCTCCATATTCCTTTAAAAATAACACCCAGCCTCTGGTGGTGTATTTATTATCGTGTGTGTGTGTACCAAGTTGGTTTGTTTGGTGTGCTGCTCACGCAGTCCCTTGGCGTGCTGTCAGTCTCACGCAGCTAATCATCTGGGAGGTACAGACGATCTCATTCACATTTAAACGACAAGTTAATCTGCACCAACCTGCTGAAGATTGTTTTTCTTGGAACAAACTCAAACTATTTGAATGGTTTTGGCTCGCTGCTCTTGCATCAAATACACACAGTACTGGTGGCAAGCTTTTTTCTTTGTGCTACCTTTCAAGCATTGTCCTGCATGTCTTTTCTTGTACAAGTACTTTGCTTACTTGTACAAGAAGTAAGTCAGACTTTCGACAAAAGCCTTCAGAGTTATTATTGTCTTGTCTTAGGTGAATTTATGCCCTTGAATTTTGAAACAACAGAAGATACTGAATTGCAGGCAACAGTGCATTGTCTAGATTTCTGATTTCTAGTATCTCGAATCATGTCCATGATTCAGCATCCAACTGTGATTGGACTGTGTGGATTGATGTGCCCTAAGTGTTCAGTAAAGTTGCCACATGTCATTCAACTCGGTCTGAAAGTGTTTTTATAGCTGTTCTAAAAGGTCAGACTTGAAGGCGGGACTTAAAGTCTGCCATCATAGCCTCCTCCTGGCAGCATCACACTGCCTCCCTGATCTTTGTCTCAAGGTAATTAATCATATAAATGGGGAAAATGGAGCACACTTTTGACATTCAGGGCGTTGCACTTGGTTGTACACGAAATGACGGAAGTAGTTGTGAAGAATGGAAGAAGTTCAAGCCCAGGTTACTTTCTGTCGTCCACATACTTCGTCAGTCGATATGTGAAGTTGCTGTGATTGTTGGTTTTGAAAAGTTAAAACTGACTGGTTATTAGATGCTTTATGATAATGAAGTACTTAGCTTGCAAGGATGTCACCTAGACAAAATCTTCTTTAGCTTATTGTCTTTCTCTAGCTTTACAAATAGAGTATATCTGATAAAATTGTTTGGATGTCAGAAATGCTGCAGGGCAAATACATTTTTGGTTAGAGTAGCTCTTAAGCACCATACTTGGTTAATACCAGAGCTCTGTGTTCTGTACCAACATTTAAAAAGCTTGCAAACAGTAACAAAAGACCAACACAGTTTGACTTGAGCATATTTTCGTAGGTGTATATAACCTTTTGGGATTTTACTGAATTTTGGAATCTCCACAAATGCATCTTCTTTTCATTGTTATTTTTGGTTGTCTTCCATACTAGCGCTTGCAGTTCATGCTGATGAGAAAACAGAATCGGAGGTACATATGAGGGGAAAAATCAGGAGTGGGACACATACAGATACACTGTAGTGCTTCATATTTGTAAGAAGTAGGACACAGGCTTTAATAGTAGCTCATTCAAACACTCTGACTGTACTGTATGTGTTTCCCCCTGTCTGAGACAGCAGTTAGCTAAATTTTGGGTGCACAGACACACTTACACAACCAAAGGCTAACATGCTGCCATGGTTAGCCACACCTGATGCGGAGCTCGTCAGAGCTGTTGCTAGGAGACGGCTACATAGGCCTCTAGTAAACAATTATCTTTCCTTTCTGTGACTCCCTCCCCCATCCTTCCTCCTCTGGTCCCAGGACTGCTGCATGGAAAGCCACTTAGCCATCGTCTCACCTGTGATTCAGCAATTAGCAAGTCGGGTAGAAATGACTGCTTTTCTTTTTCTTCTGCTCCATGTTGACATTTTGGCTTCTTAATCCCTTATCAAACCAGCATGGTTGCTACGCACATGCAGGGTATCGCTCACAATGTCTGACTAGTGGCTGTGTTGCTATCATTTAATGACTGAATGTGCTGAAAGTAATACTTTTTATTCACCTTTCCACATTTCAAAAATGCATTTCATTCTAACATGACAGTGATGTTGCATTGTGCCTTGTATGGTGTTTCAGGTGGTCAGAGAATCAACACTGGATTTCTGCAAAGAGCAGAGGATTCAGTGAAAATTGTGTGTTTATGCTGTTTCTTGCAAGTTTCTTAAAACAGAAAATTTTTTATTTTTTTTTTATAGAACTGTGTGCTGTAACTACTTGTCTTTCTCGTTTTCACGAATGTGTATAATTGGTGAAGGTGAAAGAGTGAGAAGAAAGCCACTGTCTGTTTAACCCCATGCCCTGATTTCCTTCCAGGAAGGGCTTCCCTCATAGACGCTGCACATTGTGAGTCTCAGAAATCTTAGTGTTGTCAGAGTTTACTAGTCTGACAAACATCTGTGTTGTTGCTTTGCTCATGAACAAAGATGCAGTGTAGTATTAACTGTGTGATCTGGACAGCTGCCCTGTGGAAACCAGTGTACACTGAACTCCACCTGACTCTGACTACATGCTTAATATTAAATGGATCTGTCACGTGACGGGGAGAAGGCAGCAGGGTCCTTAAATTAAAAGGTAGTCTTCCTGCTCATTGCCTCCGGGAGATGACGATGTCTTAACCTGTGCTTTTCTTACTAACTTTACATACCAGAGTTCAAGCAAGGATCGGACAAATTTCTTTGGAACTAGGGATGCAGCGATTACCAGATTTCACTTTTAACTGTGCTTTAAAATGTCAAAGTTAAAGAGGTCACATTATGACACCAAACACTACATTTTTTGTCATACTACACATTGCTGTATCTCCTCTTTTCACCATCGTGTTGAAGGCTTCGTTTTAGCTATGGAGTGATAGATCTTACCTCTACATGATCTTTGTTGGGAGTTGCACATACTTAGTAAACACGGCTTCGGTTCATGTTCCCCTTACCAGCTTAGCAGCATGGACTGGAGCAAGAGTTTCAGAGTGGTGAGTTATTAATCTGTAGCAAAAGTATTTTTCATCTATAAAGTTTTAACTGAGCTCTGTCTCTACATCACAGTAACAACTTTATGTCCATTGACTGCCTGGAGGGTAGCTAGTGTTTGGAAGAGAGAGGAGAGTCAGCAGGTGGATGTCTTGTCACTGTGTGCTGCAGCAACTGAGTGTTTTTGCCACCGGTGTTCGTGAGGGCATGTCTGACTACCCGGTTGGCGAGCATTATGACGCGCATTTAGCTTTGTCGTCACAAGGATGAAAGGGAAGCTGCTGGACTACAAATGAGCTGTTTTCAGGCAGTTCAGAGCAGAGTTTTCTGTCGGAGACAGGAACTCCCTTTGGGGTGGAATTTTTTTGTGTTTTTTTATTTTTCACTTTGCAAACCTATTACGTGCACACTCACTGACTCATACTTAATAAAGGAGAGGGGAAAAGGCAAGAAGCATAATACCGCCTCTTTAATTAATTGTAAAGGCTCCAGTACACCCGAGTGTTTCTGTTGCATGGAAAGGAACTGTTGCAACGTGCACAAAACTAAAACAAAAATGTACACGAGCGGTGTACCAGCTTGAAGTGCCGTGCTTATCAGAGACGTATAGGCTCCTTCTATGCACTGGCTAAACTATGGCAGAGGGATCAAACTGTGAAGCTTTATTTCCACCAAAGAAACGGCAGTAGTTGGCTGTGTGGGAGCATTTCTTGTACACTCAGCAGACTTACCAGGGCGTTACTGAAGATGAAGGATCACCTGTTCAAAAACTTGCCCTTCCACCGCAGCGCATATCGCTTCTTTACTGAAATGGCCTTTATGGAAGACAGAACGTAGTCCTGTCAAGACCTTCTGTCACTGAACATTTAATGTTACATCCTGTTTCCTCCTCCTGTCTGTGTTGAGAAAATGTTGCCATGAGAAAACACTTGCATAACATCAGGAGCTTATTAACTTCCAGGACTACCAATTACCTGCATTTCAGTTATTAATAACACTCCATGAGAGATGTTCTCAATTTCTTTCCATCATTTTAATTTAATCTTTTTTCATTTTTGACATGATGCTGTATGTGTTTGCTGACTTTCAGTGACTCATGACAGACATATTTCTGTCTGTGCCAAAATGCACCAGTTTCCCTCTGGTACTGTCCTCTTTACCTAGTTAACTTGCAAAGCTGATGGCCCAAACTATATCCAGGAGTTCATTTATGTCAACAGATATCCTATGCTTGGTTGTGTACAAAATCAACCATTGCAGATCCTGTCTTTCTTACTCTCTGCTTCGCTTTCAGCTTACCACTCTATCATGATAATTAAGGTAGTGAGGAGCCATCATGAACGGTTGGCATCCATCATATGTCCCCTCTCTTTGCACGTTTTTGCACGTGTAAACCAACATTGAAAATGGCTATGGACTGTTTTGGAAATATTTCCAACAGGATCATGATGGCCTTCTGTAATGATGACGTGAGAAATTGCACACTGCACCTGGTTTTTCCATGATAAATGTACGGTAGGCCAAAGTGATGCTGTTGGTTTTACTCAGGCTTGTTAACTTTTACATTAAAGGTTCAGTGTGTTAGTTCTAGTGGCATCTTGTGGTGAGGGTTGGGAATTAATAAAAACATAATAGTTCATAATGTAAGGTCTTTATACACCACTGAAAATATAGTTATGTATATTGCATTTTTGTCACTAGATCCTCCTAAACATTACACACTTAACTTTTAATTGTGACCCCGTAAAATTAACTCCAGTCTTCTGGTGACAAGGCAGAGTAGACTGGAAGCCTCTACAACATAATTTCAACTCTGCATGTTGTGGTATGGCCATTGTCTTTAAAGCACAATAGAAAATTGCTTCATTGCACTGCAGGCACCTATTTAATTTGCGAACAACGCAGAAGTTTATTCCACCACCAGTATTTGAACAGCATAGTTTGAAGTTCGTGTTTTCAAACCTGGTTAAATGCTGGAAGATGGTGGGAGGGTGGGCTGAGGAGCTTGTTTTGTTGTTAGATCGACTTTAGCTGCTGAATCACAGCAGTCATTCATATTTTGTTCCAAAAATATAATTAACAATGTGACAATAAAATGACAATCTACAATCATTTCTACTTTTGTAATACTACTTACTTACTTCCCACTGAATCTTATGGTTTTAGTGTTTTACAAAATAACATGAACCATCAGTTGTAGGCTCCAGTAAATGACTCAAAAGTATTGCAGAATGCAGGCTGCTCAAGTGATGCGGTTAAACTGTTATAACTGCATAACAGTTGTGTAGTTATGAGTTGTGTCTCTCTGCATGTGTATATTTCCATTGTCTCTGCATTGATTTGACTTTTTTTTTTATTTCGAATATGGTACTGTACCTGTTGTTTCATCAACCCCCAAAACATAAGCGTCAGGGCCATTGAGCCATTCTCAAAATGTGTCATGCTTAACGAATTTGGCTTTTTCTCTAATTCTTCAGTTACTATATATCCTTTTTACATTGTTTATTTAAACTAATATATCGGATTTATATTGGCAAAATGTGTAAACTATACAAACATGGTTCTTACAGGGTTTCCTTCCTTTCGATGCGTTTCCTTGCTAAAGCTTCCCGATTTTTCTTTTTTCTATGTTATTTGAAGGCTATGAGCTTTCCTTTCATCACTGATTTTTGCAGCGTCCCACAAAACACTACTTCAGTTAAGAATTGAGATACCACAACAATTATGAACACCTTGACTTGCTGTATAGAATGTGAATAGTTTTTCTGATGGGTGGAAATCCCACCATACATTGCTGATTCTCAACTCTATCAACATTTTTTAGTTATCCTGGAATTAGGAGCAAGCCTCTTTAATGTACAAGAGTTTGGTTTGTATCTGGATATTCTGGTCTCCTCCACATTCATTTGTCTGTTTGAATACACTGTACGTGCATGTTGCTGTTGTCCACTGCGTCTCCTGGCTCTTGTTAAATGAATGGTGTACAGGTGCTAGAGGCTCCTTGTGGGGGTAATTAAAGCATGTCATTACATGGGCAGTTAAATTGTCACTTTACTGTTGAACCTGTTTGAAATGATAATGGGGCTCTGCTGGAGGTGGTGCTGTATCGCTCTCCAGTCAGGCGCCCTGTTGCTTTGGATCAGGAATTAGCCTGTTAATGTTTCTGAAGCATGTCTTTTGCTGTAGTAGCTCTTAGTTTTTAAGGCAGATTAACACCTGCGAAAGAAACAAATATCCACGAGAATGGCGCATTAACATGATTCTTTGAAATCTTTTTGTTTGCCGCATGTGTCTTGGTACGCATGATGAAGATATGACATGAGTCTAAAAGGTACAATTATATTGTTATTGCCAGCCTGGTCAGTTTTAGTAGTATTTTCAGGTAAGAATACATACCTCCCTGTTTGGACACAAGAACAACCTGTCCCTGATAAAGGCATGAAAAACTGCTTATTGTCCGTATCATATTTTGGTTTTTATTTTAAGTGATGTTTGCAATTTTAAGCATGCAAGAAATTCAGCTCCGTTTAGGGCATTTTTAAAGATTTAAAACGCAAATCAGCAATTTAACAGTAAATCACTACATGTCTACTTGGATGTATCTGTGATTTGCATGTAGAATCATTTAGCATTTTCTATGCAAATGTGCATGTGTTGGTGTTTGTTTTACGTGTTGCATAGTCTTGGATCACGCTGGTTAATTAGCACCAGGAGGGGAGGGGTTTGTTGTATTGGAAGTGCATGGGTAATGACCCTGTTGGCATAGTAGCAGCATGCTCAATGGGCTGTGTGTGTGTGTGTGTGTGTGTGTGTGTGTGTGTGTGTGCACAGCCAGTATACACCAGCCAGCCAAATGCCTTGCCTTCAGTTCTACATCTCTTGGCACACGAGTCTGGCAAGCAACTTGTGTGCAGAACTAATTCACAGCCCTCCACTTCTCAGCACAGATATGACCAAAGAATGGATATTGATACTAGTTTGCCTACTTATTCTCTGAGGTTTATGTAAATGGGATGGGGTTTAGTTTAGTACATACAGTAATTGTAGATTGTTCTTGGTGTTTGTTTGGGAAGAGCACACTGGTTGTAGTCCCACTGTAGAGATGAAACACATTAGCTGAATAATTGGTCACCTGACAGGAAGTTATTGGATGTCATTCAATTAAGCTGTCAAACGGTTCATTGCTTCAGGCTTTTTCAAAAGTAAAGATTTGCTGATTTCCTGTTTCATATTGTTTAAATGTATTATATGTTCCCAGAGATGTGTCCTCTTGTTCAAGGAGGTCCCATATCATTAGAAACTGAATATCTTTGGGTTTTGGATTGTTTGTTAGGTGGAAAAAACACCTTGTGCTCTGAGAAACTGCAGTCGACATTTTGCAGAAGTATCTCACATTTTAAAGACTAAATGGTCAATCAAAATAATCAACAAAAACACTGGCAAGTTGACGTGAGGTGTGTTTAATATAAGAGAAATCAGAATTAATCTATTGTTGGATGTTAGCTGTTTGAGTCTTTTTTTATTGAACTGTGGAGATGCAATAGTATATGAAGTATAACATTTTTATGTTAAGTGTTACCAAAACACAAACTACTCTGGCATGCCTTGGCATTACTTTTTTTGTCTGGCACAATTAGAAGTGTATTTGTTAGTCAGATAAGGTTCCAGCTCTCAGACTGAAGTGGGGGAGAACTGTTGATTCTACAAAACTGCTGAACTGCAATTTTGAATCCTGGGACACGCAAAATACCGAAATGTTTTGTACGGATGTCAAAAAGAGTCAAAAACCTTCCAACTTGTGCTTCTCTGCCTGCCAACATCATCACCATATTTGCAAGGATTTTGCCCCTGGAGGTCTTTGATCCTTGTCTCTGAACAGCTTGAGGAGCTAGACCAAGACAGATTTGCATTTGAGTCCACCCTCCAGGCAGAAGTGATGGGAAGCTGGTTCAGCTCACTTTTTACCCTTGATTGGAAGAGGCAACTCCCCCAGCCCCCAAACAAACCCCTACAAGCTCCTCTTCCACTGGAAACCTCTCTGGTTGTTCTTGTAGGTTTAGTGATATTCAACCTGTTTGCTGTCTAGGCATTAATGAGACTAAGAGTTAATGATACCAAATTATTTCGCTCCCAGATGGTCTTTAATACCTAATTAGAATAAAAGATGTAACTGGACATTTTAGAGTTGATTAACATAATTTTATGGGACAATCTTTCACTCTATTATTCCTCATATTGAGACAGCGATTACCCACAGTGCCCATTAAGAGTGATAGAGCAACGCTGTTATTTATCCATATTTTTACCTGTCATTTTAAAGATCAGGGTCTGAAGAGCCAACACATGCTGCTGTTGTGCTTCTGACCTTCCTATTAAGCAGAAATGGGGTAGCTTGGTACCCTTGATGGAATAGCATAGACTCAGCCCTAGTAAAACCAAAAGCTGGGATTGACATCACAGATTAATGAAGATTACATGCAGCGATTACTGGCCGCGGGATGAATTGTGATGACCTCATGTCCCATCAGAAGGCAATAAATCACAAGATGTCAGTGGAACTCCCTGTGGAGCAGTTGGGAACAGGGAGGTGGACATTCAGGTCACCTCTCTGACATGGGAACAGAAATAGCTCAAGGTTACAAACTGTTTTTATGGAGAGTACGCATCTGTCTATTTTAGTTATGTCATGAAAGGCATCAAAAACTTCCATCAACATTTGAGGTCCCAGCTCTCCCCAAGCGTCAGAAATGAGTCAATCAAACCTCGCATCTACAATGCAAACGCACCCCTCCATTGATGCCGAATTGTTGGCAGACTGGGAACTCGCATGGGATTACACACCAAGCCTGGATCTCACATTCTTAGTATTCTTCGAATGCAAACATGCACATCGCCCCACATGCAGAGGGCTGATCCCTCTTTTGAAAAAGAAGTGTGCAGATCCCATGCTTAGTGACCCCAAAATACCCTGGCTTCCACTTCCCACTGCCTGTTCCCTGTCCTTTTTTATTCAATGGCCACCTTCTACTCACCCATCCACTCCTCATCTGGCGTGGGAAATTACACCTGTGGCTCTCCACAGACATCATCACCACCACCACCACCACCACCCCCACCCCCCAAGGGGGTAAGCCAGAGCCAAAAATGACGTCAAAACCCTGTGACACCCCGTCGCACATGAGAGATGTACCTGTATTGCTTAGATTATAAGCTCTCAGCAGTCTAAAACACTGTACAGCGATCAGTGACGCTGCATTGGTGTTTGACAGGTGAGTCTCGTAGGTGGGCTGATTAATCAGTGACGATCAATGCCGTTGTTCTGCGTCATTAAACCACGATTATGTTGCACGATCATGCGCTGTAGACGCTGGTGCCAACAGGAAATAGCCCTGTAGTAGTTTGTTTTTTTTTTATTGTTCCAAAACTGGCTTCACTGCACTCCATTCAAATCAGCAGGGTGGCTTTGTCAAGTAATACTGTCCATGCCACCACCACATGTTCTGCTTCACCCACATGGCCTTTTGTGATTACTGAAATGACTCTACCTGAATTTCAATGACATGGTGATGTTTGTTTCATTTTGTGCCATGCTAGATGGCTCTTAAATGCTGCATCATTTCAAGCGAACTGATTCACCATGCCCCCTTCTTGACTTGAAAACTAGGATTTCTCTGAGTAAATCCTCTAATCCATTAGGGGAAGGGCCGGTGAGGATTTTGGAGATTTGACTGACGTAGGATTCTTCATGGTCTCCGATAAAGTATTTCACAATGTCAAATGTATCCAAGGTTCAGTTCTGAAAACTGAAGATGCCGCTCAGATGAGAGGCGAAACGTCTTTGAGTATGTTCAGCCTAGTCCAGTTGCCCTTGATTTTAACCTTCCTTGGATAGCTGTGACCTGGATGACTATCAAATGTAATTGATGTGTGGGTGTTTTTTAAATTGAGGAAAAAGGGCAGGTTAATATAATTAAAATATTTTCTGAGGTGTAGCACAGTTGGATATAATATTAGGACCCATACAAGAACCACTGGCAACTCTTTATGACAAACCCCTGCAACTGTCCTGCCCAGGCTCAGTAGCACACATGCTGACACTAATTGTACTTGTGCTGACTGTGTCTCTTCATGGACAATGGTTTTGATTGGGATGGGGGTGAGTTGTGGTGTTGGGACAAGGGTCTTTGTTCAGTAGCCTTTCCCCCAGCCCTCCCCCCCGCTTCTCCCCTTTATCCCCCTGCCCATCCATCTATCTTGTTCCAACCATTTGGGCAGCTGTCACTTAATCCAGCTAATCACAGATAGGGATGGTCTGTGGGAAACCAGACTAGTCCATGGCTTTGCTCCACCTCAGGGTTGACTCAGGAAACTATTTACCCAAACGTTTACAACATGTAGGCATGCAACCATGCCTGGATTTTAGGTAAAGCTAAGAGCTTGAAGTCCAAATATGGCCACCTGTTCTTTGTTTGATCTTTTGATTTTGCCTTATGACGAGGTTTGTCTGGAACACTCGCATAGTCTCACAATACAGGCAGGCACTTCTGCCACTAATGCATACATTGCCACTCATAGTTCCCCATGTATGCACTGGCACATGCACACGTCCACTCACATGCTCAGATTGGGGCAGCTAGCCCACCCTTTTGTGGTGGGGGGAGGGGGAATGGTTGGAAAGGTCAGAAGCCGAGCTACATGTCGTGGGATGATCCACGTTCATGTCAAATCCATCTTTGAGGCTGTATCTGTTGTGCGTCTGCAGTTGGACGGGTTGGCAGAGTTTCTGGGAACAGCAACACGCAAATTGCCCTTCCCCAAACCAGAGACTCACTCCCCTCTTACATCCCCCTTTCATCTAACTACAGGTTTCCACCTCCCCTACTCCCAGCCTAGTTTCGGCCTCTAATATCTTACCGGTAGCTACAGTCTCCTACAGCTGTACCACCCATAGCCCTTTAGGTCACCCCTATCCCATCATCTTCAATCTACCCTTCTCCTGTCACCCGTGGTCTTCCACAATAACACTCCCCTCCCCTTCCTCCCACCGCCACCCACAGCCAGACAAGCCTACTTAATCCGACAGCCCAGCAGCAACCAGCTTGTTGGTCCCCCAGATCAACAACACACACACACACACACACACACACACACACACACACACACACACACACACACACACACACACACACACACACACACACACGTTTTCCATTGAATAAACCTCAAGTCCCTCAAATACTTTTATTTTAACCCCCCACCTACTGATCAATGACATTGTAGTAGAGGTCACAGCAGTCACACTGTGGCACCTACAACTGTCACTGGTGGTGACGTAATGACTGTTATTTAGGTCATCTGGTTGCCTAGCAGTGTGCCCTGCAGCACACCCGCTAGATTACTCCTGTGATGCTGGTTAGCTTGGTTAATTTCCATCTGTGTTTGTGTTTACTCAAAACAGTGTCAGCTGTGCAGAATGCTCAGGTTTCTGCTACATACATTGCAAGGAATTTTACATTTTAGCATGTTTTAAGAACAATAACCATAAAGTGTTGATCAAAATGTGCACCAAAATTGACTAAATGTAATATTTACATTCAGATATCTATTTTGCAATACAACAGGTAAGAATTGTTTCATGTGCAGTCATGGTGATGGTGCGAAAGGAGTGGGGATCCCAGGTAAAAGTAAGACTGCAACTAGTGATTCTTCCAGTTATTGATTGATAAGGGTTTTGTTTTTTTAAATTAATCATTTAGTCCACAAGTCAGAAAATGGAGCTACTAGAGCTCCAGTTCACATCTTCCACCAGCAGTCAAAAACTAAACATTTCATACAAATATATTAAGTGGGGAAAAAATCAGCAAATCCTCACATTTGAGAAACTGGAAAAAAACGTGCAACATTTTTGCTTGATAAATGCTTGAAGCATTAATAGATTTTTTTTCTACTGATCCTCTAATTGATTGGTCCACTAATAATTTCAGCACAGGGTAAAACACATTCATCAGTGCATTACTACTGTTATACTGGTCAACTGTAAAGCATCACTTGGAGTGAAACAAGATAATCCCCTTAGCTGCTGATTTACCTCGCTGTCTGACAACCAAGGACAAAGCCAGGCGGAGTTCATCTTGCACAGCTAATTTTGGCAAAGTGACCTTCTTAATGGACATCATACCTGCGGAGGCTTTATTTTTCTGCCTTTTTAAGCATTGTATTTTGGTTTATATATTGAAATATTCTTTAGATGGCATGATAAGCTGTGGTTTGTCACCATTAGGTTGGCAGGCAACCAGCAGAGACTCCAGGCAGTCACTGCTGCCCGTCAAGAAAAAGTCCTCATGTAAATGTAAATAGGCCTGAAACGATTCATCGATTACTAAAATGCATCGATGCAAATTCTTTGGCTTTGTTTAATCCACGTAACTATATAGCATACTGTTTCGCATGGACATTTATTACTGTCGAAAATGGGTTTATTACTCGAAGCTTTAGTTACAGTGTTCTCTCCTGCCGAAGATCAAGGCTGTAGGTAAATTAGACAGGCTAGCTGGTGGACAAGAGGCTTTTAATTACATACAGGCATGCCCCTCAATGAGCAGTGTTGGAGTAACTACTTTACTTTTCTAGAAAAGACCATTAGTTATAAAGCATCTTTGCGTTAATCACACACATTAAGACTGAACATGTTCTATTTACAAATAAAGGTTGATGAATACGTGTATTGTGTTATTGAGGAGAGAGTGCATGGGAAATATGGCATAGGTTGGATGCGCTTGTGTAACTATGGCAGGGGGTGAATGCGCAGTAAATCACGTGATTGGAATGCGAACCAGTCGGTGATTCATTCAGCCAATGAAGCAGTTGCTGCTTCGGCTGTCACGGGATTTTTTCACACCAAAGCAAGCTTTGAAGCAGTGGTTCAATGGAATTGTAGTCCAGGGTTTGAAGCGTGTATCGAAGCTTCATTGTAGCACTGCCATCACTTACAAAACATGGTTATGATGGCGCTGTTTACAAAGCTGAGGAAGAGAGAGAAAACAGTGAGGGAATAAGAAGAAAGTGTCCAAAGTATGGGATTATTTCGAGCTAAAGAAAACAACAACTCCATAATGTTACCGTCCGTCCACTGTAAAACAAAACCTATGTCTCCTCGGCAACAGCACAACGGCATCTGATCAGAAAGCAGCCGGTGTTCTGCCAGCGGACCGCAGACAAGGTAACAGTAACAGCAACTTTAGCATTTAACTGAAATCATGATTGATTGTTGAGTTGAAGCCAAAGTAAGCCGCAGTCCTCAGCTGAAAACGTACACAAGTGCGTTTGTTGTTCTCCTTTTTGGGCTGTTAGTTGTAACCTCACAGTCATAAGTTAACTGGGTGTCGGGGAGCTGCACCTTTTTACTCACCTGTAGCTCAGAAAATCCCTGCTACCTGCGTGTGCTAATCCATCCTTTGACCCAGATTCTTTGTCTTTATAATTGCCGTCTTTATAATAACAACAAACAGCTGTTTCGTGTGCAGGATCGCTCGTTTCACATTTCACGTGTGTTTTTCTTAACAAAAGCTGTCAGCTTGTGTAGTGTGTGTGACCCCCTGTCACCAATCAGTCACGTGGTGTGAATGCCACAACGACTTCAAGACTCCCGTCACAAGACTGCAAGTTGTGCCATCAGCTGACGCTGAAAGTCGTGTAGTCTGAACAAACCTTTAGTATAACTTGGAGCACTCGGGTGACGTTTGTGCTTGTAAAGCAGCTGTCTAGTTGTTGGTCTAAGGTTTGCTGTGTGACACACTATGAATTTCCAAAAGGACCAATGAATATCTATCACCTATAAACATGCACATTTGATCCCGTCACCGGGGAGCAAGCGAAAGTGGGAGTTGAGACTGAGTGGGGGATCTGTTTTTTCGTCGCTTGGTGTATAGATCCCCCAGGTTCCTGTATGCGGACAAAAGATCGAAAGGGGAAGGGAAATATGGGGTTTGGGGAGGGAGGGAATGCAAACTGAGTCAAAGGGGAAGTGAATGGAAAAGGTGTACTAAGTACTCTGTGTGCAGAAATGGGATGAGTTCAAGGCGTGGTCTTTGTTCCCGAATCTGGTTATGAACCTTCATGTAAAATTTCTAATACACTGTGACGTGAATAGTTTACACCAGGTCGCTAATGCTAGCCAGCATTCTGAGTCTTATTGAAACACAAATGCCAAGAGCATGTAAGTTAATATGCGGACTTTTCTGCTCTGTCTTTGCAGAAACCGTCATTTAACTCTGCTCTAAGTTGAAGCATCTGGCACTGACGGTCCATCTATTATTCCATACATGGAATAACCTGCATTTCTTGAATATGTGTAATAATGACAGCCTTGCAGGTATAACAGGTCTTTTATTTTTTTAGTCCTTAAAGCATAAATTGTCTTGAAGCTTAAGAATATCGAGATTTTTTTTTTTTCTTTGGTCAAATCATCCAGCTCTAAAAAAATGCTGACAAATCCACCCAAAATACAACCAGTGGGCACTTATGTTGCCTTTTTCTCAGTTGAACTCCATGACATATCTCCATGCTGTGGCCTCTATACATGCAGTTTCATGCTACAACATTCCATATGAAAGGTTAGGACAGCCCAGACAGTTTTCTGTCGCCTTGTGTCCTTCCCTCTTCACATCTCAGTCCTGTAGCTTCTCTTGGCCTCCTCCCACAGTTGTACTTACCATATATTGCTCTCTTATCTCCTAATCATTGGGTTTCATTGGCGTAACTCAAGTGCGCATCCAGGCAATGGGGCCAAGTTGAAAACAAGACTCTGTAGTACCAATGAAGTAGTCCTTTTGTTTGTTTTTTAATACGTGTGTGTTTGTGCTGGTGATTGTAAAAGAGTTGCATGACTATTGTTAAATGATCATCCCATTATTCTGACTATATTATTAGCCCATTGTAATTATTGATAATGTCTACTTCTCACTGAATTTGGGAACAGAATAACAAAGGCCCTCTGTTAAATGTTCCTTTTTTTGTAGCGGAGAGTAGATTAGGCATCATGTAGTCACTGTCAAGCATTTTATGCTTCTTTGTCATTTGGATTGGAATTAGGGCTGTTCGATATGACTAAACTCTCATATCCCGATATAGGTAATTTCATATCCCGATAACTATATATATATCTGAATCTGAGAAATCCAATACCATGACAAATATCAAGATATACAGTGAGCATCGAAATGGCAAGTAATGTAACTAAAATTAGCTAGGTTGTGGGTTAGCAAACTGTCGCTATACTTGCTGCTGCAAAGCTAACATGAGAGGACGAGACGGTCCCAGAGCAGCACACCGGCTCCAGACTGAGATACTCATAACTCTCCTGCTGCTATAGCTAACATCACAGCATTATGTGTTGGCGAACTACAAAGTAAGCCGACTCTCTGTGGGCAAGTCATTAAACATCACCTGACACACACATCATGGCTGGATTGTGTTGTGTGGCTCGTCAATACAAACGGCTTCTCTCTTTGGCTCGTTTTTTTTTTCCTGCATGCTCTTAGTCCTCCTGTTCAATATTTTCCAATTCTGAGTAAACTTCACTTTCCTCCGGTTTGTTTATTCTGAATGCAAATTTCTTCCCTGCAAAACCAGCACTTGTGGACGAACGTAATGAGGTGAAGTAGGTTTCAAGTTGGATACAGTGCAGAGCCCTAATAGAAATATATTTACAACATAAACCAAGATAAAACATTGTTGATTGCCAAACACATTTTTACATTCTGAGGATGCCTTTATTTTGGAAATGGTGTCTATTCTGTTTTACATTTGAAACTCATCAAGATATCTTGGCTTAATTTTTTACAGTGGGGGGAAGTGGAGTATACGTCGTCCATCAATACAGTCTATGGCTGTTGCAGTGCTCAGATCATACCTACCATACATTCGCTCTTTAGGCAACTTGACACCATTTACAGGAATTGCATTGGATTTCGATTCCAGCTGCTGCTAAGTTAAGGAGCAGCATTGCTGTGCAGCAGCGTATGGACAGAACTGTTGGCTGCAGACTGCTGTTAGGCAGATGAACTCCGTTAGGCTTACCTGCACGGGGAAATGAGCAAACTCTTACAATTTGTTGTGAATGAGAGAGATGCTATTTTGTCCAGATTTCATCTGACTTGTTTCGTTTTTCTTTTCCCTCCAGCGGACATACACGTTGATTGTAGAGGCCTGGGACTGGGACAATGGCACACGCAACAGTAAGTCAAAACTTAAAACACACACACACCCCTCAATGCCATGACCTCCATAAACTGTTACTGAGGGCAGCATGGGGTTTGTTTGGTTTGTTTGTTTTTTTGTTTAATATGATGGTATAAGAGAGAATAGACCAGGTGTGGGTCTGGAACTGTTGGTCAGACATCAGCTTGGTCTTTGTAAAATTCTGAGGACGTTTATTTTCTTACATTTCATGGTCCAAGCAATAAATCCAGACAAAAATCTGCAGATTAATTAAAACATAATATACACAAGATAATAAATGTTAGCTATAACCCTAGTTCAAATATTAAGCTGAAGTTAAAGTAAACATCATCAGTGTATGAGCCTTCCCTACATCTTTTTAAATCAGTTAATGTGTTCACGTTTCAAGTTGTAAAAGAAAACTTTATTGCAGTTGCTTTAACACTACAGGTAGCAGTTTAAGAGCATGTTGTACTGTACATTATAGCCCCCCAAGACGCTTCATATAGAAATACAGGCCTTGCTTCTTCTCAGTTTTGTTGGCTCCGGCAGTCAGGTCTGACCAGCTGTATCCTGTTTTCCTTTGGTTATGTCCGCTGGGTGGACTCCTGTACAACCCCTTTTTCCCGTCTAAGCAGTAGCTCAGTCTGGGAGGAAGAGGGTCCATTGAGGACTGTACTGTCTATATGTGTGGATGTAGCTTTGATCTATCGAGAGGGGGGCCTTTTTCATGAGTCTCTATTACATTTTTGTGCATGGAAGCATGAACATGAATGCATTTATTTGCTGGACCAGTCTGTCCTCTCCATTCCAAACTTGCTTCTTATTTATATGAGGTCATTACATCCTGTTTTGTCCATAACATCAAACACACTTCCACTCACGAATGCAGACAATGGGGAAGAAATAGATTTTGACATCATAGCGCTTTGATTAGACGGTTGCATGCCTTGTGTAGTCTGTGTTTTCTGCATGTGGGCCTCCAGTAATTGTGGACATTTACAGTAATTAGTTCTGATGTTTCTGGTGGATGTAAGGCCGAAATGTTGTTTGAGAAAGCGTTCAATTGATTTTCTGCCAGCTAATCGCACTTATGTCTCAGCCAAGTTGCTTCTAAATAGATGCCTTTGGAGTGTAAGGATACAAGATATAAGAAACACATTTTCAGCACTTCCAAATTCATTCATTTCACTGAGATTAGAGCAAGGAAAATGTTCCCTGTTTGCCAAAGTGTAAAAGAAAATTTATAAAACTGATGAAACAGAAGCTCAGGCAGATTTGATTCATCTGTGTTGGATGCAGTTTGAAAGCTGCAGTGAGGCTGCCGTTAGGTCACAGACATCAGCTGACTTCAACCTTAATGTCATGGGTTCAAGAAACACAAACGTCTGGAACAAATGCCCCTTTCAACCTCTGTGGAAGATCACAAGGGAGTCTGGCAAATCTCTGTAAGGTCGCAGTGAGTAGCAGTAGTTATTGTAGCCTTTGCCTGGTAGGTGGGCCGGGCAGGTCACACTCCTTATGTGTTTTAAATTTTAAACGCAATGTGTCATGGCACAGGCATCTCTCTACAAACATTGCATTTATAGAAATCAGAGGATGTTGTTGGGGTTTTTTTTTTTTCCCACAGTTCAAGACAAATGACGTATGTTAGAGCCGCTGTATATAAAACCATGACTCTAACCAAAAAATAATTGTTTTGGTTGATAAATTATTTTAGCATATATTTCATATACCTACAATACTTTAACACAGATGTAACTTGTGTTGAGTTTGTCTTCCACTCATGAAGTGTCATGGTTTAACACAATTTATCCATACCCCTAAAATGTCTCACTTCATCTTGGTTTCCAGAACTCACATCCGGTCAACTTGCATCACGTACCTGAACAGCATTTTGCCTCACACAGCGAACACGTTATCATGTTCAGTAAATGAAAATGTGAATTGTATTTTCCACAAAACAATTTAACATTTCATGCTTTGGCTCTATCAGCCTGCTGTGCAATATCATAACCACAGACTAGAGCTTGGAACTGTCATCTAGTAATCACTATCAGGCATGCTACCATCAGATCCACTGGTTCATTAGGGCACATATTGATCTCATTAAGCGGATCTGGTATTGACATGACTGATTCACATAAAATACAGTTTCTTCATCAGTGTGTCATTATAAAATTAAGTATTTCTGCTACAAGTTGCACATTGTTCACTCACGATGGGCTGTTGAGTTTTTTTGTGCCACAGTCATCTCTACTAAAGTACGTACCAACTATTTCGTTAGTGAATGAATTGGAAAAAAAGTCCAGCTTCTTAAGTGTGAACACGGAACGGAAAATTTAGGGAAAAGACACCACAGGTCTCGGATTGGGAATCTGTATCGGCAGGTACTAAGAATCAGTATCACAATATTTCAAAGAGGAAAAAGTCAGGTGGGCACTAAGCTATAGGATTTCTGCTTTTTAGGGTGTTACTGGGTGCAGTAGTGGTAGTATGTAGTATAAAATACTATTTAGTGATGGTGCTGCCAGTGGATTGAGTGAGACGCTTAAATGACTTGATGCAATGCTGTAGGTTTTTCCCCTTTGCTGTTGTCTGCAGAGCCGTGTGTTGTGGCATTTTATACTTCCCAGCAGTCACATTATTAACAGGCATGGCATTTTATTTCATAGTTATGCAGACGGCAACCTCACTGATGTGGTTTTAATTAACTATCCAGTAGCACTGAATGCTATCCACCAATTTCCTCCAGTCAAACAGGGATCTGCGTGCTCAGATCCGGTCACATCTCAATGTTTTAAGTATGTCAAGCCTATTTAAAAAAAAAAAAAAAAAAAGTTAATGTGCTTTTTGATTCTGACCTTAATTTAGGAAAGGTTAGAACCATGTTACGGGAGGTGGCTTCTATATTGGAACAAACATGTTGACAGTAAAGTGATCATCCAACTAAAGACATGGGACTTATCCTGAATGATTAGTCCTAAACTGCAGGGCAGAAGGTGTAAGTGGGCATGGAGCTGGATCTCATGGCCCTCTAGGCAGCCATTCTTGGAATGGTTATTAATTATGTTTTATGGACATCACTGTTGGCTGGAATGGTCCATTTTTAAAATTCATTTGATTCTTTCTTTGATTCTGTCGCTGTTATCTTTCTGGTAATTTCAGGGTTGTGTGGTTAAATTGGTAAATCGGTAGGAATAATTTAAATTAAGGAAAGTTAATAATAATAAATCCTGCAATAAATCTTTGAGGGAACCCTTTGTGCACAAAAACAGACATGTGCAGAAACAATACATGACAGTAGGAATCGGTAAGACGCTGGAACTTTGCCTGAGTCAGCACCATCCTCATGTCTCGTCCTACGTAAGAGCCTGCCGGTGTGTTGGTCTGTCAGCAAGATTCCTCTCCTCCAGCGTCATGTCCTCCAGTGTGCCCCTCTTCCCTTCCTCCTGTGTCCTCAGGAAAGGCAGCCGGCTGTTTTCCTTGTGTTTATCGAGCAGGAAGTGGAGTGGACTGGGTGGCCGGGCTCAGTGTTTAGACACTGAGGTAGCAGAGCCCGGCTTGGGCCCGGATTCCATTGTTCTCTATCTGGCAACTGCCGGGGGTTATTTCTGTTATTGTTGCTTAATTCTGTCTGACATTGTGTCAGTCCCCAGCAGAGGAAGGGGGGGGTGTGTGTGTGTGTGTGTGTGTGTGTGTGTGTGTGTGTGTGTGTGTGTGTGTGTGTGTGTGTTCCTGCTTGCTCACTTCAAAATGTCTATGGTGCATTGCAGCAATGGAGGAAAGGAAATCAGACCCCCTATTTCCATAGAGATTGTTTGCCAGCTTCGATCCCACTGTGATAAAGATTGCTTTCTTTCTGGAAGCTAGCGCTGCAGCGAGCAATGTTTAGTGTGCTGGAGGCTAAATGGCAACCACCTCCCGACATGACAGTGCACATACAGAGAGAGCTCAGGGAAAGTGGTGATGTGTGCTGCTATCAGAAGAAAATGGATCAATTGGCAAACAATGAATTTCAATTGCATACTTACATACAAAGCGGCTATCTACTGACTAATAATGCACTGCTTGGACAGTAGCTTTTACACATCCAGCAGGTGTGAAGTGTGTCTGGTCCAACAATCACTCTTTTAGCTCAGTTTCTGGTCTCTACTAACTCGTGAGTATAAATATCTAGCTCTTTAGCTGCTAAAAGCTAGTCGCACGCTATGTCTGTCTGCTGTTTGGCTGCAGTGGGTTTTTAGAACTTCTGTTTAGAGCTGCAGTTAATTCTCCAAAGGTCTGTCCCTATGAGTGACCCTTTTCATATTGTCATTGTTTTCACATTATCATTCAATAGATTTTTATTGTTAAAATGTTGGTTATAGCTGCTTTACATATGACATTTTAGGTATGAAATGTGGTTTATTGTCCAGCCATTCCTCAGTGCAGTTCAGCTGTTATTATAAGCTGTCATTTCACAGAAATCAACTAGTATTCCCTGAATTTATTGATCAGCTCAGTGATTTTGATTTCATGCGCATTTTTAAACCTTACTCCCAAGAATATCACATAGAGCTCATATCACATGAACCAAAATAATTTGTAAGTGGCATTTCACAAACTTTAGACTGCACAATAAGCATTTTTGAGGGTGTATGTTTGCTCTCACTGATCCCACAACAGCAATAAGTAAGATGTTGTAGGCTGTGCTTTGATGGTAGATGAAGGTAAATTTTAGATCCGGGCACGTTGACGTGTTACAATTATTTTATCGCACGTTAACACAATTTTTATTTTGAAAGTCCGTTGCTCACTGGCTCTGAATACACATAGGCCTACAGTCAAACGGGTCACAGGAGGGGATATTTTAAATGGGGATATGTACTTTGTTCTGTTGTCAAATCAGAACAAAATATTCACAACTTGACGCGACTGATTTGTCTTCATCTGCTTTTTGTTTTTAAGCTGAGGAGGAGGAGCTGCTGATCGAACGCAGCATTCGCACCGGTATGATCACCCCCGGTGACCCCTGGCAGACCATCCTGCACGACGGACCGGTGGCTCGCCTCATCTATCGCATCAGAGTGCGGTGTAATGAGAACTACTATGGCAACAAGTGCAATAAGCTGTGTGTTCCTCGTGATGACTACTTTGGCCACTATCGATGCGAGCCTTCAGGAGCCCAGGTGTGCCTGGATGGCTGGATGGGCCCAGACTGCAGGACAGGTGAGCTGGCAAGGTCTCTGCAGATGTCCTGGACTTGCCAATAGTATTTGCAAAAGTTCATGAAGACCATTTGTTATTTTTCATTAGAAGAAATTAGACAAATGGCTAAACAAAAAAAAATCTAAAAATTATTATTTATCTAATTAAATTATCATTAGTCGCAGCCCTATTTTTCAACTCTATAGTGTCCAAAGTGCTCAGATTATTTGCTATACCTATAAAGGTATGTTGCTAAAAGCTTAAATATGACATGTAATCTGATGCACTGCACTTTTTTGACTGTCACATCAGGTTTCTCTATGTATTGCATCACTACTAAAAGTATTGACATTAACTTCAGTGCACAACAGCGCAATTAAAAAGTAACATAACTAATTTTCAAGTAAATCCAAAGTCCTTGTGGAAGTCCCATTTAAAAGGCATGGTGGAAATGCTAATGTCAAAATGTAGTGGCGTTCAGGTCGTGCTTGTGGGTGGTGTTAGGGAGAGTGGGGGGCCTCAATAAATCACCCAACTTTAGAAGACGAAAGGTGAAAAGAGGAGGGGAGAGAAGTGGGGCTGGGTTGTTTTTAAGAGGTGGGGGGGTTAGTGTTGTACATGCAGGCTATAAAATTGTCCCCTCCTCGCCCACCAACCCAGGTCAGGGTGCCATGAATTCTAACATCTTGTTGCACTTGTTAGAAAGACAGCTAACAAACGAGCTTCTCCTCTTCCCACCTTTCCATTTCGTTGCCAGACTTCTTACCCCCCCCACTACTCTCTGGTCCATCTTCCTTAAAGAATAGTATGTTTTCATCTGAATAAATGATACATGTCTCCCAATGTAATTTAAATATTACCTTTTAAATTCTCTCTCTCTCTGTCTCTCTCTGTCTCTCTCTCTCTCTCTCTTTTTAAATTTTTCTCAGCGATCTGCAAGCAAGGCTGCAACCTGTTGCATGGCGGCTGCTCTGTCCCTGGAGGATGCACGTAAGATTAGCAGGAATATCAGTCTATTATCTATATTAATATTACAGGTCCTGCTGTTTTGTGTTTAGATCAGTCATATTGTAAATGCAGTTTGATTTATTGAGTTGGTCTATTGCCAAAAAAATGTCTTCCAGTATCTTCAGCCAAGTGCAGTTTCCCTTGATTTAACCTTCCTTGGACAACTGCAAGTAGCGTTAGACTTATTCAAAATTAGACCAATTGTTAAGCTAAATATATAAAAGGCAACAGAATGATGCATTTGCGATGCCAAACGGAGGCACCTTCACTTGTTGTAGACTGTTTTTTTTTTTTATTTTTTTTTTTTTCCCTTCCCTTGTGGACATCACTCCTCCGTGGTTCAGAAGAAAAGGGCACGCCTGCCTTCTTGTATTTTAAGACACCTGAAAACCTCCACAGAATACCAAGCATCTCATCAGCTCTCCATGGCTCGGACCGAAGAAAAGGAGTTGTCAAAGTGTGAATTTGACCACTGTGAACGTGCTAGGAATTGTCATATCCCCTCCCCATCCGCATTGCAGTCCTCCTTGAAGGGCAGGGGGCACGAAAGGAAATGAATATCCCTCTGTGCTTATGTACATTTCCCAAAGTGGAAATGGCAGTTAGATAAAGTGATGTAGAATAGCCCCATAGGTCCAAGTTTCCAGGATGTGGTACATCCCCTCGTCATTTGTAAACCGTCCTCCCACCTGCCTGGATTGGAAAGAGACACTTGTCTCCCTTTATTAGGAAGAAGGGATTTGGCTCTGAGCCGAGGAACAACAAGGGATGATCAGTTTTAGGAAACTGCTGCGCATTCTTTTGTGTCTGCGTCGATCAGTAGGCTGCATCCTTATTCCTGTTAGCAGACAGCCAACACGGGGAAGCACCCTATTCTTAGGAAATGTCAAGTTCCAGTCAACAGGAAGTGACATGAATTGAAGAGCAGCGGTAGAGAACCTTCCTGCAGTGGCATGAATTTAATGAAGCCATAGGACATAGAAACCTGGCGTCAAATCCCTTACCATCTCCTTTCATTCCCTTTTATTTCATCACACTTTTATGGGCTTTGGCCCGTTTGCCACAGGCTTTTGAGAAACACAAAAGCTGGTACATGCCTGTGTTACGCTGCTGCAGTGAGGCTTTTTATTAGCAGGCATTGGGCTTGTTCTAACATATTTGTCAAAAAGCTTGTCCCAAGAATCCCTCTTAACATTTTTCAAACTTTGACATTCCAAGATGTTGGAATCCAACTCAGAAGAAACATCACGCCTACACTCAATACAAGGGGCTGATGAGTAATCATGATACCAATATGGCCAAGAAAGAAAGCATGGAATACATCTTTGATACCCTCAGTCTCCTTGCCAAAGGACTGTTAGTGTTATTGCTACGTTGCTGTCAGACCCTCAAAGCTGATCATATATAGTGGAAAAAGCATGCCAAGTATTCCCCGATGCCCCTCTACCCCCCACCCAGCCTGAGAATGGCAGAGATTTCCAAAGACCCTGTCTCTCAGAGAGACAGCGGTGCCGTCTGCAGGAGACTCAAAATAACAGTCAATTGACAAGACAGCTGGCTCGACGACACCACACGCTGTCATGAAGCTGAAGGCGTGTGCACATATACGCTGTATACACACAGTTGTCTCCAGCCACCCGCTCTCAGAACCACCGTGCCACCCTTGTAGTCCTCAGCCCCAGACTCTAACCCGAGTACGGGAGCCGCTGGAAGTATTCTTAACCCCTCCTGGTCTGGAATGTCCATGACCCTTCACTAAGATTAGTTGGCTGGAGGCCGTGGGATAGGTTGACACAAGAGCAGATACAGTATTAGTTGTTTCTAGTTGTGGGTAAGTTGCATCCGAGGGCTCGCTTCATCCCCTAGGCTCTCTCTTTGTCCCATTTGCATCTATAGCAAGATAGCCTAATAGATATCTTCAGAAAGACCCTCCCACAAACGTGAGGATAAACATTGTTTCCTATTTATAATTATGCCATAAAACAACTTAAGTGATTGGTTTGGTTTTTAGAAACTTAGCTTTTTGTGGCAGCTTCTCAGTCATTTAGACCTTTAATACGGGATCTGCTCTCAGATAAACAAACTTACTGGATAGTCAGACACTACTTTATGTACCACCGATAAACCTTTTTTTATTACCAGGTTCTCTTTATTTCACAAGTAGAGGGATAAGATGAGGGGAATGATTTATGCTCATGCTTTGACTTTGACAGGTGTAGCTATGGGTGGCAGGGCCAATTCTGTGATGAATGTGTGCTTTATCCCGGATGCGTCCATGGGACCTGCAACAACCCCTGGCAGTGCAACTGCGAGAGGAACTGGGGTGGCCTGCTGTGTGATAAAGGTATGGAATTTTTTGTTTGTTTTTATTTCATTTCCTCAAGCTACAGTTGCCTGTATTGATGATTAACAAGTGAGATGAAACAGAAAGGACTTTTTGAAGAAGCAACATATCACCAAAGTACTGCAATAGTAATGCTGCTCTTTCATTAGCTTTGTTAGCTTGAGAAACCGACACATTGGTCATTCGCTTGCAGCATCGGTATCTGTTGAAAGATGTTGGATTGGGGGTATCTTGAAACTAACCTGCTTAAAGTGCAGGGAAAGCATGTTCAGTTTAAAGTTTTATAATTATATCATGTTCTGTCACTTAAAGGCCTTTCTCAGAGATGATTAGAGCTGAAACAATGTGTCAATCAATGGAATAGTTGATCGATAGAACATTTATCTGCAAGTATTTTGATAAATCCATTGTCATTTTTCAACAATAATGCCAAATATTTCCTGGTTGCAGCTTCGCAGTGGTGTGGCTTTGCTGGCTTTCTTTTTGTTAAGTGATGGTAAACTGCCTCTCTTTCGGTTCAGGGCAGTTGTTCCGGCAAAAGCAATTTAACAAAGTCAACTTAGGCTTTAAGAATTGTTTTGACATTTTATAGATCAAACATTAAATCAGTTTCAAAGTTCTCCAGCTACTTAGTAAGAAGAGAAGGTATATTAAAAGCCTTTATTTAGTTGGTCATAACGGTTAAAACGCCAACTGGCGTCAACTTCACAGATTGGAAATGTTAAACTGATACTCTGTGTAGATGCTGTATATAGACAATACACAGGAAATAAACATTATTCATAAATGGAGAATTTATAATTTAATAATCCTATCAATGTGTTCAGTGCAAATGGTTAATAAAACAGCAGCAGCAAAGTGTCGTACCATAGGAATTTGTGTTCACTATAATCGATAATTGTTACCATTTCATAATGCTTTATGTAGTTTCATGTGGTCAGTTATCACAGGAATTAAGGTACCTTCATTTGAGGTCTGAATTCTTTTTACTCCTCATCCCCTCCGACTGGAGAGCAGCAACTGGATAGTTTTACTGCCTGTGTGATCTGAGCAGACACTCGATCCCCCCGCATCCCTTTGTCACCGAGGGCTCTTTGGGGGATGAAAATGGGTCCTAAGATCCGAAGCGGAGACAGAGCCCTGCTCTTTTATTTACCAGCCTTTAGGGTGACCTGGCCTTTAGTGTAGGGATGGTCTGCAGGGATCAAATAGGGTTTAGTTGAATTTATTCTGTACATTGGAGGGGGCGGCGGGACCAATTGAAGAAGAAAAAGGGGAAAAAATGCTTATAATGCCGAAGAGTAAATTTATACAAATATCAAGACAAATGCTACATAGCTAGGAGGCTATAACTGAATCATAAATGTAAGGCTTAGCCACTTACTGACTGCATCCTGTAAATACTATAAAACCTCTATCACAATGCAGTGCAGCAGAGTGGCTGAGAAAACACTCTGTGCTTCCTGTCAAAGCTGACAGCTGGTGCTCTGTAGCAAATGAAGATTCCTACAAGCTTCCTAGGAACTCCCCGCACCAACAGGATAAAATGGTGAAAGCAAAGGGCTTTCTCTCAGGGTCGATCCAATTAACAAGGTTCCCAAGGTTTGTGTGTGTGTATATAGATATATCTATATCTATCTATCTCATGGGTCAATAAAGATTATTAAGTTACATTAAAACAATGATATGCATTGTTAAGATGATACACCAGGGCATTTGTTTTGAGCGAGAATATAACGTTACTTAAATTAATACACGAAAGAAACATAAATACCGTTTGTCACATTTTCTATATCACTGTTTTTTTTTCAAGCTTGACAGGGATTATTTTAATAATGACATCTTGTTGCGCGCTCTTCTGCAATAATTTAATGACACCCAACTAATGAGTTGGTGCCACCAGTTGTTTATCTCATGCATCTCCTGAGATTCCCATAAGGGTGGAAATGCACATTCTTTTTCATTTTCTTTTGCTGGTTTCTGGATCTTTTGTTAAAATTTTGAATGGAAACCTGTCTAGCTTCTGCAAATTTACCAGCTCCAACTGTTTTTCACCACAACAAGAGACGGTAGAATGTATTTTCAGTACAGCATGGTATCATGGCTTAGTTCACAGCGTCAACAGCATTGATATAACATGTCACACAGTAAATATTTGCATAGTAGGTATGCAGAGAAAGCTGCGTTATGTAGGCTAATTATGCATCGATACAGGATGCATGCTGTGAGTTAAGAGGCAGAGATCAGTTATTTTTGCTGATGGACATTTGGTCTAAACTTGATGAAATACTAATCACTGAATTAGCCTCTTGGTTTCTCTAAATGTGTGTCTGCCTCCAGATCTGAATTACTGTGGTCGCCACCAGCCGTGTGTCAATGGAGGAACCTGCATGAACACAGAACCAGACGAGTACTACTGCGCCTGTCCACAGGGATACTCCGGCAAGACCTGCCAGATAGGTGAGAGAGAACCCACACTAGAACCTGCATTGTTGTCTTTGAAAGTGGACATTCACTATTGGGTGTTAAGTATTTTTGTTTAATCAAGATGGGCCTTATCTCGTGGACTGTGTGTATGTATTCGATTAATAATTTAAGTCATTTATTAAGCAACAATTCCAAACACTTACTGGTCCCATCTTCTCAAATATATATTTGTATTCCTTGTCAAATATACTTGTAAACAGAATATATTTGGGTTTCGGATTGTTGGTTGAATAAAACAAGAAATTTGAAGAAGTCTTGGGCTTTGAGAAATGTTTAATTGGGAATATAATAGATTAGTCAGATTACTCAATGAAAATAAAACTTAATTACAGCCCTAGCAGTGTCTGGAGTACAGATAAAAGGAAACAAATAGTGAGTATGTGTAGACTAATGGCAATTATCAAAACATGTCTGATATGAAAACATAGAATGTAGCATTGAGTAACAATTTTTTATTTATTTTTTATTTTTTTGACCGCACCTCCCCTCCCTCAATCAGCTGAGCACGCCTGTGTTTCCAATCCTTGTGCCAGCGGTGGTACATGCCATGAGGTTCCCACAGGATTTGAGTGCCAGTGTCCCCCAGGCTGGGAGGGTCCGACCTGTGCTAACAGTGAGTTGCAGCCACTATACAATTCTCTTGTCCTCCTCCTACACCGTCGTCTTATTGATACCCAAAGTCTAAACTAATTTCCAACACTTTATTGAAATGTGGCATGTTGTTGGAAATATGTGGAAAGAGAGTTAAATATTATGTGTGTTTTCTCAGATTTGGATGAGTGTGCCTCCAGTCCATGTGCTCAGGGTGGAACCTGTATCGACCTGGAGGATGGCTTCGAGTGTGTGTGCCCTCCCCAGTGGGAGGGAAAGACCTGCCAGATAGGTGAGATTCAAGTTTTCAATAACTGCACCTATGCACACAGCTTTTGACTTTATTTTGCCTATCATCAGAGGTTGTTTAAAAAATAGGATTTCCAATGTTTAGCTCTATTCATTTCTACAGGGCGACGTGTTTCTGCAGCCATATTTCCTGTTTTTTCATTTCCTGATTCAAACAAATGTCCTCTGAGACACAGAAACAATGTTGCTCACTGCTTAGGTTAACTGTGTTTTGGATTCAAATTGGCAACCAGCAACCTGAGCCCCGTGGCCAGAGTACAAGCTGTCAATATCCTGGTCGAGCTGGCAGCTGCACAGCCCTTTTTTTTTCTCAATGACTTTATGAGCCACTAGTGTGTCTATATCTGGCTGTTTGTTTGTCGCTGTTGGTGGCGTTCGTTTCTATATCGCTCCCGTTCCGACAAGCGGACGTGACCGGCGTGAAGCCAGGAAATGTATTACAGCCGGTAAACAAAGTTCGGTGTGTTTGTGTGTGGGCAGGGGGAGGTGAAGGTAGGAAAGAGATCCCAGGAGTTCAGTTTCATCTTACCAGCTCAGATCTCGGCTTACAGACAGGCAGCCATTGGCCTCCTGTCTTACCTGACGCGTGCGTGCGTGTGTGTGTGTGTGTGTGTGTGTGTGTGTGTGTGCGTGTGGAGTTTAGGGTTTCAGAGAGAAGTGTGTGTGTGTGTGTGTGTGTGTGTGTGTGAGTGAGCACAGCAGGCCGACCCCCCTTTCCTTTGAATATTTGAGCAGCAGTGCTTTTCTTTGTTGTAACACTTGTGATGTTTGTGGAGGCGGTGAATATTTTTGAGTGAAACAGTTTGTACTCATTTCACCCGCACCGAACAGATGAAAACTGCTCTGTCTGTTGTTTCTCTGAGCCTTTTCTTGATGAGTCCTGTGAAAGTTTATAGAATCCTTTTTATGGTTTGGTTTTGCACATAGGACCACCACCATTTAAAAAAAATGATAATATAAAAACTTTAAGATAGTCCCTTTCAATCTGATGTAATACTGCGATATACAGCAGGAAATACTATTTACAACATTTTCACTATTCAAATACACAAATCACAAACCAATTGATAAATTTATAGATCTACTAGATTTATTTTAGTGTAACCTGTACATCAATTTGTCATATTCCAGAGAGGCTACATAGATTTGAAACTTGTTTAGTTTTTGACTCCAGTGTGTTCTCAGACATTGGTCTTAATTTTATTCAGCAGTAGCAATGGTGCCAGTTCTGGAATTTTTGGGTCAACTGTGCTTCAAAGGTTTGATTTCTGGTCTCCTTTTCTTTCTCCTTGTCCTTTCCTTGGTTTGTTTCAATTGATGGACTCTACATCCTGCCTTTACAGATGCAAATGAGTGTGCAGGAAAGCCCTGTGTGAACGCTTACTCTTGCAAAAATTTGATTGGCGGATATCACTGTGACTGTTTTCGGGGATGGTCCGGACAAAACTGTGACATGAGTCAGTATTTCTTCTTTAAAAGTCCCTTCTAAATGTCTGTCCTTCCACTCGCGTCCTCTTCTTCTGGCTACTTTTTAAAATCCTCCCCACATTTCCTGAACACACAACGTAGGTGTAGTTTGGCGTCACTCACTTTTCCCACATGTGTTAACCCGTTTCTTTCTCGTCTTGGCAAACTGAAGATCCAGTTCTGCTGTAATGACTGAACTTGCATGCCCAGTTCCTCTCTCTGGATCCAATGCATGCCCAGTTAGAATCTATACAAGGTCTATCTGGCACTTTCTTGGCTTCACTAGTTACTTCTTTTCCAAACTTTGACTTAATCTGTGCACATCCCACATTGTAGATTGCACCTATTAATGGACAATGTGATAAATGGCTCAAGAATGAATTCCTACATGGAAAAAATTGAATATAATAATGTATTGTAATAAAAACATAATATTTTGTGTCTTCTTCCTCATCAGACATCAACGGCTGCCATGGTCAGTGCCTGAATGGAGCAACATGCAAGGTAATTATGTTTTTATTTTAATCTATATCCCACTTCACCCAGCCCTTTTTCACTTTGTGCTAGTGCGCATACATGGACCAAAATAGCAGGTGTGTTTGGAGACGCCCAAACATGTAGCCAAGACCTGCCGTCTAGCACTAGACGTTGAGCGTGGACTTTTCATTTCTCTGTGTCTTCTTTAGGAGGGCCAGAGGGGTTACCACTGCCAGTGTCTTCCAGGATTTGTGGGGACTCACTGTGAAATCCAGAGGAATAAGTGTGATGGCAAACCATGCCAGAACGGCGGGAAATGTCATGCAGTGTTGGACGGCTTTGTGTGTCAGTGCCCATCAGAGTTTGCTGGACAGCTGTGTGAGGTGAGTTTCAGGTTCCACAGGTCACAGCACTGGATTATTGTGGATGCAGTGACAGTTTAAAAGCTGGTGCTGGCTTCTTTTTTTATAGCCTTTGGACTTTTGTAGTGACACACTACATGTCGCCCTGTGAGCACCTTTAGACTGACACTTTATTTACACTTTTTGGCCTAAAAGGACAGAGAAGGAAGCGTTACATATCAGATTTTTTTTATCAGAAAAATTGGTCAACCTGACAGATATATAAGGCAAAATTTTCTGCTCTGTTTGTGGGCAATCCATGCAACTTCAATCTACTGTGTGGCAGCAAATAAATTCAAGCGGCAACTGGCCAACATGAAAGTGCCAAAAAATGCAGTTCATTGAATGGCCACTTGAGGCTGTTAATCTCCCTAGACCCCCATGTTAAAATGCCCACCTTTTAAAGCTGAAATAAACATGTTTACAGCCTGGCACAAACGGTTTTGGCCTCTATAGCTAATTTCCCCCTTCGTGACAACTGGGGGGGGGGAGGATTTTTATACCCTCTCAGGTAGCTAGCTTGCTCGGTGGTTCAGCCGCCCACATTGCGTTTCACAACAGCTCTCCAGAAACCTATGGGTGATGTCACCGACACGAAGTCCATGTTTTTATACAGTCTATGATCGGATTGGAGAATCTGAAGAAACGTGAATGTTTTTATGTAGCTGCCAATGAGAGGAAATGCTTTGACATCAAGTTAGATGCTAAAAAACACGGACGGACAAGAAAACATTATACAGTAGTTGGTACACTGTGCAACAGAGGATGTTCCCTTGAACAGCAACTTCCAAAAAGAGCAAAATTAGTCTGTGTTCTTGCTGCAGCCTTTTATATTTGAAGTGTGTCTTTGAGGCAAATGTAGGTTAGCAGTGAGGAAACCGACACTTCACTGCATCTCTTGGGCCCTGAATGGAGGACATTGCTGGTCAGGAGCCAATCCTATTTTAGCATCTCTACTATAAATATGAGCCTCTCTGAATGAGGTGACGTTGGATTTCTGCCCACATACTATAAAGCTCTGATGCCTGCTATGACACAGTGTACGTTCCTGCCCTGCAGTGCCAAAACTACAACACCTCCAGCATTATATTTCTATGATTAGTATCTCCTCCCAAATCCATAAAAGTTTGATTGTGTAATAGGGCTTTTGCTCATTCCTCATCTGAATTATATCTTAAGAGGAAATAAGGACAACTTGAATCCCAATGGAAATGCTTAAGAAAAAAGAGCCACGTACTCTTACTCTTTTAGTACGTGACATGCTTGTCTTGATCATGCAGTACAATTTTATGAAAGTCCTTTGTGTCCCACAAACCATGTATTTGGGGAGTCAACCCTAACAAATGTTTGACGCTAGCAGTGTCGATCTATGGATGGTAGGTGGGTCAACCAACTATTGAATGTATTGCTATGAAATTTGGTACAGACGTTCATGATCCCCAGATAATGTTTCTCAATGATTTTTGTGATTCCCCTGATTTTCTCTTTAGCGCCACCAGCAGGTTAATTTGTGATTTATGAGTAAATTATCTCTGATTTGGCAGAGCATGTTTCTTTGACATGTCAGGGTACTTTTTTTTTTTTTTTTTTTTTTCAATTTGTCCAATACTTTGGTTTATGACTGAACATCACACTGAGCTCTACTTTTTATTTAGTGCTAATTAGCATGTTTGTATGCTAACACGCTAAAGTAACGATGATGAAAATAAAAATGACATTCTGGCTGTGCAGTTTAATCTGCTGGATGTTTGAGGAGCTTAGAAAAAAAATCTCACTGCTAGGTTTATTTTATAGTTGTTTGATTAAATCACACGATCTTCATCAACAAATGGAGTCTGCCAGGTTGTGAAAAAAATTTAAAATAAGAACATCTGCAATTCCTTGGCACCTTGGCAAAAATGATGTGATATGCTCATAAGCAAATGAAAAGACCTCGTTATGAGATGTCAATTGCTGTTTTCCTATGTAACAAATGAACTTTGAACCTCCATGTTAAAAGCAGCTTTCAAAGTTGATAAAGGCAAATGGATGTAGATATTGCATGCATAACACTGACTTAAAATGGACCAGAATGACCAGAATTTAGGTACTAGTGATTTTTGGGTAGTGGCATTTATATATCTTGCAATATTTGTTTTGTAAAAGTCAAGTAACGTCTTAAATTATGTGATGTTGCCTTGTGATTTCCCACTACAAATACTCCTCACCTTGTCTGCTACAATGAAAAATGTCTCTTGTGCTGTGAACAGTGCAAACAGTTACGATAATGTGCAGAAGATTTATAGACACTCTTGCCCTCAGACATGATCCCCTGACCACACACGTGCAAATAGTAAAGAAAAAAAATGTATGTGGCACTGACACTTAGGGTTAAGTAAACGGTGTGTGACCACAGACTTCACCCACCTTCTCTAACTCCCTTGTTCAGCACCTTAAATGGAAAAGGGTTTCAACACAGAGTTTATGCACAGTAGGCTTCTGTTTACATAAACGGAGAGATTTTCACTCAACCTTTGTATTGCAGCATGTAGAAATGGCAAAATATGTCACCATGGTTCTTTCTGTGTCAAGGAGGTATGACAGTAATTTATCTTTATAATATTCACTGTGGCTCTGCATGATGTTGAACCAGAGCCAACACTTGCCATCACAATGGGCTATTTTTCTCTTGCCTGCTCAGTTACTCACTCTCTCTTTCTGCCAGGCTGCTGTCCCAGAATAATCTTAAAGATTAAGCAGTGCACAGATGTAAAACAAAAATCGTGGGTTCCATTGATGAGCTTAGGGAAAGTTTCTGGGGCTTACTTTGCTCGTTTACTTACCTTTGATTTGTTCTGAACAGTGGCAGTGGCTTGAGCCAAGCTAAGCTTGAGCCAAGCTAAGCCACTCACTACACAGACTTTAGTTCTTTCTTCATTGCTTCTTTGGTTCACTTGTTTTCATGATCTCCAAAGAACCATTTTAGAGAGGTGGAGACGTTTGGTAAATGGAGTTAGTATGGCAGCAGTAGTCTACAAGTTACAGAAGAAAGCTTGTGGCCAAAGGTCAGTTCAAATTACTTGATTTCCTGGAATCCCTCTCACCTCCCTAAACTATTGTCAACTACCATCTGACAAGGCACTATTCCCCTGTCAGATCCAGAGAAGCTGCTCAAGTTCCAGAGGGCTGTAGTTTTCAGTAAGCACTTATAGAAGAGTGTGTTTTTGCTGGTTATTGCTCAGAATAGGTTTCAGCTACTCTCCCTGGATATATATGGATTATGGCAAAAAAATACAATGTCAATGTATAAAGTTTTTATGGTGAACATGTTAGCAAGAAATCACTCATTTGCACATCCATTAGATATGGATCGTCATGTTTCTGCCAACCTAGTCCAATATTTACTCCTATTTAAACTCCGCTTTGGTCTCCATCAATTCCTGAAGGAAATATCTGGCTCTATAGCGGTTAAATACTCCAGTGAGTTCACCACAAAGTTGTTAACTTTGTCTGCCATTTAGTACTGGACAGGAAGCATACAGTTTTGTTTTCTGAGATTTTTTTTTGTTCAAAACAGCTGTCTGCTGCTAGAAATTATGCAGAGAGTGATGAGACTGAACCAAAACAATAAATATTGCAGGCCATAAAATTAATCAAAAAAGATAAATTGTCTGAAAGATGCTAAAATGCTCAGTAAACTAATTCTCTGAGGGTTCAACCTTAAACACTGTTAACATAATACACTGTCAAGTGTCATTTAAACATTTTCTCTTGATTTCCTCAGATCTCAAGCTGGTCCCCCTCAGATGCTTGTGATCCAAACCCTTGTGAGAATGAGGCCAAGTGCCACAGCATGGATCAGGACTTCTACTGCGCATGTCCTGAGGGCTACGAGGGAAAGACGTGTGAACGGCTCAAGGAGAACTGCCAGACCACCCCGTGTCAAGGTGACTGAAGTGGTCTGCAGTGATGAAACTGTATTGAACAAACTCATGTCAGAGAAAAGTAACGAATTTAAACCATTCTCTCTTGTAGACATTGACAGCTGCACTGTTGCTATAGCGACCAACGACTCAGCTGGAGTGCGGCACATCTCCTCCAATGTCTGTGGTCCACGAGGACGTTGCATCAGCCAGCCAGCGGGCAACTTCACCTGCATGTGTGATCCGGGTTTCAGTGGGACCTACTGTCATGAAAGTACGTAGAGACACTAGTCTTGACAGTTTTTACCTTTTGTTAAACATCAGACCCACAACTGAAATTAAACAAAGGGAAACAAAGTTTAGTCAACCTTTTGAAAAAGAGTTTGGTTTTTTTGCCTGCAAAATGTTGAGTTTTTTTGAATGATGGAATTTTCTACTTCAAATTCATTGAAAACCTGCATATATTTTTAAATTAACACATATCTTGTCATTTTTCAAAACAATGAAAATTTTTATTTTATTCCCCCTATTTAATGTTTACATGTTATTTCCTTAAATCCTTAATAGATGCTTTATAACACATTACACACACAATTTAGTTTTAACCAGATGTACAGATTTGTATGCGTTTTATTAATGCAATAAACAAAAAATTACATTTTACACATACAAAGTATAACACATCTGTAATCGTATCTAATGATATAGAATTGTGGTTGACAGATATATCACTTTCCTTAATTTTTACAACTGCATAATGTGTTGCAGGCCTATCTAAGCTTTCCCCCTTACTTTTTCAGATATTAATGACTGCATCAACAACCCCTGTGGAAATGGAGGCACCTGCATCGATGGAGTGAACTCCTTTCAGTGCGTCTGTCCTGATGGCTGGGAGGGTCGACTCTGCGACCTGAGTGAGTTCCTCGCCTCCGACATAATTCAGCTATGCAGTTATTCACTTTTTCAGTCAGTCTATGTAGCATTTTTTTTTTTTTGTTTGTTTTTTAAAGTCCTTGAGTAGTGCGTCTGCTTGCTTTGTTCTACTTTTCTTTGCACTTAATAGAAGACAGTTTGGTAAAGATTGAGACATGTAAATCTTCCTCCTCCCTCAGATGTCAATGAGTGCAGACACAACCCATGCAAGAATGGTGGACGTTGCGTCGACCTGGTGAATGACTTCTACTGCGAGTGTGCCGACAACTGGAAGGGCAAGACCTGCCATTCCCGTGAGTTATGTCAACTCTGTGTTAATGTGTGTGTTTATGTTCATGGCTTGCTGTGGCCCTGACTCCACCATGCTACACATCTTTATATGTTTTGACAGCTAAAATGTTTACACAATGTTGACCCTGAGCTTATGTTGGAGCTCAAGAATTATCCTATTTTGCTGGTGCTATGAATAGTCATATGAAGATCATGGGTGACCTCGGTGTGTCTTTGTAATCCTGGCCAGGCGAGCGCCAGTGTGACTTAACCACCTGCAGTAATGGAGGCACCTGCCACGACCGCGGGGATGCCTTCCGCTGTGCCTGCCCACCTGGTTGGGGGGGAAACACATGCAACACAGGTGAGGCCTCAGGATGGCGTCTCTCGAGGTTCGAGGGAGGTAATGATTGATGGCGTCGCTTACAGTTTAGCTTTAGGACGTGCAGATCATTCTCGGTAGAAAGAAATACAAACAATTTAACTTGTTTGAGAGGAGCTGTTTTTGTTTTGCCCTAACCAGTATAAAAGCAGTATAATTAATAGCAAGTGACAGATCAGTTGCGCTGACGGGATTTTCCGTACAAAGGCTGTGGTAACGGTTTCTACGAGCCATTAACTTTTTTCATTACGATCAAAGAATTATTATACTGGTTGAAGGGTGGGTATTTTTGACTTACAGCAACCTGTAAAGCGGTGTAAATGCTTTTTGCCATTTTTTTTGGTCGCTCTTTTTCAAAATGTAGTGAGGTAGCTAGCTGACAGTGTGTGAAGAAGCTCTGATTGATCACCTGTTTCTCCAGATGACAACAACTGACCTATTTGAACTGCTCAACCTATTTGAATCTGAAATGTGAGCTGTGTTTGGGACCAGCCTAATTAAGGCTAATATATGCTAAAACTGTATTGAAAGCTGGAATAATACAAATTATGTATAATAGACTACATATAATTAAGGATATTAAACATATCAAGGTTTGACTATTAAATCAGTTCAGATTAAGAACTTTCCACCGGCATTCTCTGAACCATATATAAAATAAGCAGATGACACTGACTGTTATTTCTACCTTTTTATCTCGATTCATATTGAGAGTACATCAGCCAATTCAGATTACGCCATCAAATTCAGAGTACTTCAGCAACTCTTGACAAGCCTTAGCATTGTGGTTTCACAAGATAACGGATTGAAACAGATTTCCAAGTCCTCAGGCATTATTTAAACCTAATAAAACCTCAAACTCATCTTACCTAAAATTTGGCACAAAGTTGTTGTTGCATGTAAAAACAGTGTCACATTTGATTTATTCTGCAAGTACGCAGTGTAAATGTTTAGGCTAGCCTCTCTGATATTTGGCTGATGCTTTCTCTCTTTCCACAGCCAAGAACAGCACATGCGCCTCCAGTCCTTGTTCCAACGGTGGAACCTGTGTGGGAGGAGGAGATACTTTTACCTGCATCTGCAAAGAGGGCTGGGAAGGCCCCACCTGTGGCCTAAGTTAGTTTCACTATGTAGCTTTAAACCCTCTCATTGTTACTTTCTTAACATTCAACTAGTATCTTATGACCTACATAAAATTATTAATGTGTATTGTTTTTTGTTTTCAACATTTTATGAAATGACGTGGAGATATAAGATGATTTTAAATGTTAAAATCAATGCTTTTATCACAAGTAATACAGGCAGGTGCGTTTTATCCAAGATAGCAATTTATTACAGTACAGCTGACTTCTCTGTAATGGAACAATATCAGTAGTATGTAAGTTAGAAAAAGACCACTCTTATTCAGAACTGACCAGCTCACATTAGATTTGATATTTCAACATTCATTTGCCAGTTCATGAGTTTGGCTAGTTGTAATAAAAGATGAATGTGTTAAGTTTCTTTACAACATTGCTTGAATATATTAACAACATATACTATAAAGACTATCTATCTATATATAAAGATGTCCCAGAATATGTGTTGTTAATGTAAGTTAAACAGTTATTTTTTCGACTTCTTGAAGAAATGCAGAAAGGGTCCAAAGCTGCTGAAGTAAATCATTTATCTTAAACATTATCTGTAAATGTTATGAATGGAATAAGGGGAAGAAATGAGATGAAGTGTTGTGTTGCAATGTAACAACTCAACACTAAATATCTTTCTTTCTTTTGTCTTTAACAGATATAAACGACTGCAACCCTCATCCATGGTATGTACCGTTTCCTGCCTCACACACTCCTGTGGAGTAGCCAAACCTTTTATCCATGTCCCCATGGCTCCCTCATCTCCACACTTCACACAGACCTTGCAAGCAGGAGGGGTGAAGGGCCGCTAAAAGCAGTGGAAGTTGTCCTTAAATCAAGCCTCAAAGGGGCATCTCTCAGAGGTGGGGGCTTGGATATTGAATAGGACAGAGAGAGGTTTTTGGGGCAGGGGGGACGAGAGTCCCACCTACCCTATGGTGAATGCAGGTGGGGGGTGGAGTGGCTGGGGGAGGGCATACATGTCCATTCTTCCCATGCGACCTGGGGGGGAACTGGGCTTTGAGGAGGAATGGAAGAGTGGCATGATGAGAAGAGGGGAGGGGAGGGACTGGACACGGCAATTAGCATCTGAAAGGTGGAGGCTGTATTGATGAGTTGAATTGAGCCTTGTGCCCCCCCCCCCAACACACACACACACACACACACACACACACACAAACGATGTGCTTTGTTGCAGCTGGAAAGGATGTGGCTCTTGTACAGCCTCATCTGATCGTTTTTTTATTTCTTTCCTCAGTTACAATGGCGGTATCTGTGTGGATGGAGTCAACTGGTTTCGGTGCGAGTGCGCTCCCGGTTTCGCCGGACCAGACTGCCGAATCAGTGAGTTATGGCATGAGGTTACTTAATAACATAACACACGCTTTTTGGTGCAGAGCAAATATGCAAAGGAGGAGATGGACACATTGGCACCTAAATGTAAGACCGGGACACCACCCTCTCCCTTCTTCTCAGTCCTTTAACGCCTCAGGGGTCAGAGGTCGTCCCTCCTCCATACTCACACAGTCACACAAACACACACGGAAGACAAATTACCCAGTGACCCTGAAATTCTTCTTCTCCGCTCTTTTGTTTCGGCCGGATAGCGTTCACCTTTTCTGTCAGGCTTGAATTTGACAATTCTCATCCAGACTGTGTTAATGGGGAATCTGGATGACAATGGTCGGGGTTCTCAGAGATTTTGGTGGGAAGGCCCAAGTGATACGTGTTGTTGAAAGAGCTGCTTGAATAGTAGATGGGCTGTTAGTTCAATGTGAAATGTGTGATTTAACCATACAGTACCTGGGTTTTATCCAGTAATTGGCTTTGTGGTTTTATTTTGGTCTTGAAGGTAAATCTGAGGGGTCATGAGATTATTGACATAGTTGGTAATATGACGAAAAAACATTACTGCCATACAACATTTTGACTTTTCATAAACTTGTAGAGTTTAAGCTTTTCAGGACTTTGGACAAATAATCAAATGAAGCAATTTGAGAATCAAAAATCAGTTGCCCATAGCTGATATTATGCAACCAGTGACAGGGGATCACAAGAAGACATTAACACCCAACTTTGGTGACATGCAAATTCACACAGTTGACCAATAGGCTGCAATCTTCCATCACTTCAGGACCTGTACACCTCCAGGACTCTGAGGCGTGCAGGAAAGATTGCAGCAGACTCCTCCCACCCCGGACACAAACTGTTTCAGACTCTCCCCTCTTGCAAGAGGCTGCAGTCAATCAGGACCAAAACCTCTTGCAGCTAGCCTCATTAACAAGGCCTGGACCCCCCCACTGACACTCACACCCCTTTTCAAATAATCCAAATGTCTCTGCACGTGTAAATATTATTTCATTTCATATCATGCACAAACCTGGCACATTGCACATATTTATTGTTAATTGTTTTTGTTCTATATTTTTATATGTACACAATATTCTCTTCCATTGCAAGACGTCTGCAGAAAACGAACCAGAGTAATGCACATATCTGACATATTGTGTTTTTATTCTCTGCAAATAGTTATTATTTTTTCTTGGTATTTATTCTTTCTTTTATTATTCTTATATAACTTGGATTTGTTTATTCCATATTTACATACTTCCTTCTACTTTGTCAGAATATAGACTCCACAAACGTTGATTGTACAAAAATTTTGTTTGCATAAACTCTGTAAACTTGCACTTCCACTGGCGACCAAGCTAACTATGAGTACAAGTAAACAGGCCAGTACTGAAAATAAAGAAAGAGGCCAAGAGAGTTATTGTGACTGAGTAGCATTTTCCACATGTTAATGATTTTCTTGCCAGCGACCGCCTCTGAGCCTATGAGTAGTTCCTACAGCACCAAACTACTGGAATCACATATTTCATGAACTAAAGGGTCATAAGCTAAAAAAGTGTTGGGATCCAGGGACAAGTGTCCGACTTAAATGTGATGCTCTTCCCTTCGCAGACATAAACGAGTGCCAGTCTTCACCCTGTGCCTACGGTGCCACCTGTGTGGATGAGATCAACGGTTTCCGCTGCATCTGTCCACGTGGTAGAACAGGAGCCCGATGCCAAGAGTGTAAATACATCTCTATTCTCTGCCATGCTTATTCAAGTCACTCATTAATTCACTCCCATCTTGTGGTTTATATAGTCAAAGTTTGTACTCATTGTCTTATGAATGCAGGATTTTTAACTACATTAATTCATCCGCTAATGTAGTAACTCATTACTGCAGATTTCCTGCTACAGAAATTGAACATGTCTGTTTCTGTCTGTATGTAGTCAAAGGTATTGGGAAGACTTGCCACTATGCTGGGCTGCAGTTTCCCCACAGCAGCCGCTGGGAGGAAGAGTGCAACAGCTGCCGTTGCATCAACGGCAAAGTGGACTGTACAAAGGTAACATGGCCCATTTTAAGAAGTGCCAGCAAATATCTGCTACTCCTCACTGACAAACAAACACTCTGAGCAAGTAAAAACAACAACCAGTAGCAGTGCTCAGACAGAGGACCTCTCTACGAACAAACAAATACACAAACTGCCTGAGTTGTGATAAATAGTCTAAAAGGTTGCTTAGATTAGCTGACGGTGCTGTAGTATATGTTCGTTCCCATTTTAATGGTGCGTGTTTTATAATAAGACACATCAACTAAGACGTCACCTTTATAGACAAAACGATCAAACACTTCCTTGAGAAAATAGTCAAAGATTCATTGATAATGAAAATGTTATTTGCCAAATTAGATGATAGCTAACAGTTGCTGGCAGCCATAAAAAGGTGACTTGCAGGTTGTAATGCCAGTATAAATATTTTGTGGGATTACATGTAAGTGAATAATTTTGAACCTGTGACAACAGGTGCTGTGTGGTCGTCGTCCCTGCCGGCTCCTGTCATCAGGCCAGGACCAGAGACAGCAGTCCTGCCCGGCTGGACAAGAGTGTCTGGAGCACAGCTACCTCACGTGCTTCTCCCCCCCATGCCATCAGTGGGGGGTTTGTTCCATGGCTGGACACTCACCTCCACAAGCAACCACCAAGTGCCAGCCAAACAGCGGACATTTGGACAACAGCTGTGGCCGCATAACACTCATTTTCAGCAGAGACAAAGTACCAAAAGTGAGTCATCTCTTCACGTATCATTTTTGTTGTAGTCAAGTAGTACAGAACACATTTTCAAGTAGTGTTTATTTTGTATTGTTGCTGATCAGTAAGTGTGTGCATATATGCAGGGCACAACAGTGGAGAACATCTGCTATGAGCTGAGGTATCTTCCTGACACCCGAAGCTTGGCAAAAGACCACGCCCTTCTCCTGCTGTGTGACCTCTCTCACTCGAATCAGGACGCTATAGAGGTGGCTATAGTAAGTGAATGATCCAAACTTTGTTTCTCACAAATAAGTTTGTACTTTGTCCTTTTCTTGCCTTGTTACAGTGTCCACCATGCCCTTACTGTGTACAGTATAATTATAATTATAATTAAAATGGCCCCATTTTGTCTGAGAAACACAGTGTCAGAGGTCATTAATTCTTATACCCAATTTGGCAAAAGTAAAATATTTTGTCATTAAAGGATAAACAATCCAAAGTGAAATTAAAGACATAGCTGGACACTAAGAAATACACGTTTGTTGCGTTATGAGAGGATTGATCTCTCATCTCACACTCATGTCTGTGCTGAAGTATGGAGCTGGAGTCAGGAGGCAATTAGCTTATCTTAGCACAAAGACTGGAAGTTATCTTGTTTGTATAATCTGTACAAAAACAGATATGGGAAAATTACAAATTGTGGTTTTATGGTAAATGACATGTTGGTAAGCAAGAAGTGCCTGGCCGCTGTTCCATCGCCTTCCAGCTCTAGCATACAAAATGTACAGACCTGAGAGTGGTATCTTTCTGCAGCAAAAAGTGTAGCATATTTCACAAATAATGAAACAATTTCTTTAATCAACGTATTTATTAGTGTCTAGTGTCTGCCTCCTCGTCTTGTTTTGGGTGGCTATTTTGTCTATTTAGACTGAAGGCACGACCTCAGCATAAGCATGGCAGCTAAAGTAACACACTGGGGTGAATAAAATGTAAATTGTTCAGATGTTGTGACACAACTTAATGCTTGTTGCCTGTAATCTGGTTTGGCTCTCAGTCTTTCCAGCCAGAGGATCTACCAGACCACAGTCTAATCCAGGAGGCAGCCAGCGCCATAGTGGGCACCTTGTCCAAGCGGCACAACAGCACCAACATGCTGGCAGTCATTGAGGTCAAAGTGGAAACACAGGTCATGCCCCCCTCAGTGGGTAAGTATTAATTAACAAAGGTGTCTCACAGGGGTTTGTTAAGGGCCCTGTTCAGATCCTCTGACTAGTGACTTGTCACTACTTCCACTGATATCCCCATTTTTGTCTTCCATTTCTTCTCTTGGACATCTTTGTCATCAGATTACCTGGTGCCTCTACTATGTGTGGTCTTCTGCTTGCTCTGCCTCTTCTGCATTATCGTATGTGTTTGGTGGACACGCAAACGAAGAAAAGAGCGCGAGAGGAACGTACGGTCAGGAGCTGACGACAACGTGAACAACCAGTGGGAGCCACTTCGGCTTGTTGTGGGACGTCAGCAGCAGCAGCAGCAGCAGCAGCAGCAGCTGAAAGAAAGCAACAGAGAGGCCGAGCAGGAGCGCAAAAAGCTCATGGGCCCCTCTTATCGGACGTGTGATGAGGAGGAGGAGGAGGAGGAAGAGACGGAAGGCGAGCTTGAGCTCGAGGAGGAGTGTGGTGGAGCAGAGGCGGGAAAGCAGCCAGTTAGTAAGTACTCTAAGACTGCAGTGCAGTCCACTGGGGGAGTGATCTGTACCCTGCACAGCTCCAGTTCACCCCTCAAAGCACCCCACCGGACCCCAGGCTACAACCCCAAAGACAACCGCTGGAAAAATGTCAGTGTCGCCTTGACAGGTCAAAAAGACCTCAGAGACCATTGTGTATAAGAAATTAAAACAAAGGACTCGCAATGTGGAAGTGAGAGCAGCTGCAAGGCAGCAACTATTCTTATTTTTGGACTACTTTTGGGAAGAAAAGGCTTTGTGTTTTAGTAAGCCATTCTTTGCTTTGTTTTCTGTTTTTGTCACTGTCACCTGAAAAGAGTTTTGATTCAGGAGGTTAGAGCACAGTGAACATCCTTTTTTGCTGTTTTTTTTATTGTGTACAGAAGGAGCAGAAATGTAAGAAGTTTTGAGGAGGCAAAAGAAGCCCTCTGCAATTTTTGTTTATGGAATTGTACCATTAAAGAAACAATGATTCCTCTAAAAGGAGAAAAAGACTACCTGTATAAAGATTTTTGTTTTTTATTTACAGATTATGATTTTGTTAAATTGTCAGCGGGCTCCTGTTCAGTCTCTGTAGGGAGGGGAAGGGGCAGATACACATTAAGGGGACAGTCAAAGAAGGGTTTTGAGGGAAATGGACTGTTGCAGCCACAGTAGAGGAAACCCTCTCTTTGCTCTCTTTCCAGCTTTGCCCACCGATCCACCTGTGGCCGTCATGCGCCAGCCTTACCAAAACACTTGGCCTGGAGGGGAGAGGGGACAGAAACCCCAGTGCCTACAACGTGGCCTTCCATTTTTTTTCTCCTGTCTCTCAGTTGTCTTGGCTGAAAGCGCTGTTTGAGGATTTTTTGCAGTATTTGAGTTGGTAGCAAGTGCCTTTCTAAGAGCCGTCTCGGGGCTCCAAGTCGCGCTGCCCAGTTTGACCTCCTTGTTCTCAAATCTCAAAGGGATATAAGTGTACATTTAGAGAGTTCACTTTCACAGCAACGCCATTCAAGGTATTTGATCAAAACAGAAATGAATACTCTGTACATATGTGTAAATACTAAAGGAGTCGCTGTGTATATTTGAAATAAGTAACTTAAAGACAAGTCACATTTTTATTATTATTATGATTAATATTATTATTATTATTATTTTTTTTTTTACAATGCCATTCCTTTTTATTTATGCCAGTTGAAATAGGCACGTTTTATAACACTTCATATGCAGAGTCCCACAGTTAAGAATCTTTACAATGAGGTACCACCTATGAAGGAATTTCTGAAGGGGTTATAAATGGTTTCAGTTGTGGCTATGTCGTTAATGCTCTTTAGTTAAGCAAAGTAAGTCAATAATGCTTGTAATGCAATTTACAAATTCGATGACTTTATTATTTTTTTTTTTCCTAGGCTGTATGTGGTCCGACATTACTACATTTGGTCTCAATCTTCAGCTTCCTTCATACTGGCTTCTACTGTGGTTAACTTTGCCATATCTATTGGTCTTAGTCAACAATAGTTTCACAGCAGAAGTTATGGTTAGTTTTTGGATGCAAATGATACAAGAAAACCTGTATCCTGTATGTAACATGGCCATATTTAAAAGGGACGTCAACAGTATATCAAAAAGAGCAGAAAACTGCTGCGGCCCTGCTCTGTGGAGACAGAAATCTCCAGGCAAGTTGCCCTTATGACCACTCCCCACTTGGTGATCTTCACAGTTGGTGTTTTGCCTGACAGCTAATGGAGAACATCTATTGTGACATCACAAATAGAGGTGTGGCCAGAAATGCAACTTGCTCCTGATTTTCTGTTCATAGAAGGTATAACTTCTACATTTGACTCTGGTCATTTTTAACTTGCTCTCTATTAGAGACATCACTGACTTTGGTTGGTTCTGGATTTGGTAAAAAAAAAAAAAAAAAAATCAGGCAGTGTTGCAAAGCTGCCAACATTATAGCTTTAAAATGTTCTCAAACCATTTCTAAACCCTTTTAAAAAACCTCTCATTTCAGGTGCCTTATTGTAATGAGTAATGCATTATTTGTGTAATCAGTGGTCATCTTTTTATGTTGGTTTGTTTTCACTATTAAGGAAAGTAACTCTAAAACATAGTGTGGTGTATAGTGGCGTGTTTTATTCGCCTGAGTAAAGTGCTCTCCTTGTCTCACTTTGCTATCATGGAAATTTCTGGAATAAAATGCTTGATGGAGGATTTAAAACAGTCCACCATGGTTCTTTTGAGTGTCATGAATGTGTATGTCAGCAGGTCAAATGTGGACACTATGCATTCGCTTCATGTTTGGTTTTAAGGCTTTAATGAAGGGAACAATATTTGCAGATGTTTTTGCTACCATCCAGATTTTTTTTTTTAAGTTACCAACTCCGTTCAAAATGACCCCTTTTCATATCATGACTTTGTCTCAACACCATCGTATTTTCTGTAAATGGGACACTGCAAAATAAAGAATTGAAGATGCATCACTGCTGGTGTTAAAAGCTGAGTATGCATATTGTATACATTTTATTCTACAAGGGACATAAGTTAATTTTATACGAAGTGAAAACTTTTCCATTCTTTTAATGGATGTTTCATTGTTCTAAAAAGTCATCCCAGTTATTTATTAAAGCGGTTTTGACACATCTTGATCACGCTTGTAATACTTGGTTTCCAGTACACAGCATTCAAAGTACTCGAACTGCTGAAATGTTAATGTCCAATAAGCACCAAGCAGCTGGATGCTGGTGTGCTGGACATCCATATAGCAAAATATGTTGACATTTTAGAGGAAATCTGAACACACAACACTTTGAACTAAAGGTCCACGCACTTGTGCTGGACCATAAGACCATACCACACAGCCTGATGGTACTTAGATGTTCAAACTTTCAGTTTCAAACTTTTTTGGAGCTTTCATCCCTGTTTAAAAGTTGAGCTTGATAATTCATTCTTGACCCTGGAAACGGCAGTAGACGAAATAAAACTTACCTCAAAGTGTACTTGCTTAATATTCAGTAAAATTAGATACTTATTAACTGTTTAATCCACTGTGTTAACTTAAAACTATGCTTTTAGAAATCACCTTTTAATTTTAGCAAATTAGTCTTAATGTTTGATGCCAACAAAACACATTTAGCAAACAAAGACCCAGGAGTTCATGAAGAAGTAGGCATGAAGGCAACTGTATGCCAACACGTTTCCCACAACGATTGGGAGGGGGGGGGATCAGATTTGGGATCCTCTCATCTGCAATGTAAACATAGCCTTAGACAGCGATTGTTCTCCAAAGTTTAAAGGGTCACCTTACTCCAATTACACAAAAAGGATATTTACTCAATTAATTGGAATATATTTTATTACAATTAAAACTTATCAATTGTGTTGACCCTTAATTAAACAGTATTTTATGTATTTACACATCAAATAATCTCAGTATTAACCTCTGTTGCAATTTGCACAAGAATAACAATCTTCTAAAACCCTGCAGTCCTTGCCCTCGTCTGTGTGGGCTGAGGACGGTTTGGATCGATCGATCCAATAACCTCCCCGCTGTCCTGCCATCTCTGTTGCTCCCACCACACCAATAGAACCTCATCTCCTGTTCTGGGCTGATCCAGTCTCTGCCAATGGGAGGCTGGCGTGATCACCCTGGCCACGTAAAGATGTGAATGTTTCATGAGTAATGTTATGATGCCAGGCGGAGTAGTGGTGGGGTGGGACACTTTTCCTCCTGACTCCCATGGGTGCCCCTAGTTGGCGCTAATAGGACCTTCCCTTGTCGGAAAGGCCAGATCGACTTACACATCTTTGTGGAAGTGGTGGAGTCATAGTGAGAGAGAGGATGGGAACTGATAATGTTTACAGATATATACATGGATGACAGTAAATTCACTTTAAGAAGGGTTTGATCATCATTTGATCCTATAAAGGGTTATATGGAGGATATTAACTTGTTGGATGTCAGAATATAGTGTTTTGTTTCTGCAGAAATGCTTCATGTGCGAATTTCTTCGTAAAAACATTTATATTTGTATAATATGTAGGTAACTCTCATATAGGATGGAGGACCAGTCAGTGACTATTATCAGCAATAATATTGACTGTTCAGCATTTATTGGTCTGTTTTCCACATGTGACTTAACTGGTCGGATCATCACACCACCAAACAAAGGTTATAGTACTGAGGGGAAAAATAACAAAATGAATGCAGCAGAGCAACCCTTCAAATAATCGTCTTTTTTCCACACTCGTCTTCCTTGTCAAAACCTGCCGCCTACATTACCCACAATGCAACTTGATCACAGACAGTTTGATCAGAGATTTAGGAGTGTTATGCTAGTAGCGGCTAATGTAACCAAGCCACTCGCCTCAAGCAGAGATGAGAACCGGGTCATAGAGGTCTGGCAAGCTCACCTGTTTCTAACTCCACATCCCCAGATTTCTGTCATTTTCAAACTTGTAGTCTTCAGTCCCAACTGACATCACTTGAGGCAGTTTTGAGGCAGATTTCGCGCAGCCTCTGTCTTTGATCTGTCTTTGTCTTTGGTGGAGTTGCCCTAAAGCATAGAACAATTTTTTTATATATTATATTTTTTTATATTATATATATTTTTTTAGACAACAGTGTGGGAGACTGTTGTAGAAGCAGATTAATGCCCGTGGTTTCGGGATGTTCAACAGTCACACATAGGTGCAATGTTCAGGTGTCCACATACTTTTGGCCATGGATTGCATTGGTCTATCATAGCCTTGGATCAAGTGGTGCAGGTATTTTTCAGGCAAGTGTGGTCCACAACATGACAACAATCACTGTACCTACTAGGCTGTCAATTGTGATTCCTTGTTTCTGATTTTTAGACAAAATGACCTTTAAGAAGTTGTCATAGAAAAACTGAGAACCTGTATCTCTATTCATCAACAATTAATTCATTAACAGTGACTGAATATTTAATGTGGATATTTTAATGTGGGTGTTCGCCTTACATTCACATGGGAATTTCTCTGGTTGCTTTCCTTGCATAGTCCGAATGCATTGGTTGGGTGATTGGAAACTAAATTTCTTGTTGTCAGGTCAATTTAATTTATATTACCCAAAACTACACATTTGCCTCAGTTGTTTTAATTCCTCTTCTAATCGTTAAGCATAAAACTATTTATTTATTGCCGTTGCGTGGTACAAGGTAGATGTTTGATGTGATGCCAATATGCCATTATGCCTGTCAGCATCAGCAACCCCCCACATCCCAGACTGCATCAGTAAACTGACACCAGATTCCAAAAGTGGCGCCTTACAACAGCCAAGGACATCTCAGTGCACTGCATTTGTAAACACATAGTACTACGACACTGAGCTCAAAATGGCCGAAAGCATTTACAAGCAGAGGAAACAGCTGAAATGTAGAGGACATGACTGCTTCATTAATTTTTATTGTATTAGAGCAGAGAAGGTTACGGTCTCTTTTTTAACACACACGCACCTTCTGTACACTCAGGCAGTCTGCAGTTGACTGCCTGACTGTGAGATGGTATTTTGTGTGTGCTCCTGCTCCCTGTGGCTGCTCTGTACATCTGTTGATGTGGGTCTTTGGGACCATCTGACAGTGGAAGCAGCTGGGGGACAGGATTTTAGGCTAAGCCCTCCGTCCCTTTAAACACACACACACACACACACAGTCACAAACCAAACATGGCCCTGATGGGACATCAAGCTGGCACGTGCTGGTAGACAGCGGGCTGCAGCTGGCACCGTGGGGCTGACTGAGGCAGCTAAACAAGCCACAGTGTAGTGACTGTTTCTGTGTGTGTTGGGGGAGTGGTGTGTTGGCTGGCACTGCATGTTTGCCTTGCCACTGCAGTAGCCCTCACACAAACCCTGTGCACCAGGAGGTGGGGGTGGGCATCAACTTGGCAGAGGGGAGGGGATGGCTAGGGCGGGGGGGGGGGACTGCAACTGGGAGTCTTACAGTGCTCTAGCAGCTTTTCTAGGACAACTGTTCAGTGTGTGCGTGCGTGTGTCTAAATAAACAAATGTACTGAGAGGAATCCCAAAATTTTTTTGTTTAGGTAAACTTAAATACAGAAAAGTATGTATGAATTTTGTTTATAGCTGCAGGAATCATGTGCAAAATGTACAGGCGACGTCATGTTTAATGAAATAAATGTGAAAATAGGACTGCAACTAATGATTTTTTCCGTTATTGATTAATTAATCATTAATCACAAAATTCCCAGAGACCATGGTGTTGTGTTTAGAGGTCTTTTTTGTCCAACAGTCAAAAACCCAAAGACATTCGGTTTACTATAGTGGAAACTAAGAAAAGCAGAAAATATTTACAGTTAAGAATCTATAACCAGTGAACGTCACTTTTCCTTTATTTAATCGATTATAAAATGGTTGCCAATTCATTTTAGGTAAATCGGCTAATCCATTATTTGAGCGTTAAGTGACAATGTGAAGAAGGCTGCATATAGGGTTGGCTTACCTGTATTTGGGTTCCCTAATGATGTGAATCTTTAAATACCATATTTAATGAACATAGTTTGTTCTTCTTTTGCTTTTATGAGAGTGCTGGCTCATTAATAAATAACAAAATATTAATAAATAGCTAAATATCTTTCTTAAAGTTTTACCATAAACACTAACAATAACACTGGTGTTTAGTGGAGACTACACGTTTGGTTTAGAGCAATTATACCAAAGAATCACAATTAAAACAAAGACACGATGTTAAAAATGACTGGACTGGCCTTTTTTGCCTCCCTGTTGAAACACAGACTGATCACAGCCATGGAAGTCATTCAAAACACACATTTTGGATTTTGCAGGGCAGAAGGAAAAGTTAAAGGTCAGAGGAGGGTAAACAAACTGTGAATCTACTTCCTTACCTCAGCTAGAAGTCCACACATACACACATATTCATGATGCCAGCACACGTGTACTTATTGGTCATTTGGATGGCAAGACTCTGGCCTTTAGCAGCTGGTAGGGGAAACCAAAGCATGAGCTCATATATCCTGAGTATATATAATACACACACATATAGCCTATGTTTACACAAACAGACAGATGGAAAGACAGTGTGCTCAAGACTGCTTTTTTTTGTTGTCAGTCATCATGTAGTTTTCCCTATGTGTGCCTCCACATTTTTCATGCATGTCTGTTTGTACACGCTCAAGTAACAGTGTGCAGTGCCACCCAACACCCCGTACAGTGATATGCAAGGTCAATTTGCACCTCTCCCAGTGACATTGGAGAGTGTAAAATACCCTCTGGAGCTACTCTGAAGCAAGATACAGTATGTACGGTACAACAAAATTAAAAGCTACTGAAGTCCATATGTGTGCATATGTGTTTCTGGTGTCCATGAGAGAGTATTGCAGAATAAACAGTAAAGACAATACATTAAGCTCTTGAGGGCTTTATCTATCCAGAAATGGGGCTCACTGAAATTAAATATCTCTTTTACAGAAAAATAAAATATAGGCATACAACACAGATTTGAAAATAATCATTACAATGCACATACAATAAAAAATATGTAATACGACAGCAATAAAAATATTATGTGCAATAATAACAGTAAACTAAATTTCTTTAAAAAATAGATACATAAAATTAATGAGTAAAGTCCTGAAAAAGCTTACGTTGGTGAACAAAATATATCATCAATTTCAAATAATTCCAATAAATAGTTTAGAAAAGCTGACAGCTAGATCAGCTTGCCTACCATTCAAGTAGACTGTACTTCTATTGTACTTTTTCCTCCAATACAATTATCTGAAATCTCTAGTATAGTAAACTTTAACAGAACTAGAAGCAATATACTGTCGATGCTTTAAGTACAAAGTTTAAATTCAAATTCAAAGTCACCAAATTTGGAGATGTATGGTTTTTACTGGAAAGGAAGTATGAAAAATTGTAATCTGAACGTTGGTAACTAAAGGTGTCATATAAATGTTACGGAGTAAAAGTGTAGAGTTGCATACAATGTTAACACTCATGTAAAGTATAAGTACCTCGAAGTTATACAATACCTGAATAAATGTCTTTATAGGTAGTTACTGGCACTCCTGTGACCTACTCCTCTGGCTGCAACATATATCCAAGACACCCTTTTAAATATGGCCGCCCATTTAAGCACTCAGGGCCCTGCCTACCTTTTATATGGCTGCTGCTAAACTGCTTATTAACTGATTTAGCTGTAAACACCGCTGCTGCTTATGTTTATATAAGGTTAGAATTTTAAAGTGAAGCTAGTCGGCCAACAGTCTGATCATGTTGCTTCAGGATGGGTTTGTGTAGGAAATAATCATGCTAATACCAACACTTACCATTAGCTAGCTTATTTTACTCCTGTTTCCTGTTCTGCTGTCATGACTTCCCTAAGGATTTACTTTCCAATGAGACGCCTACGGTCAAGTCTTCACTCCACCGAGTGTAAGTACATGCTGCTTTGGATAACATGCATATTATAAGACAATGTTTTGTTTCCTGGCTGTTTATTTCAGCAGCTTTGTTCCTTGCATTATTATTATGCAGTATCAGAATATGCTCAAAATAAAAAAAGTAAAAGTAGTCATTAAGCAGAATGGCTTATTCCAGAGTCAATATATATTAGGCAAGTAAATGGATTAATGTGAAATGTTGCAGCTGGTGAAGGTATTGCTAATTGGGCTTTGTATACTGCTGGGTAGCATAATCTATAAAATTGCAAATTGTGATTTGTAAGTTTATTGTGTTTTGTTTATATTTCTATCTGCAAAGTAACCAGTAACCAAACCGCTAAAGATCATGTGATATGAAAGCTCCAGAACCGCTACTAAACGGACCTTGTGGTGAGGGTGTTTTCACAACTGCTATTTCCAAAATCAAGACTAATGTTTGAACCTCAACTTTTAAACCAGCACAAAGGAGAGGCCCTTTAAATTGCTCAGGAACGAACTGCCCCTGCGGGTGAAGAACAAGCGAGTAAGAGGACCTTGAGTGGAGATGGTTTTGCTGACATGTGAATGTTTGTGAGGGTTAGGTTTCGGTAATGGAAAAGAACAAGTATTTTTTTTAAAGAGCCTAGTGTGCATTTAAGCCATTTAAAGGATAATTTCATACTGGCACGCCCACTGTTTGACTCACGCTTGACTCACTTGGTCCACAATGAGCAAGGAAATAGTGAATGAGTGATTTTGTAACATCACACATTCCTTAGTTGGTTCGGGCATGTCATAGAAATATGTTCCCTTGAGGCATGTCAAGTATAGGGTGTGATTGAGCACATTAAACATACTGAAACTCTCTACTGTAGCTCTGATCTACATCTCAAACATTTGCAGTTACTGAGCTTTTATTCCACCAAATAAAGGGAGTGGAAAGAAATGTTTTGTTCCTTTCTTCACATTTAAAAAGTTTAATGCAGTTGCCCCAAATTCTTGTTTTATTAGTGAGTGAGCAGCTTAACTGCAGCATGTAAGGGCTTGAAGCCTTGCTCAATGGCATTTTATTGATAGACAATTCTTGAGCTTGCGCTTCCTGCATTCCCATTAGACAGCCTTACCATGTTTAAATGTTAACTAATTATTATTTTAAATATCATTCACTTCCTCAATTAACTGATGGATCGTTTGGTGTCAGATAAATTCATCAAATGTCTTGTTTTTCCATCAAATGGCCCAAAAGCTGATTTTGGTAAATCGGTGGAGTACAATTTTAGATAATCTAGAGCTGCAACGATTAATCGATTGACAGAAAATTTATCTGAAACAATTTTGATACTAAATAATTGCTTTAGTAATTTGTTATGTAAAAATGCAAAACATTGGCTTGTTGCGGCTTCTCAAATGTGAGAATTTGAAGCTGTCAAACATAATAGTAAACAAGTATCTTTGGATTTTGGACTGTTGGTCAGACAAAACAAGACATTTGAATGCATCACCTTGGACTTGGAAACTATAAAGCACATATTTCACTTTTTTCTGTCATTTTATAGACAAAACAGTTGATGGATCGAGAAAATAATCAACAGATTCATTAAAAATAGAAATAAGCCCTTAAATGATCTCATTGAAGAAGATTAAACTAGGGAATATTTCGCACTTTTTCTGATTTCAACAATTAATCAGTTATCAGTATAGTTGAATTGTCTGTCGATCAACTAACCAGTTAACAGATTAATCAGTTCACCTCTAAATGAAACGATTGTCTGTGATCATCACATTTAATATTTTACTGCATAAATAGGGACTGGATATTGTGTGATATTGGTCACAGTTGAGGAAATGTGGATAGCAGACAAACTTTGGTTTCCTCCTCACGCAGTTAAGTATTAAATATATAGCGCGTGCAACCCAAACAATCTGACAATGTACTGTTGAAATAATCAAAGAAGACAATTTTGGAAATTGTTCTAAGATGAAACCAGAAAAATCTTTAGGGCCTGATTTTAATTGTTTTCCTTTCTGTGTTGATGGAAGGTGGTGAAAGTGACACTCTCCAGAAGAGAGAAAATCAAGTAATCAGAAACCCATTCAGTGCTTTCATCAACTTAACACTTGACAGATGCGACCTTAGATAGCTGATCAGAGGTCAACTCCATCTGTACTCAATCAATTCAATTACAATTACCTGAAAGTTACAGGGGGAATCCAATCTAGATATAATTTATTACCTTCTTAAAGCCCAGTGATCCCTTTCATTCATTAAAACTGCAGGATCATGGATCTAAGTTACATCTGGTTGTGGCTATTGTTGTTCATTCATGTACGGACCCACCAGCTAAAGATGGATCCTCAATTATTCAGCTTTTGTTCAGACTGATTAGTCTAGATTTGGACTGTTTGTGTTGGTAGGAATCAGACTGTGGAGAAAATTCCTAAATCGAGGTTGTGGGAGGTCATGCTAGGACTTGGTGTTGGCATTGAGCGATGAGGGCACAGTTGGGAATAGCGAGTGGATGGATATGTCGCTTGGCAAGGTGCCCAATGTGACAGCTGACTTAATGAGGAAGGTCTTTTATCCTGCAGACGAACATGTGGTCGATGCTGCAGCAGCCTTTCTAACAGACAGATTCAGACAGACGGTTTCTCTGCTGCTGGGGTGAGGGGGGAGGGGAAATGTGACCTGCTGGGGACCCACCTTCCCTTGAAGACAATTAAAGCTGATTGTGCCATTTTGTAGTTCATTACATCAGTTTTACTTGATGAATATTGTGTTCATGAAGGTAGTGGAAATAAAATTTACCTAACTAACGTCTGTATTTGGAGAATTCATCCAGTTCTGTAGGTTTTTAAGCATTCTCTCATAATAATAGATATAGAGCTGCGTACGCTGCGTTTTTTATTGATCTTGTGTGTTATGTTAATTCCAACTATACGTTATAATCTGCCCTTCTGTACTGCCTTAACCTGCGACTTGTATGCTTACACTGTACAGGTCAATTGACCAGGCATGATGTAGGTGTTCACAACGAACATAAGCAATGAACTGTGAAATCTGTCGGTTTATCCATTGACACTTTCGATTGCATCCCATACAATGTTGAAATCCAGAGAGACAGCAATATTTTTTGCAAATACAGAAAAAGCATGGAGCAGCAGATGGCTGAAAATGCAGTCTGTTCTGCAGTGAAGTTTGGTCTTACATCACAGCAGTTCCATTCAAGACCACAGTTTTACATCTTTTGACAACAGCTATGTGGGATATCGCTCAAACTGCAAGACAGCCGACCAAAATTTCTGACATGCCAGAAATCCAACAGCTCGTCTGAGAGCCGGTTCGTTTGTCGTTCAAACATGTCAAACGACAACTGATCTGGCAAAAAAGAAGAAGAAATTAAGACTAAAATTTGTTCAGGGCGACCAGTTAAGAGCTAAAGGGTTAATCTGCACAGTGCCTGCTCGGCTTAAGAGGTTCAATCAAAAAATATTTCTTCACGGCCTATCGTAACTACCCAGTTTTTTTTATCCCCAAAATAAATGCACCAGTTCTGCTTTATTTTTTTCCTTTTTTTTTTTTTTTAGGACAAATCTAAAACAGACAATGTAAAGCTTTAAAAAGTATGTAAAAATATATTAATCATTTTAGCTAGACCCGTTAGATAGGTAGAGGTTAGAAAAACGCACCTGCCAATAAGTGTTTTTTCTCCTTCATCACAGGCCTAACCCTCACCCTTAATTTATTTCTAATTCATATCCTTATTATAACCCATAACCCTAATCTTAACCCAAAACAAGCTAATGGAACAGGTGAGGACTGACAAATTGTCCTTACTCAGGAGGATTTTCCACATCTTTCTATTATTATGAGGACTGCACACTCATCAACCAGAGTCAAGTGAGTTATCCACTCACCCTCTGCCCTCCCTCCCCACCCTTTCCTCCCCCGTCTGTCTGGCTGAGTTCCTGTTCCCATCTTCCCAGAGAGCCCAGCCACTGGAGACACTGGGAGAAGAAAAACACACTGTTTTTTACAACATTATAGGCAGGCAGCCTTGTCACAGTGTGTACGCTACTTTGTTTGATAGGGAAATTGGATCTAAACTTGAGAGGGGAGTGTAATGCGGTTAAAGGCATCATGAAAAGCCAGCTCTAACAGGATTTCATCCTCTGTGGAGCTCCAACTGACTGCTGCCGTGAGGCAAGTCATTAGGGAAAATCCGTGCGTTTGCGTTTGTTTGTCTGCATCTCTGCCGATACCATATCTTGGAAGTTGTACATTTCTTCAGAGCCTGAGTTGGTGAATCTGTCGCCCAATAATAACAACTTGTACCTGGAAGAGGGTCAAACATGTCAGAACAAATGTTTAATCATGTTATACTGTAGAATAAACTGAAGTAGCAGTGCCCTGAAGTCAGATAGATCGATAGACATGGTACAATTTATACGTTAAGGCTGATAGATATGATATGATAGATATAGAAAATGGTGGATAGATGGAAAGCTATGATAAAGTTGATAGGTGGGTAGGTAGGTACATACGTTGTACAAATAGATACAGTAGAGGTCATAAATGTATGATACAATGTGGTTGATTGATAGTTGTGATATCAATTGGTAAGATGATGATACAATATGGTTAAGGGATAAATACAATAGATAAATAGGTGCCTATCTATTAGAGCAATCAACAACAATCAATCAATAAGTTTCCAAATATTAAATTCATTGGCAACTATTTTGATAATTCATTAATCAGTTTGAGTAATTTTTTGTTCTGGTTTCTTTGCTCCTCTGTGACTGTAAACTGAATATCTTTGGACTGTGGACAAAACAAGACATGTGAGGACGTCATCTTCGGCTTTGGGAAACACTGATCGACATTTGCTGACATTATTATAGACCAACCAACTAATTGATGAATTGAGAAATTTTTTGAACGATTAATAAACGATGAAAATAACTACTGTAGATATGACATCGTAAATGGATACAATACTACAGATAAATGTTTATGTTTTAGGAACCATCGCTGATGTATCATATTTTTAAAACTTGAAATATCCCTACCAGTATCTGCCTAAAAAATCCTTCCTCTGAAATAGTTGCTATAGTTAACATAATCGGTGACGTATGATGAGGCCAAGTATAGATCATAGACTGTATGGTATAGATCCAATACAGCTGCCCCAGGGTCTGTACTTTAATGAACTCCTCCTACAGATATCATCCAATTGATTTCAAATGTGCGATGTGCAATCTAAAGGCATTGAAAATGAAAGGTTTTGCTATCTGTGCGTATTTGTCTAAAGGCTTGTCTGTGGCGTGGCATCAAAAATTGATGATTCGCCATGGGACAGGAATTTGTTGTTTGTTGTTATAAATTCAGTGTACATGCTCAAATCTGCACCAAATTTCACATGTTTGATAAAAGTCATGCACTGAACACATCAGACACATCTACAGGCCAATATTCATTCATACTCATAGCTCTACCTAAGGGCAACAGGAAGTGACCCTTCAACGAAGCAGCCCCTGCGCCATTTTCACCTAGATGCACAAAGCTTTTGTGGCACATGTATCATCCCAAGACACCAGGAAGTCAGCCATTTTGATTTGAAAGCGGAATTTTAGCCCAATTTTCTCCTTTTACAAGGTCCATACTTTAACGAACTCCACCTACAGAATAAATCAGATCGACTTCATATTTTGGCTGTGCAATCTAAAGGCATTGAAAATGAAAAGTTGTGCTATCTGTGAGTTTTCTCAAAGGGTGTGTCCATGGCGTGGCGTCAAAATCAAAGCAGTAGTGTAGCTATGATATGATATAGTATAGATCCAATAAAAAACAAAATGGCAAGTTGAAGACATCAGCTTGGGCTCTGGGAAATTGTCACTATCTTCTTAAAAAATACTCTGCAGATTAATCAACAGTAAAAATAATCGTTAGTTGCAGGCGTAGATACAATATAATATGGTATTATAGATCAAGGCTTGATAGATGGAGGATACACACCAAACAGACACAAAGATGATAAATAGAAAATGTACCTGAAACAAGTTTTGCTGCATAGAGTGTGTTTGTGTGTACCAAGGTGACTATACGTGCGTGTTCAGTGGAGAACAATTTTAATAGCTTCTTGCCAAGGTCAGTGCCTTCGCTGTGCTATGCATGGAATGAGTGAAGGCCTTCTCTTGCAGTGCCTTCAGCCGACTCCAGAGAGTCGCACTCATTGTGTGGCAGCCGAGGGGGAACAAAGACATTTCCACTGGAGGAACTTTGGGTTCCTGTCGATAAGAAGGCAGCGTTGTGAGTCCGAGACGTGTTTATATGCTTGTGTACAGTGGGGATCTGTGGAGCAGCAGAGGCTTGCACCACAACAAGTGGTGACTGTATAAATAGTCACCCTTGGAGAAACATCAAAGGGAGGGAGAAATTTCCACCCAATGATCAAGATTACCACCCTGAACGAAGTGTGCCTTTAGGGTTTAGACTGAGGCATATTTTCAAACAAAACCTGAGCCCAAACCTGACTTTCAAACCATCTGAAATTAGCCAGTATTCAGAAATGTCAATGTCAGTGTGATAAAGTAATAAGTGTCGTCAGTTGTTTTTTGAAGCAAGGTCTAAGTGTTGTTTCCTTTTATCCACTCTATTAAATGCCTAACATTTACTTCTACCTCTAGTTTATTCTTAATTGTAGGGCTCAGTTGAGGTATTTGAATGGCGGTTGCGTTCTGGGGCGCAAATGAACACGGCTACGCCTCCACACAACCCTGCTGGAGGGATTTTGTTTGTGTTAATATTAGCTCCAGCGCAACCAGCTGCAACATTAAAATGTTACTTAAATGTTTTTGCTTCAATAATAATATAATATTTACAATAAAATAGTAAACCTATAAAATGGCCATTCTGTTTAATAAGTACTTTTGATAAGCACTTTAAGAACATATTGTTGCTTAAACTTCTGTATTTTTGTAACTACTTCTGAGTATTTTTAAATTGTGGTATTGTTGCTTTTACTTAAGCAGAGACTCTTCTTCCAACACTGCTTATTATAACTCTTAACCCAAGTCCTAATCCTAAAATCCCCACATTCCTGTTAAAAAAACCTCATCATACCCTCATAATTATTATTAGTCATAATTACTAACAGCTTGAAATAAGAGAAACATTATCACCACAGAAAGAACAACTTCTGGACAATGTGACTACTAAACCTGTCATCCATGTTTGTCATCCACATTGGGTTAAAACTCCTAGACAAATCCTCCGGGGAAGTGATTCGCTGATTAATCACAGATCCATTCTAGTAAGTGCATCCCATATGTTTTCCCCAGAAATCACGCATTCAGCTATAAGTCAAAATCTGTGAATGAGAATGTTGTTGACCCAAATGTATTTACTCACACATTGTTAACAAAAACAATTCTACACAATTAGGGGTTATATCTGGGTTATATTATATCTGGGTTTAGTCTTGAGGCCAAATGGGCTCTGTTGCCCTCCACATGCAGTTTTCTGTACATTTTTGAAACCACTCTTTCTTGTACATTTCACAATTATGGCTACATACTGTACTGTATGTGACAGTTGTCTCTCCTAACTGTGTACTTGTCTATTTGTGATTAGTCCATGCAGAGGGCATTTTAAGATTTTTAAATAGCTGAGCCTATTAATGGTAACATTTGGACAACTTCTGGGTCTGTCCCAAGCGGCAACCTCTGGGTGGAAAAAGTGAAGCGAAGTTCCTAAAACCTGCATTCTTTCTAATGGCCAGCAGGGGGCGACTCCACTGGTTGCAAAAGTACGTCAGATTGCATTGCACTGAATGCCAAAATGACCCTACTTCTCACCTGATGTATTACCTCAGTAAAGTCTTACCTAATGGGTTAATGGTCTGAATTGCTAGTTTCAGGTCCTCTTCATTACAGCATGATTTTCATTTTGTAAATTATGGTCCCATTAAGCATAGAGGCGAATTGTATCCGCTGCCCTGTGTACTTTTAACTAGTCATTACTTTTTTTGGGAACTGCCTGTTTTTTCGTCTTAGAACTTTGACCATTTCACAGTGTGTTTATTGTAATACATGCAGTACATTGTAGTAGTAAAATTAGCATTCCAATTGATATCACAGTTAACGTGAATTACGGATGCATGTTATTATCCAAGCTAACTAGCCCCACCCTCTCGTCCGAATATGGTCTGTTCTTCTTCTGACTGGTTAGTACTCGTTGCCTCCATTGGTTAAGCTTAGGATAAAGGAGGGTGGGATTCGGATTAGCCAATCAGAGGCAGAGTAGGCGGCAGGACTCGGTGCAAAGCTGATGTCCGTCAAATGAGAGTTGTTGAAAATAAGGTCGCCTGTTTCCAAAAAAACACCCAAAATGGCAACACCCAAAATGCCAAACATGAGGCTTCAAAACGGTAGCAGCACGTCCACTTCCACAAACCCAGAGATGTCTCAGATAAGTTTAATGCATTTGAGCAGCATCAGTGATAAAATAGATGCTCTTCTGGTTATTTTCCAGTTTTATCAGTGTTTTATCTAGTTGTAGCTATAAATTTGAAGGTACATATCCGTATACATCTGGTAAATATGCAGTACCTAGTTCTGTTGAGCTCACTATGTTGTGTCCAAGCTCTCTGATGACATTAACAAACTGTCTGCTGCCTTTCCTGCCCACTTATCAGCAGCTAATTGCCAGTAATGTTGAGGAGACAAGGTTGCATCTGAACTGTTCATTGACTTATCCTGGTGTTGAGACACAAGCTTTCATGTCCCGTATTCCCACGGTTGGCCGTGGGACTTTCCAAACTCTGGGGACATTTCCGGAGCTAGCACTGGCCTCACAAGCTGCCTGAAAATATTGCAGTTTTTTAGTTTTTTAGATCAAAAATAAAAAAAATTCTTATAACTCACATTTTTCTCAACTAATATAAATTTACTTCAACCAGGGTTGGACTTAAACAGTTTTATGATATAGTAGGAACTGAACCGATAACTGAACCTTGTATGAACAACGTTGATGAATTTCTCTCTTCACACACATGGATAATGCCAACTTTGTGTTGCCTCTGACTATCTGATGACCTGTTTGTGTCTGTTAATGTATTTTGAATGGCTCAAATTGTAGATGTTGTGAGTGACATTTATGTTTCTTCCTGAAGAGTTTTTTTTGTTTGTTTTCACGTTTTAGTAGGTCCAATTTCCTGTGTATATAAACTCAGTTGCTGGGGACAAAGTGAAGCAACAACTATTATTGTTGATTATAGATTATAGTAGTATTATGTAGTAGATGAAATTCCAAGGCGACACAATTGGTGCTGAATACTCCGCTAAACAATTTTATGTTTATCTTGGCTCTACATAATGTTTTAGGATTAGTTTCTTATTTGCAAATATAGGCTATACAGCGTGAAAGGAGAGGCCAAGAAGCCATAGGCTTTCACAGTGGAAAAATAATCCAAAAACAAATTCCACAAATTAAGCTGTAATTTGAATTTACCCTGGACTAAAGCGTTAAAAGTTCCATGCATTGTTTTTGTTAGTTGGTCCGTGTAATATGGCTCAAAAAGCAAGGTGTGAAGGGAAATGGACTGGGCTTCACTGACACCAAAGCCACATCTGACACCTGATAAGGAGCTTGAGCGCGGCATGGACACCAGCAGGCGTGGAGCCAAAGATACTCCGCGGTGGCACATTTGTGATGAGGGCTTGAGAGTGCTGAGAGGTGAGAGGCACGTGTGGAAAGGGGGAAGGCTGATGTCTTCACATTAGGCCTATCAGAGGTTTCCTGTGTGTGTGTGTGTGTGTGTGTGTGTGTGTGTGTGTGTGTGTGTGTGTGTGTGTTCAAATTCACTATAAACAATATAAACTGACTGCTGTTCAAGTCAGTCTGTAGCCTTCTTTACCAACATTTTACTCGTTTTTTAATATTTGAAATAGTGACAATTGTCATCCTGCGATAGACTGGCGACCTGTCCAGGGTGTACCCTGCCTTTCGCCCAATGTCAGCTGGGATTGGCTCCAACCCCCCACGACCCTGTACGCAGGATAAGTGGTTGACGATGGATGGATAATTGTCATTTGGATCAAGCTAATAAGTGTACATGTAAAGACATAGTACTGTGTAAACGTACATACAAGTAAAATCCCACCAAGTCTAATACTTTGTGCTGAGACCACAGTTGCATACTCAATAAATCCTGTGCTGATGGTTTTATAATGTTACCAATACTCCTTCCTTCAGTGCTTGTTTTGACCCTTGCTTATTGATTTTCTCCACAGAAGGAGTCAATGCAGAGATGAGCTCTACTGCTGCAGCACAGAGGGTCAGTAAGTTTACAGCCAAAGGAGGAAGGGAAGGAGATCTACTACACATACATGGGCGCGCACACACACACACACACACACAGGAGAAAATAAAGAGAAGTGGAGGCAAGAAGCGAGGTTTCTCTCTCATGGGGAGCTGGTATATTTTTACACATTAGCCTGAGATAACATTCTAAAATATCATATCTGTGATTTGGGATGAAGTGGAGAAATGACTGTTATCTTATGTAGACTGCGCGGTGTGACATTTAAGCTATATGAGTTTGCTTAATTATCTCCCCTTGACAAGTGCAGAACATTTTATTAAAGAGGCATCTTGGCTGTTAGATTCTCTCATGCAGGTGGTAAAGTTGCACACCCACAATGGATTTGTTACTGGTGTTTAAAGGAAAATTACCATGTAAACTAAAAGAAAGGAAGTAATCTTTAAAGGTGGGATGAGCGATTGTAATTCAATAAGCGTATTTTGTAAAATATCTCTTCACGGTTCAATCAATATCATGGTATTTTACATGGAATTGGATTTCTCCAGAATTACTTACCCCACCTTTTAACATGTTAAAGTACTCATCCATCATCAGAGGACACAATAGTCCCTGGCACAAACCCAAATACAGGAGAACAAAAAAACCAAAAACGGATCATATTAAAGAGATAACAGCGGATGGGACTGAACTGGTGAGGCTGTAATGACCAAAATTGTCTAAATACAGCAGGTAAAAAGAATTATGTAGGTGATGTGCAGGTTGTTCTGTTTTTCTATCAAGTGGCTATTGTTGAAGTCAACAGATTATTTTAAGAGTAAAGAAATATTTTAATCTTATGACGTATGTTACTTCACTTAGATGTTCACTTTCACTGTGCAGAATGATGTATAGTATGTGCAGAGATTGACACTAGAAGGCTGTTGTCACATTGATCAACCTTTTAAATCTCAGTTTCACACTTGCACCTACAAGTTGAATTTGTGACATCACTGTTAGCCAGTATGCAACCCAGGCAAGTGTGACTGAAACTTCTGGCAGATGGAGGAAATAGCACAATAGACATACACGTAGTTGCACAACACTCCCATGATATCCATCAGCATTATTAGTAGGCAATATATTCTGACAGCTCCAATATACAGTAATACTTATATACTATTATATTGTTATAAACTACATCTATATGCTGTAACAATGGCTCAGGAAGTGGAGCGGTTAGTCCCATTATTCACGGGAATGTCGGTTAGACATGTGGACTATATGTCAAAGTGTCAAGACAAGCAATACAGTGAATTTCAAATTGTTCTCCGATATTTGTATTGTCTATCAAGGTTTCGCTGCATGCAAAATGGCTTTTTAATACATAAAACATACTGTGCAACAGTTTGGTATGAATACACACTAGTCTAGTCCATCCAGTTTTGGCCAGTCATGCCTTGATTGCCCAGCACACGGCAGATGAAAGCGGGCAGAAGAGAACTACTGCTGCTGCTCCTCATCAGACAGAGACTGCTGTGCAGACATACCACTAATGTGAGGATAGAGAGCACTGTCAACATACAGCCATGGTGCTGATGGAAGTGTGTGGGTTAGGAGGCATTCGGTATCATCTACAGTACATGTACTTGCTGGCATATGTTGCAACTACACGTGCTTGTACTGACCCCTACAGCTGGAATATGTTCCACACAGCTTTCCTCTACACACCGTTTTAGTGTCGTATGAAATAGAGTTGCCTTTTGTTTTGGCTCAACAGAAGTTTCTCTCTTTAGGATTCAGGGGTCAGAAACATTTGAAAAGAGATCAAGGAAAGGCAACTCAAACAGAAACGGAGGACACTTAGTTACTACAATATATTACTTGTCTGCTTTTTTGAATACTTTGTTTATCCCTGTGTGGGTGGTGGAATGTAACTAAGGGAATTTACTCAAATGCTGGACTGAACTTGAGTATTTCCCTTTCTTGTTACTTTATAACTTCTACTCTACACTATATATCAGAGCGAAATATTGTACTTTTTTATTCCACTACATTTGTTTCACAGCTGTACTTGCTAGTTAATTTGCAGATTAAGATTTTACACTGAAAATGTTGGATAATGACATAGCACAGATTATACTGCACAACTGTATGGAAAGTGTTTAAAATGATATTGAAGTGATATTTTATACAATATTATAAATGACAGGGGCCATTTTGCTGCATAATGAATACTTTTACTGATTCTTTAAATACGTTTTGTTGATGATACACCCTTACTTAAATATGATTTTGTTTCTATAAAACAAAAATAATAAAATAATATGCTGTAGACAGAATTATACCAAAAAAAAATCCTCTATGTGTGTCTAAAGAGTTGCTTAATCATTACCAGTGTCCCCATGCAAAAGCACAATAAACCGCCTAATTAACAGCGTCCAACATTCCTGGCTTTTATGCTTGGACACAAAGGAGGCCTTTTTTAGCTCAGCAATAAATCAGTGGCTGCAGTCAGTCGGTGACATTTCAACACAATGTAACAGTGATGTTCCTGTAGTGGCCACAGCCACGGTGGCGACTCAACAATCGCACATTTCTGACCTCCTTAGTGTACTGCCTTTTAGGTTTTGTTGCACTAACCATGAAATTCAGCACCAAGACAGGTTAACTTTTAACCAGCTCTAATGTTAGTCAATAAGCAAACAACTGGAGTCTGTTCATCTAACACTATGTAGATTGATGCCCCAGTGTCTACTAGAAAAAAATTGTTTTTTTAAGGAAGCATCTGTAGAGATTTTATTTTACCTTGAGCTCTTTCTTGTGCTTGATCTATATGAATCAAATTAAAAGTGGACAACACACGCAAGGCCGTCTGAATTATTTTCATCTTTTTTACTCAACAGAAGAACATTTTAATTAGGTTTCACTTAACTTGTGCACCTGCAGTTTAAGCCTCACTGGGGTATAAAGCACACTCAGACACATGCACAAGCTCACAGCAGGCCAATCTTTGTGCCAAACAAAATGTCCCACTGAGTGCAGGTTGTAACCGGAAAGAGCAGGTGGTAAAAGCAGCGAATCAATCCGATCGGAGAAGGAGATTTATTTACCAGCTGGCCAAGTGCTGAAAGTTTGATCAAGAAAGACATAGACAGGATATATTTCAATGGATCCAAACCAGTTGGTGTGTTTGCAATGTTTAAATAATAGGCGTAGCAGTGCTGTGGGTCAAATGCAGTGGAGCAAACAGCAGGTCCATTTAGTGTTATCAACCCCACTAAATTGATCATACAATTGATCATTTAATGGTCTGTACAGCTAAAATGATGACAGAAAAAATATTGCTAACTATTTTAACAATGGATAATTTCAACATTTTTCAAGCAAAAATTATTTCAGCTTCTCTGATTTGCTGCTTTTCTCTATATTATATATTTGTAAACTGAATATCTTGGACTGTGGGAAATTAAAACTTGCATTTGTCACTATTTTCTGTGGTTCAACTAATTGCTAAAAAATAATTGTTAGGTTAATCGTTACCATAAAACAAACAACCAACATAAGAGTTTAATATCACCTTTCATACATACAGCTTAAAAGTACCATACATCAAACTGTATAAAAACATTTTTTTTAAATTAAGGAATAAAGAAGTGGGAAACAGATGAGTTTTCATTTAAGAGCCAAATAACTAAAATCTTACTGACAATCAAAACCACCAGAAAATTGGGTCTATGTAATCAAAAATAATTTGATCAATTTGCAGTTTTATGAGTAATTGCCTATGTTTAAACAACCAAACTTGGTCAGAATATCTCAGAATAAGTGATAAAGTGATTGATATCTATCTACATTGTTGAGAGCAGCAGCAGAAGTGAGGAAAGAGAATCCAGAGAAGAGGAGGAGGAGGATCATTTGGGGGAGAGGAGTGTGGGTGTCTGGTGTCTGTGTGGTGTCCTGGACAGTCATTTCCATCAGCCGTGTTAGTTAATTATATTGTCAGAGATCCCATTAGTATTTTACCAGTTCACTGAACGCCTCCCTTTGTATCAACATCTAATGGGGGTGTGTGCCTTGTAAGACAATATAGATGTCTACTCGTCACATGGGCATACAAAAACACATTTATAATTTAAGGTATTATCAATTTCTAGGTCCTTATACAGTAACCAAATATAGTTTGTTGTTTTGCAGAAACAACATAATAAGCAGACAAATAATTAAGATGAAAAATAAATGAATAAAAAATAAATATATCACACAGTCATTTATAAGAAGCTTTGTTTATTGCAGATTGAGTATCTAGGATGTACATTTTATGATAAAGATCAAGCAGCAATGTATTTAGAAACAAAATTATATGTGAAGCTTGATTACATGTATTAGTTCATAAGCACTTACCCCATTTGATGGATTGTAATTTTCCGTTGCCACTTAATTAATTTGATTTAAATGGCTGAAAGAACTGGAGGCAGTGATTCAGAGGTCTGGAACAATACCAGAGTCTCCCTTAAATTATGTTTTAAATAACAAACTGTTCTTTATTATCAGGAGATCAAAAACTTAGATGATTTACTAATAAAATATGTTTGCAAACTAGGGTTTCTCTCGTTCCACAATGAGAATGTCCAAGAGAGCTGATGTAACAGCAGTTTTCTGTCCTTTTTGTTTATAATGGTGAATTAAAGTGTAGAGTGGTACACTGTGGTGAAGTGAAGATATTTTCAGCAATGTTTAACAAACACATTAAGCACTATAGCCTCTGTATCAAAGCTCGAAAAGGTTTGACCTTTACCCTTCTATACGATGCTTTATACTGTAATCCAATTTTGAGTTTATAAGGTACATAAAAGGTTTCATAAAGCTAATGTTCCCTAAACACTCTTCCTTAAGGAGTTTGCTAAAGCAGACAAAAATATAATTTGCTATCAGTGTGTGTAAATGGAAGCTCTGCCACCTTGACAAGAATACAGTTCAGTATTTTTGACATAAATAAATGTTTGCAGAGGCAGAAATATGCGCAGAAGCCTGTACTGATAAAGTAACTTATGATAACAGGTGTATTATAATAGTGGATGTGCAGAATGGTGGATGTATAATGACCAGACAATGTAAAATACTTGGAAACATGACCTCATCATTGTAATTGTAGTCCAAATTTAGTGTAAGTGAGAAAACTGACCAGCAGGGTGCACTGTCATTCTACATGAAAACATTTAGGTTCAAGGACAAACATCGGAACAGTTTACAAGCTATGCAGGATAGTTGTTGCATGGGACTGAGCCAGTAAGCCCCAAATTTAAAGGAAGTGAAACAAAAACATGTTCAAAACATTAATGGTAAAAGAAGAATTTAAAAAAAGATGATGTTTTCAGTGACAAGACAGAAAGACAAAATTCAGCACACGCACCATGGACATCTTTAAGGGTAAAAAAAATTGTTTAATAATATTTGGATTTTAAATACACTGATTCAGAAAGCTGCTAGATTTTATGCCATTAGAGATACACTCACGATGAGCAGTACGTTCATCTTACTTATAACTTTGACAATAAACACCAACTTAATTGATATTCAGTTATTACATAACTGTCTAAATCAGCAATACAAGACAAGGAGAAAAGGTAATTTTTCAAATTGCAATCTTCACGGTAATAAACATTTAGGATAAAACTATTTTGGGAAGATCACCACAACTGCAACTCACATAATTCAGACTTCTTTCAACGTAACGATGGTTTATTGTCAAAATCTGTTTAAGAGAACAATATTTAAAACAACTTAACATAAGGGAGCTGATACCACCCTTATAGTTAAAGCCCCCAGCATCAAATTAAAATCTCGTGTAAACACTATTCTAAATTTAGGCATAAAACTTTTAAATGATTTTCAGCACATAAGACGTTGTGACAGTACCATTTCAGAGTTGAAAAACTGACTTGAAGTCTATTATTATGATATAATTACATTAATGACCCATATTCAGGAAGCTCCTACAAAAGCAGATAAACAGAAATGTTATCCAAAAGAATAATAAGAAACCTCAACGATTATCCATGTAAAAAAAATGTGTAGTTGTGGTCCATACTGCTCAGAGTTAATTATTCTACAGGTTTAAACAGCCCCATCAGGGCCATGTCAGCTCTGATTGACCAAAATGCTCTCCAATTAACATTTCGCAACATAATTGTTGATTTGAAAAATACACTAGTAAATAGTAAAATACACAGATTTTTCAGAAAGTCAGTCACCCTGATCAACATAGTGACCGAAGTGTGAATAGGCCATAGGCCCACATTCAATCACACACATCCACACCCACACATGCAGGCACATTTTACTTTTAAGAAGTTTTAAAAAGTCTTAAGTAGTGGATATGTGCACTAGATGGCGTCATCTATTGTATATTTCTTCAATAATGCTTATATATGCCATTTTTAGATATGGGTATTGGGGTAAAGTGTTTTGGAGGTTTTTAGGTTGTTCTTTGACAGAGGGATATTTATCTACTTGCTTACCAAGCAGATAATGGATGCAAGGGGAAAAAGAAAGCAGATTAAGCAGTCTCGGGCCTCCAATCACAAAAATAAAATCCATACTAAGTAAAGTAAAAACTGTTGAAATGGAAGGACTTTTTACCATAAAGTCAAACACTTACATTAAATTACATTAACAAACTACACATCCTCTTCATGTTGTGCGAAGGCTGTGGTGCCATTATCAGTAATATTTGATTTCTCTAGATGGACTTTGTTACTGTTCATTTTGAATTTGCCATTACCTGTGGCTTTAGTGCCACATCTGCCATCAGAAACCAATTAGGGTTGTTTTCATGTGATATTAACTTCATCTTCATCACCCTACATAACAAATGGAGGTAGGAACTATTAGTATAGCTTTAAATGGTAAAAAATAAAATATTTGACTGCTACTTTAGTCCAGCATATAAAATTATGTTAACAGTTAAACAAGCATTAACTTTTGGCCACCCAGTGTTGTAGAAATGAGTTGTGCACATGACACATCACTTTTTAAGGTGACATGGCAAACTTGTTCGCTAACAGTTGGCTATTTACACATTCCACAGAGCACCATAATCATTATTTGTAGTCATGTCTCTGGCCACCTGATTATTCACTTGTCTATTATTCACGCTCTCTAACTCCTGCTAAATTCACCACTATTTCACCAGACTGTCTGTCCGCCGACTGGTACTGAGCAGGTAGTGTACAGTGTGTTTTTAGAGCTTTTTTGTTAAGAACAATTGCCTGGTGCAGCTGGAAATAAGGCTGATGAGAGCAGTGAGAGCAAAAAAAGCAGCAAAGTGCAGTGTGGAAAGAAGCTTAAATGCTACAAAAGCTGAGGGGAACTGCGGACCTGGGTGACAATTCGACGTGGATTTGTCCCTACAGGCGCCTACACCCTTCAAATTATGCATAGTCTTTATGACTAATGTGAATCTGAAAATGTAATAGCAATGTATCAAATGAATGTGGTGTTGTTCAAAGTGAGGAACCTACGGGGAATTATCACCTGAATCTACTTTACAGAGCTGTATAGTGAAGTCCAGCTCATTGTTTATTGTTTTAATTCACCCTCACCGCTTCATCATGTATCTTCTGCTACAGCAGGCAGCTATTTTGAGCAACAAGGCTCTGAAAACTCACTGTACACTACCTGCTCAGCACCAAATGGCACTCAGACACAGCCGGTGAATAGCTGGTGAACATGGTGGAGCATTGAGCAGCTAAAGAGTCAGATATTTCCCTCGGTAGTTGGTAGAGACGTAAAGCTAAAAGAGAGTGAACAATAAAGCTAATTTTAATTGAATTGAGTGAATATTGGATTTATATCAACTTTAAAGGATGATTATAGAAAGTTGTCTTGTAGGTCATTGAGGCCAAGTCAGGAGGGAATAATATACTTTAATAGTGCCACTGAAAGCATTGTGACCTTTTCCATCACTAACTTGCTGCCATACTTCTTGTCTTGAGCTGAAGTGAGTTTGTGACAGGCTAGCTGGTCTGGCAATAAATTAATCAAGGTCAGTCTTTAGTCTGAGTCTGGCCTATGTCCAGAGCCTCCAGAGTACAAAGTGCACCAATCACTACACAGGATAGAATAAGTTTATAATATAGTGTCTGTGCCTGAAGTTGTGACCCATCTGTAATGTGGGTCAGCCACGAGAGTGAAACAGATTAAACTGTGGCCAAGAGGCTTTAAATCTGTCGAGGAGCAACATCTGGTGGTGTGACTCTTTTGCAAAGTGAAACTCGGCCAAACCATTAAATGGCTTTTAACGTTGCTCAGAGGAGACACAATCACTCGATGTTATGGATGGAGGACTGCTTTTTAAATAGAAAAAATATATAATATTGGTCTTGTAAAACTTATTTGAACCAGGCACACAATGTCAGTTAAGTAACATCATTTATTTGTAATGAAATTTAATGGCTAACTCTTATTCAAGTCTTTAATTGGAAAGGGAATGAAGACGATTGACAGATGTGGCTTCGCTGGAGAAGAGATAAATAGGGTTCATTCTGGGGCTCTATTTAGGACATGCACTCAAAGAACGGGGAAAAGGGAAACAATTTACATAAAACAATTACATTTTTTATTCTTTATTCACATTCTACGTTGCACAGGATTCCTCTTAAGTCTCATAAGCCTAATATGCGGAATAAAAACATCTTTCTAAATTCAACACTGAAAAATGTCATTGGAGCTCTGGACTAGCATTTTTATTTTTATCCCAGATGGTTTTAATTGCTTTTCAGAAGAGCAGCATTACTCCCACATCACGACGTGTACCGAGAGAGAATGCCAGGCACGGTGCACACCAGCAATAAACAACCTTCTCAGCCTGTTACAGGAAACCAGCAGCAAAAAGCTGCACACATTACAGCCTTCCTCTCTGCTCTGTCTGTTACCTAGTGTCTCACACCACCTTCTTCAACCTTTTCGTTTCAGAAAGTCTATTGCTTTCTTCCTCTTTTCATTTTCTTCCCACAGTCGGCTCGCCAGCGCTGTCACAAGAATGTTTCTGCTGTAGATTTGTGGATTTGTTTAGTCTATCCTGTGTCGGAAAGTATTCTAACTGTACAGAAGCTATATAGCTCTGCTCTGTAGACTTCAAAATCATTTGAGTCTACTGTTAGCAGGAAGCGCTGGGGCGGGTTTCACACACAGTTTCACATGCAGTAAAACTAACCTGCGGTAAAAACCTAAACACATTTGGTACTTTTTATTTATATCTGTCACTGCACTGTAGCTGCACTCATTTATTCTACTCTTTAATCTGTATTATTCTATTTTAGCTTATTTAAATCTATTCAGCTTTATTTTTATCCTTTTATATCACGTGTGTCTTTGCCATTGGTCTCTTTACATCTTGTCTTAATACCTTTTCTGTCTTTTGTAAAGCACTTTGAATCATCATGTTGATAAAAGGTGTGATGTAAATAAATAAATCTTCATGGCTGACTTGGTGTAAGACGCTACAGTCAGTGAGTGATTTGGGTGAGCTGATCTGTAATATTTCTGTTAATAAAAACATGCCTACCTGTATTTCTCCTCTTCATTTGGTCACTGCTGCACTGTGCAATGAGGTAAAAAAAAAAACAGCCCGGAAAGAAAATATTGTTGTGGACCTTCTAATGTTACTTCTCAGGTGTGACCAATTATCCTGAGGCGCTTGTAAGGAGCTTTTCAAAACCTCTTGGGAACTTTTTTTAATGCTAGAGAATCATTTTCTTTGTACCTTTTTAGTTGTGGTTTCATTTGGGCTGGGCGGTATATTATGTATTATGAGGTATACCGATATAATTTCAAAAGAGAGATAAAATTAGACCATATTGTTTATACCGATATAGGTTGATGTTGAGTTAGGGTTAGCCCCGCCCCTCCCCCTGTGTCTGCACCCAGCCATCTTCCCACAAACTCTCAACAACATGGATGGAGACACAGTGCTGAAGACTTGACTTGTAATAGGAAAAACAACGGTTCAGTCAGCGTTTACTTCGGCGGTCCGCCCATTAGGCGCCACATTGTAGCATTTTTCAGAGAAACACAGAGTTATTACATTACAAGTCGTGACATGGTGGACATTTTGGAAGCGCGGACCAGGTTAGACAAGCGACAGTGAACACACCTGTCAGATGTCATTCGTTAGCTACCACGTTGGATTTTTTTTGATAGGCTATGTTGTCAACTCCTCAAAATGCAGCGCAGCTGCTGCTGTGAATGAAATCGCGGGAGGAAAAGTCCAGAAGACAAGATCTTTTCTTTGGCGACCTATATAATTAATACTGATGAAGAAACTCACTGGAGCAGACTCACAGGGAGAGGGAGAGATTAAAAGAAGCGGGGCACGTTGACTTGTTTGCAGCAGAGGTACATTAAGTCTGTGAGTGTGCGCACTTAACAGAAAATACCGATATATATATTTTATACCGATAGTCAGCTTAACAGTACCAGAATGACTTTTTGGTCAATATCGCCCAGCCCTAGTATTTACATTAAAATATGAATAGAGTAGTCCAATATTACAGACCTACTCAAAATATTTTGAGACCATCTCAAAATATTTATATATATAAATATAAACCCTTCATGAAAACATTGTAGATGAGCAACTTTTTGTCAAGTGGGCTGTGATTTTGGCTTTATGTTGCAGTGATTTTGTCTTAGGCTTTTAGCTGACAACACTTGTGAATGTTCTCTTTCAATGAGAATATACCGAAGTTACAGCAATTATTAGTCATCCCACTGCACACCTGGATTGTATCATTGCAATGTCTAGTGCAGCATGCATACAAATTCTTGAAAAGCCTTTATAGCAGTCTATTTTTACCAGCAGTCAGTGCTTTACTATTTATCATTACTGAACTGTAATGCTGTTTTTTTTTACATTTCAACATCATCACAAACTTATTGAAAACATCTACAACTTTTGATAACACAGCAATTTTGCAGGATGGACACAAAACTGTAATAGTCCGGCTAATTTTATTTAGTTTAAGGTTCAAAGTAAATTCTTGACTTTGGCAGGAGTTGAGAATACTATTCAGAAGCAATTGTGGTGCATTTGTTCACATGACATGATCTTCATCAGCTGATGGCATTTGCCCACTTACTGATGAAGCCAATGTGGACGAGAAGTGGGCAAGCTCCATCTGCTGATGTGGATGAGATTGTTTCCTCAACAGATTTAGTTTATTTTCTTCAAGACTTTTGACCTATAATAAAAAAACATTCTTCACATAAGCCAGTTTTCATGTTGAACTTTTGACATCTGTGTTATTAATTCCACTCTTTCATCTCATCTGGAAAATCTTGTCTTGTAAAACTAAAGCTTACTTGCATGTGAATTAAGAAGAATTATTATAGATATTATATGAATTATAGATTCAGCCATAAACTAACTTTTAATCTGAACACAAATTTTCTGTCCAGGGTTTTCTGATCAAAGTAATTTTTAGAGTGTGTACCTCCAGCTTGTAACTGTATGCTACCCTCCTGGACTGGTTTCTGCGCTAACTCATTCAGTCTCTCTATCCTTCCACAAAGTGCATAATATTCGCTTGACCATCATCTCAACCCTTACTGATGCTGCTATGCTGACGCTGTGAAAATCTCACTGTAATCAACTCTTCCTTTTTAACTCCATATCATAATGCAGCAAAGACTACTTGTTCATAACTGTATTAATATTACTCAAAATTAAGTAAAAGAGGTGAGCTGATATGATACTGACTCTGGCAGATTGAGATCCTCGGGCATGTCATCCCAAAAATGCTTATCATCTTCAGCCTTTAGTCTGGTCTGGAGACAGTGAAACAGTGAGAGCCTGGTTAAGAACAAGGTTGCTTGCAACCAAAATCCAAAGTTTAAAAAAGTAATTTAGACAAATACCTCTTGAGCAGATACTCAGCTAGGGTAGATATGATCCTGTAACCCTTAGTTTTAGTAGAAAATATCAATAATTGTGGTCACAGGGGAACTGCTCTAGTACTTTTTGGTTAATGTAGGCAAACAGGGCACTGCAGAGGTAAAGGTGGAATGAACTGAAAATATTTATAATCCTCTGCCCACACAACATCCCTGTTTCTAAACACGTCATCCTACTAAAACCAACTGAATCAATCTATGCCCTGAGTCATCCCTGTGACAATTAAATTACAGCGAATAAAGAGTAGCCATACTGGTGAGCATGTGCAACCAGATACCCAAAATGCAAAGCAGTGGCCTCAGTGTCACCTCATGTGCCAGGTTGCCACAATACGAGCAACAACTTCCCACTCTCACTTCTATAAAGCTGCCAGCATGTGACGGCTGTCCTGTCCCATGCCTTTAGAGGTCAACATGAACCTCTGGCCCTGGCAAGACCCTTTGAGCTGGGAGGTCAGGCAGTTTCGATTCCTTGTTTTGATGCTCCATGTTGGAAAAATCAGTGATGTATTTGTTTATAGACTGTTATAGAGAGATTGTTTGTTTGTTTGTAAATATGCTTTTAGGCTGTTTTCACACCAAATCAGGTGTTGCTGTGCAAGACCATCCATTTTTTTGAATGTGGGGATAGCATTTAGGCTACGTTGGGGGGCGGGGGCCTGAAAAGATAAAACAGAATTAAAGAAATTAAGAAATGCAACCCGACGTCACGCTGTGGTGGCAAGTCATGCAAGCCAGCTATCAGACGAAGAAGAACCTTGTTTACCATGTAGCATTAAGGTGTTTACTGAGAAACTGTGAAGATGGAAGAGAGACTGAACACCACCCTGATGACCTTTCCCAGAGCTGTACAACCCTGCCATATAGATTCTCCATGTGGATTTCTGGTTAGTATTTCTACTTGTGCTATAGCACACATGTCACACAAATGTGCCATGTAGTGACACAGCCTCACAACCCTGTGCTAATGGCTGCAACACCTGATTTGGTATGGATACAGCCTTAGGCCATGACAGTTCAATTTGCAGAGTGTTTGGGACTTGGATTTGGGATCATAGGACCTGAAGCGTAATAGTGGATCAGTCCTTGGATTTATGGCAGCTTCAGTTTATGTAACATCAGCAGTGAAATGGAGGGCAGCTCTTTTAGGTTATGTATTTTGTAGGGGGCATAACCTTCTGTGTTCCTCTTACTGATGGATCCATCTCTTCCAAGACACAGAGGACTTCTCCTTTCTGTGTGCCAGCTGTTTCCGCACTAAAATCACTGTCTTAAAGAAAAATGAGTCCCCCCACCATCATTTTACAATGCACATCAACACTGTGTTTTAAAATATAGTCACTGCAATCATGCAAATGTCCATGTCAGCAGTGCATCACACTCTAGTTTCTCTCCATCATCAAAATTCAAAACACAACTCGAACCTGCTGACTTTTTAAAGTGACTGACAGGTGTTAAAGGGGCTGTATGGATTTTTTCAATGAAATCACTTATTAATAAATCAGATTTTCACTATTGTCAAAGGGCTGTAGCCTCATTTAGTACATGCCTGTTTTCGCTGTTGCTTGGAACAGCTCTATTCTGCTTTCACTGCAAGGACACCGGGTCGAATGTAGCTTCATTCGTGCACCCGAGCCCCTCTCCAGCTACAGCACCAACACTGCAGCTAAAGATATGCAGTCCACTAACACCACAAAACATAGACTCCAACATAAACTCCACCTAATGATAAAAACAACAATAAAGGTTTATGTGATGTATGATGTCGCGGAGAGTCTCACAGTAGCTCGCCGGTTAACAGCAAACAGTTGCTAACCTTATCCGGTGCAAATTTGTATCGCTTTCCACATTACTTCACCAGCTAGGTTGACCCATATTATGTTGTGTGTGTGTGTGTGTGTGTGTGTGTGTGTGTGTGTGTACTACCGGTAATATGTCAAAGTGTTGATTTAGCCTGCAAGAAATTATGTAACGGGTCAAAGCAAATGTGGAGTGATTTGTTTAATAGCCTATAGTGATGCAGGGCTGGGCATCCAGCTAACGCTTGTTGTTTTATCGATACTCAGGTACACAGCTTATCCACTGTCTCAGTTGCTGTAACTGATGTGACCCACATAATATGCAACACTGCAACAAAACGGCGACAACATCACAGAGGAAGAGCCATCCACTAACACTACAGTAAAGTTACTTACTGCGCTATAACTGTGTGGACACAATCTCATTAAAGTATTCAGTCTAGCTCGCTAACCGTTTCTTTATCATCCAATACATGTAGCTGTGCTCACATTGCTGAGCCTCCGGTGAAAGATGCACAGATAGTAATGATAGTTTCTGAAAAGCAGCAAGCGAGCTATCGACAATGTGTCACGTCGGGTAATTGTGCAGTTATAATGTAACATGGATTAACACTTCACTGGAGACATGCCATGTGCCAGCCTGCTTCAAAGCCTCCACCATCATCCCTGTCCCCAAGAAACCAACTGGACTAAACGACTACAGACCCGTCGCCCTGACCTCTGTGGTTATGAAGTCCTTTGAACGCCTTGTGTTGTCCCACCTAAAATCCATTACAGACCCACTCCTGGATCCTCTGCAGTTCACCTACAGAGCCAACAGGTCTGTAGATGATGCAGTAAACATGGCCCATCACTACATCCTCCAGCCCCTAGACTCCCCAAGAACCTACGCCAGGATCCTGTTTGTGGATCTGCTTTTAACACCATGATCATGGCCCTGCTGCAGGACAAGCTCTCCCAGCTGAATGTGCCTGATTTTACCTGCAGGTGGATCACAGACTTCCTGACGGACAGGAAGCAGCACGTGAAGCTGGGAAAACATTCCAGGACCACCAGCACCGGTTCCCCTCAAGACTGCGTTCTTTCCCCCCTTCTCTTCTCCCTGTACACCAACAGCTGCTCCTCCAGTCACCAGTCTGTCAAGCTCCTGAAGTTTGCGGATGACACCACCCTCATCGGGCCCATCTCAGGTGGGAGATCGACCATCTGGTGACCTGGTGCAGCCACAACAGTCTGGAGCTCAAAGCTCTGAAGACAGTGGAGATGGTCGTGGACTTCAGAAAGAGCCCAGCCCCACCTTTCCCCATCATCCTGTGTGACTCCCCAGTCACCGCTGTGGACTCCTTCCACTTCATGGGCACCATCATCTCCCAGGACCTCAAGTGGGAGCTGAACATCACCTCCCTCACCAAGAAGGCCCAGCAGAGGATGTACTTCCTGCGGCAGCTGAAGAAGTTCAGCCTGCCAAAGACAATGATGGTGCACTTCTACACCGCCATCATTTAGTCCATCCTCACCTCCTCCATCACCATCTGGTACGCTGCTGCCACCGCCAGGGACAAGGGCAGGCTGCAGGTGAAGGTGATTGGCTGCAATCTACCTTCTCTTCAGGACCTGTACGCCTCCAGGACTCTGAGGCGAGCAGGAAAGATTGCAGCTGACTCCTCCCACCCCGGACACAAACTGTTTCAGACTCTCCCCTCTGGCAGGAGGCTGCGGTCCATCAGGACCAAAACCTCTCGCCACAAAAACAGTTTCTTTCCGATGGCAGTGGGCTTCCTCAACAGGGCCCCATACTGACACAGACTCTCAGGCCCCCCTCCCCCAAACATTCACACATACATACACACTCCTGACTTTACACACCGCTCACCTGTGCTTTATGCTCACATTGTGAATTTTTGCAGCATTGTATTATAGTATTATTGTAATTTTTGTATACTTACACATTTTTTGACCTCATTGCTTTTATATATTTATGTCCATGTGTAAAGTAAGCACCAATTTATACCAAGGCAAATTCCTTGTATGTGAAAATGTACCTGGCAGTAAATCTAATTCTGATAAACTGAACCCCAGGCTGGAGTTCGTACAGTTTGTTTCCCTACCTGGACGTGCAGACGGACCCTCAGTGACCTAGTGGACGATTTGGTAAAACAACAGATGGCATTTTTAGAGTTGCACACTAAATCCAGGATTTCATCTCTTAAACGCCTCAGAGGAAGAAATGCAGTCAGAGATTAGGGAGTGGTCTGTGTGTGTGTGTGTGTGTTATTAATAAATTATGGTTGTCATGGGAGACGTCCATTAAAAGCACATTTTAGAAGGAGAGAAGAAAAAACAGAGAGATATCACAGCTCTCTCTGGAATAGTGTTATCTGACTGTGTGTGTGTTAGTTTGATAAAACCTTCCTGCTCTCAGACTTCACGTCCGGTGAACTCGTCTCTCTGCTGTAGGATCAATAAAGTCTTTATATTTATTATATTTAGTTTTATTAATCTGAATCCAAAAAGTAAAGTTATTAAATAAATGTAGTAAAAACTACCATATTCAACGTCAACTTATTCAGCACAAGGTTTCGACAGCGTTGTCACCACAGACTGTATAAAAGAAGTGGGCGTGGCCGCCGTGATGTCCCCAGTTGGTTTGTGGACTACCGTTCTGAAGCCTCCAGCTTGTCTTTTTGGAACCAGGCAATAAAGGTAATAAATCAGCTGAGAATTAGCCTCATTTTCTCATACATATACAATCACACTTCTTTCTGCAGAGATTCGCCCCCTACTGGCTGTTAGAAAGGATGCAGGTTTAAGGCTCTTCAGTACTGGCTTCACTTTTCAGACCCGGAGGTTGCTTTCCATGTAAGAACAAGCAGGACTGTTTGACAGCGAGGGAGGTCTTAGAGGTAAAGCATTACAACATCTGAACATGCTCTCAGACCGAACAAAGATGTCCCTGTGACTCCTGTATGGCAGCTTTGCATCATTCAAAGTTCAAACAATCATTTTCTGTCTTATACTGACTCTTCATGTAGGCCTTCATTTCAGCCTCTGTCTGAAACAAGCTGTAGATGCTCCTGTCTCTTTAAGGCCCCCCCTCTCAAAGCCCACTGTCTTCTGATTGGCTGAGACCTGAAGCATGTTACCAGGCTGTTGTTGTCGCTGGGCGGAACAGGCAGACTGAGCGTTGCTATGGGAGCACATGACCATATATGGAACAGCGGCTCCGTCTGGCTCCTGGTGTCGTATTACGGAGCCGTTGGTAGAAACAGCAGTTGAAAACAGAGCGTTCAGAACAGGAGGAAACCTGAGGTTTATGCTCACAGGGATTTCTTTTAAATACTTTAACCTCATATTTGAAGCTTTGGCCATGTTTAACATGAACATCCAACATTATAACACTGTAGATAAGTCATAAAATGTGGAAAAGCATAATAGGTCTCCTTTAAATTCACCTTCTGTTCAGTTTAATAAAGTTTTAAAATAAAATATTTAAATTTTTAATATATTATTATTATAACACTATATACTGTTTCATTTATTTATTTTTATTTTATTTTTTAATATATATATATATATATATATATTTTTTTTTTTTTTTTGTAACACACACACACACACACTGTTTTATTTAATCCATCCATCATCAGCCTCTTATCCTGCGTACAGGGTCGTGGGGTCCAGGGAGCCAATCCCAGCTGACCACCCTGGGGTTCACCCTGGACAGGTCGCCAGTCCATCGCAGGGCCACACAGAGACAAACAACCACTCACACTCGCACCTAAGTACTGTTTTATTTATTTATTTTAATTTAATATATTATTTTCATTTTCTCTCACACACACACGCATACTGTTCTTTTTATTTACTTTTATTTTTAATACTTATTTTTACGGATTTTTACATGTTATATATTTTTTATTATTTTATTTTTTATTAACACACACAAACACAGCTTTTACTGTTTTATTTACTCATTTAATGAAATAAATGAAATTAATTGTTCTTTGGCAATACTGCTCTGTGTCTGTTGCCACCAAGCCTTGCTGCAGTCACTCTCAGAAATGTGGTTGCAGCCGTTGATAGCTTCCTTTTTCTGCCCCGTCCAGGTGCTGGACCTGCTGTTCCTCTAACTCTGAACTTTGCGTCCCGCTCTGTCTCGAGGAACATTCAGTGCCTTCACCTGTTCCTTGTTTGTGACGATGGATCTCTTCTCCTAACGTTTTGGACCACATTTCTAGCATGCAGTCAAACGTAGTTGTTCCAGCTCGAGCACACCTGGTGCATCTATAAAGCCCTTGATCAGCTGCATCACGTACTGTATATTTGTGCTGCTGTAAAGGGATTCTGTTCAAATCATTTTCAGACTGGAGAAGGTGCATTTTCAGCTGAATTTGGGTAAATTGCTTGAAGCATTTGTTGTGTTGAGCTACTTAATTTGCTTTTGTTGGATTTGTTCATTGCAAACAGCTGACAGTCTGTACATTTAAACTAACCAACAGAGTCTCTGGTTACAGGGGCCCCTGACTCCGGGCTCCGCTCCACATGCCGGCGTTTTGTGGAGCCTTTTGTTGACGTCCGCCTCTCAGAACAGAAACGTGTGAATTATGTTCACAGGCTGGAAACACTGAGTAAAGAGAGAGCAGCCATCCAGGGATTAGACTGTACCCAACCGACTCTCCCTGTGGGCTGCAGCTAATGAGGCTCTCAGTGTTTGTTAGTGAGATGAAAATACCCACAATCCCTCAGGAGGAAATTAACCGCCGTTCTCCAGATATTAGACCAAGTACAGAGCTGTGGGAAGAAAAAGTCAATCTTAATTATTATTATCACCATTTAATGACATTTGGATTCTTAGTTTAGTGTTAAATAAGAATATTGTAGGTACTAAAGTGCAGTCTCCAGAGATTAGACCCAGCCGAGATTTGCTGTTTATTAATGAAGATATTTAGGTCGTATTATACACAGAGGAAAAAGAAGGGACGCCAGCCGACCAGAGAGAGATGACTGAGCCTGTTTCCATGTGATAGACACGTCCCATCGGACAGGTCTATTCTCAGCTCGAGTCTGGAGCTGGCAACAGTAGCTGTGGAGCGATGGATCAAAATAATGTCTTCTACCCAGAGAGTACACCGGACCAAAACCTTCCCACGTCCCTGTGGAAACCAGCAATGAGGGTTTGGGTACAGACTAATCCCTGGATAGTCAGGGTGCGATCAGGTCTCTGTGATGGAAAGTGTAACACGGACAATGAGTCATGCAGCCTTTCTGACCTCAGGTCTAAATACTCTAATCTGGGTCTAATTCAAGAATCAAACACACTGGGATTAAAATACATTTAGAGCTAATTTACATCCCAAATAATCCAGGATTATAATATATAATCCAGGACTATAGTCTAACCCAGGATCCTGGATTAGACTATAGTTTGCAGATTGACTATCTGTTAATTGTTAATAGATTGACTGAATACTCATTAACTGCTAAATACAATTCAGCTAATCCCGAGTATTTTGGTCCTAAACGGCCTAAACACTCAGTCCCTGATACTGTAATCAGGACTAATTCATGATTTAAATACTCTAATCCAGGACTACTACAACCCAGGTGTACTACTATAAATACTCTAATCTGGGTTTAATTCAAGGATCAAACACTCAATGTCAATGTCTGATTAAAATACAGACATTGGCTAATTAACTTCCTAAATACTCCATCATTAATTACTAAACTATTTGCTGTAACATACACATTTAATCTAGAGCTAATATAATAAATGCAAACTATAGTCTAATCCAGGATTAATCCACATCCTACTTCAACCCAGGTGTACTACTCTAAATACTGTACACCAGGAATAACTGCTATAAATTCTTCATCGTCAACTGCTTATCCTGCATACAGGGTCGCGGGGGGGCTGGAGCCAATCCCAGCTGACATCGGGCGCAGGTACAGGTACACCCTGGACAGGTCGCCAGTCCATCACAGGGCCACACATAGACGAACAACCGCTCACACCTCAGGACAATTTAGGGTCACCAATCAGCCTAGATTGCATGTCTTTGGACGGTGGGAGGAAACTGGAGCACCCAGAGAGAACCCACGCAGACACGGGGAGAACATGCAAACTCCACACAGGCAACCGGGGCTTGAACCCACGACCAGCTTGCTGTGAGGCGACAGTGCTAACCACTGTACCACTGTACCGCCCTATAAATTATTATAATATTAAATTTAATTTGGGGCTAATCCCGACAATCCAGGCGGTAAACGGACTAAACAATGATACTGTAATCAGGACGGATTCATGATCTAAATACTCTAATCCAGGATAAATCCAGGATTAAATGCTGGTTGTTTAAACTGTTTCATTTAGAATAAGAACTCATACTTTTAATCTCTCTGACTCTAAAGATGCTGAAGTGGAGTAGAAGTAGACTGATTTAAAGTACCCTTAAAGTTGTACTTATACAGAACTTGAGTAAAAGTACTTGCTGACCCGTCACTACGAATCGTGTTTCTTCTGTAGACCTGTTGGCGGCGCTAGAGGAAACATCAGGAGGTTTCAGGACTCATCGTCAGGAGAGCGGGTATATCTACCTGTAGCGTCCAGGAATCGCTCGGACGCCTCACTCCGAAACCTCCAGACAGAACATGTGTAGTAGAACAGGTGCATGATGGGAAGTGGAGTTCTACCTGATCGCTGTGATGTCAGAGACACACACACACACACACAGAGACACACACACTGTAACACACACAGAGACACACACACAGAAACACACACACTGTAACACACACACACACAGAGACACACACACAGAGACACACACACAGACACAGACACACACAGACACACACACACACAGACACACACACAGACACACACACACACACAGAGACACACACACAGAGACACACACACTGTAACACACACAGAGACACACACACAGAAACACACACACTGTAACACACACACACACAGAGACACACACACAGAGACACACACACAGACACAGACACACACAGACACACACACACACAGACACACACACAGACACACACACACACACAGAGACACACACACAGAGACACACACACTGTAACACACACAGAGACACACACACAGAAACACACACACTGTAACACACACACACACAGAGACACACACACAGAGACACACACACAGACACAGACACACACAGACACACACACACACAGACACACACACAGACACACACACACACACAGAGACACACACACAGAGACACACACAC
>NC_060159.1:21442468-21462930 GCF_021292245.1 Micropterus dolomieu
GGGAGCTGAACATCACCTCCCTCACCAAGAAGGCCCAGCAGAGGATGTACTTCCTGCGGCAGCTGAAGAAGTTCAGCCTGCCAAAGACAATGATGGTGCACTTCTACACCGCCATCATTAAGTTCATCCTCACTTCCTCCATCACCATCTGGTACGCTGCTGCCACTGCCAGGGACAAAGGCAGGCTGCAGCGTATCATTCGCTCTGCAGAGAAGGTGATTGGCTGCAATCTTCCTTCTCTTCTGGACCTGTACTCCTCGAGGACTCTGAGGCGAGCAGGAAAGATTGCAGCTGACTCCTCCCAACCCGGACACAAACTGTTTCAGACTCTCCCCTCTGGCAGGAGGCTGCGGTCCATCAGGACCAAAACCTCTCGTCACAAAAACAGCTTCTTCCTGTCTGCAACTAGCCTCATTTACAAGGCCCGGGTCCCCCACTGACACCCCCTTGCAAATCATACAAATGTCTGCACATGTAAATACTGTTTCATCTCGTGTCGTGCATAGACAATCAACAACACATATTTGTTGTTGATTGTTGATGTATATTTTTATGTTGTCAATTTCTATATTCATATGTACACAATATTCTCTTCCGTTGCATTACTTCTACTTCTGATGAGTTCAAGCGAGCATGTGTACGAGAACAGGCCTGGTTGCAATCTTAGAACCGCACTGCTAGTAGCCACTGAAAACTACATAATGCCCCTTTAGTACATAGGCTAATAAGAGTTGTGTGACTCACCAGCAATAAACACTGGCATCTGTTTATACATTGTTTCTTTAATAAGTTGAGATGAAGCAATATAGAAGAAACTATAACTGCTCTTCTGTGTTTTTACACAAACAGATGACTTCTGCTCAGTTGTGATTTCTGAATTCTGGGATCTGTTCACCTCTGTGTGCACACTAACAGGAAAACATGCATGCTCGTAGTCCATTTCAGTGGGTAGAGTGAGGTTAATTCTTAAGCCACTGACTTGGCAAATAAAAGAAGCTGATCGCCTGACACCCACTGAACCCAATACAGCACCATCACTGGAAGGCAAGAAGAAAGATCTGAGTAGAAAGAATACACCTTAGGTACAAAAAAATGCTGCTGACATTTATCTTTGTGCTACAGCAGTGAAGTGGCGAGCTTATGAAACTACTGGTTCCAAATCTCAGTAATCTTCATTCGTCATGTGCCATCATTACAACTGAAGGTTAAAAGCCCAATTTTGAGGGCAAATTGCTCCTCAGGTCCCCTTAAACCGAATGACGGAAAGATGGTAGAAGCCATAGTCACATCGTCTGGCACAATTTGCACCTAGCAACCTGCGGTGCACTCACGTAGGTGTGGTCAGAATGTAAAGACTGTAATCCATTACCTGCCTATGTCAAATGAGTTTCTGAAGCACTGATAGGCTGCACAGCCACAAAATGTAATCACCGAAATTGGATTTTAAGAGCTGAGAAATGACCGCGTTGTAATTCTGAATGATTATCTCGCCAGGTGTGGCGGAGGTCCACGACTGGGAAAAGCTTCTTCTTCTTCTTCATCATCATCATCATCTTCTTTTTGTGAAAGAAGTGAAAATGCTCTTTCAGACATACATACCCTATCCTCCTGCCTCCTGGGAGAGCAGGTGTAGAGTGGGAATTAAATCTGGAGAAAGTATTCCAGGTCCTAGAGCTAATAATAAATGGTACATTATGTTCTGTATTACTTCTCTAATTGCAACCGAGAGCATTCTTGCTTTTCAGACATACGTTTTTTTTTATAATTTTCCAATAATTTTGTGGCACTGATGGACCTTCTGATTTACGTCATTATGGCATCACAGCTTGAAGGGACCTGGCACATGACCACTAGAAGCCCTACAATTAGTAGAGGTACACCTTGCACACTCTGTACAGTTTGTACTCAACGGGGTGGAGAGACAGATTGTCAGGTAGAGAAGCACTGGAAAGTCAATGCATGACTTAAAGAAGAATGTAATGTGTTTGTATAAAACATATATAAACATTATGTGAACTCAAAAGATGTTTTGTTTTCAGGCACACACGTGTGGCAGTGACATAAATCCACAGTAAAAATCCATTCTACACATGAAAGTTCAGTTTACTTAACAAGGAATATACATAATTTAAGGTAAATTCTTCCATCTTGATTATTTATAAATAATGTAAGTTGAGGGTATCCAGCAGAGTTTTTGACCACAAGTAGTGCTATGGAGCCATACTTTCACAATGCGTGTTAGCATAAGGGTTGCGTGACTGACAACTTGCTGTTGGTTTCATGCTTTTCTGTGTAGCAGCGCATGAACAAAGGCAGGGAAGAAGAAGACAGTAAAAAAAATGCTTTGCTGTTTTAGAAAAATGCACTTAACCCATTTGCCAGACACACACGTGTGTTTTGGTGTCAACTTTTGTCTGTTTGCAAGAAAACTCCACAGGGCACCTTCACTCAAAAAAAAAAAACAACCAAACATTACCTGGAAAAAATAATTACTTGCAGTTCTATGGTGACATTTGTTCCAAATCCGCTGCTTTTGCATAACAATACCAACTTATGTGTAAATCCCCATCAGTGCAGTATTCCCAGTGATGATGGTCTCCACTTGGTGAACATCATATGGTAAACAACCACCAGTATTTCTGGAAGAAGGTACACTTCTTCTGTAAAACACCCTGAAGTCATTCATTCAACATTTATTTACAGTCTGAAAAACAACACTGAGGAACAAGCGCCCCAAAAAACAACCCTAAAACCAAAAGAAAGCAAAAAAAAATATTTTTGAAGCAAAAAGCAGGCAATGGGGAACCCGAGTTTACCTGCATTTAGCCTTCAGTAGATACCTGATTACACTGGATAACTTTCCTTTCCTCCATCCCTCTCAAAATAAAAAAGTATGTGTGTCATTGTTTGATTTCTGCACCTATTTGCAGACTGTTTGCTGCCTTAGCTGCAGAATAATAAGCAAATTCCTCTCCGGACTCTTTGCTAATGAGCTCAGAGGAAAGCAGAGGTCAGATGCTGACCCAGACCTCTGTAAAGCCACACATGCTCTGGTGGATAACCCATGTGTCAACGCTGTCACTGCTGCATGGGAAACACATGAGGAGACACACATGTAATTTAGATATGATCACAATTATTATAACTAAGGTGAGTAAATGTCACAGTTGTTAATATATTTTCCTTATTTCTGTTCTAAACTGCCTAAAAAGTTGATTCTGAGAGGCTAACTGACTAACTTTCTACATTCAGACGAGATTTCATTGTCTCCAACAACAATAGCCTCAGCAGATCTACATGCAGAGCAGCTGAAAGACAGGCTGAAATGTATTTCTCAGCTGCAGTACAATGGATCCCCAGGAATAATAAAAGAGTAAACTGCTCTGGAGTGTAACAAATACTCAGTGTGAGGACATACAAAGCAGGACACCTTCTGTAACGTATGTTTGTGTTCAGTGTCTTTTGATTTTTTGTTCCACTGTGTCATATCTCAGAATTTAACTAGAGGTTTTTGCCTGTATAGATGTTGTATGATGTTGTCTTGTAAATTACAGGACTGTCTGCCCCCATCTTTTCTCAGTTACTCTTTATTAAATTGTATTTGTAAATATTGAGCTGACTTTAAACGTTCTAGCCCGTTAAACATTCACAGTATACACAGAAATACTGAACATCCTGAAACACTTGTACAACGAAGTAGCGATTATCTACAGTGGAGGATTTTTAATGTATGAAATGATGATATGGGGATTTTCTACTGGACTTCCTGTTGTTTCTCTTACATTTTATGAGTTTATGAGTCGTGATGCCATAAAAACATGTACATAAACATCTAAAGTAGGTTAGATTGAGCAGCCAAACAGCCACTCTGAATGGCTCCATGTTTTTTGTTATCTAGACACATATGAATGACGTGGTTTGTCCAGAATTACCTGAGCAGTCTGTGCTTGTGTCTGACTTTAATTGGGTGGGAGCAGTGATTAAAAGCCCCAACTGGGATTAGATCGACTTGTACTGGGTGGTGATAACACACCAATCAGGAAGGTGTGGTTTATCTTGACGTCGTTGGACGACTTTCCCTGAGCGGCGTCAAGTTCACATAATAAAACTATTATAAAAGACGGAACTTAAGCAATGTCTTTCAAACTAAAAAGTAAAAACAAAATCCCATACTGAGGACCCATTTACAAACAAAAAAAAGCTCTCCAAAATCATTAACTTCTCTTAGGAAAGGGTGGGGCGGGTGATATTGAGTCTATAGTTATTTGAATTTGGGAATCTTTTAATATTTCATGACATTGATGTTGAATAATGCAAGAAATTGAAGGAAACAAAACCCAGCTTGAATCCATACAGCGTTTATGTGAGGGACAATTTTACTTTGAAGGTTGTGACCGGATCTTGTGCACCTTCATTCTGTCTGACTTAACACCATTTCCACAAACGAAGAAAGAGACAGCCGTGTCTTATACAGGCTGTATGTGAACGCTCTCAGACTGTCGTTGAACTTGCTCGGTGCTCTGCCTTCCTGCGGCTCATCACAGCTCTTGGAAAACAAACTGTTTAGCCTATTTGACACTTTGACCAACACGAGACACCGCGGGACTTCACGCTGTCAAACTGAAAACTTTGTCTGCAACTGGTGTTTCTGGAACAAGGGGTAAGAATATTCTCATGCTTATAAACATAACTTGTCTATGTTTGTATTGAATCAGGCGACGTGCAGTACAGCAGGCTGGATATTGGGATAAAGTGCCGGCGGGAAATATTTCGACAACAGGTAGAAGGCCTGTAACTGCGTGCATCAAATATCAGCTCAGACTTCAGCTGCGACTTGTAGACTTGTTAACACTAGTTAACAGGTGACAGAATTAACTCCAGCAAGAAACCATTACCAGGAGGGTGAGACTTTAATCGAGAGTTTATTGTAGGAGGCGATGGCTAATTCAATCATTTCTAGATCTCAACTGGATTTAATCAAGCTTCTTGAAGACTTTGTGCAGGCAAATAATTAATACCTCTAATCATGGATGCGTTTCATGCCCACATCTTGTAATCATTAGATATATCCATAACCTTGAATCCCTGTGACTTTAACCCCTGGTTGGGTCTCTATTTATGGGTTTTTAATGAGGTTTATGATACAGGCTTTTAAATTTAAACAAGCCTAATGTGAATACTTCAAAAAGGACTTATCACTGTGTAAACAAGAGGCTGCTATCTGCCAGCTGCTGTGATACAAACAAGCTCACAGGAAGTGTCCGTTTTCCTTGTTTGAATGGTGGATCACTACAACTTTTTTCTGATTTATTTTAGTATTATATTTTATTTGCAAAATATGTCTAATCTCAATTAACAGACTTGGGTGTCATTTATGCTTATTTTGGACATGCCCAAATAGAATACCGATACATATTTGAAATATTGCTTGCAACAACCTGCTTTTGAGTCATTTTGATGCAATTTGTTTAAAGACTTTCATTTGAAATTTTTCAGCTGCAGAATTTGTACTGGACTGAATGATGACCTGACTTTGTCACGTATTTATATATGTATTTATATGTAAAATTAAATAATTCATTACTGTTTTTTAGAAAAGGGTAAGATATGAAGTATGTTTCCTAGTTGAAATGCATCCCGCTTGTCTTTACACCTGATATAAGCAGAAATTACTAACTTTCTCATGAATACCAAAGGGTCTCAATGAACTGAGCACACTCTTAAGGGAAAAAACACAGCAATTGCAGGGAGTATTTGCTTGATTACGGTTAATTTTTCCTTTCATCAAATGAGCATACAGAGAGAATATTTCTTGTCAGTTTATGGAACTAAATGCCATTGCCTCCTATTGCTTTTTCTTATGATCACTTGTCAATCAGTGTCAATCGCATACCCCCAGCTGTGGCTGCTGCTCACAGTAACTACATACAAAAAACGGAAATGAAAAAGTTTACAGTTTGCTGAATTACAGGAATAATAGGTCAAACTCAATTGTCAATGTGTTGAAGCATATTTTAATTTTAAGGCTTTTGAGTAACGGAGAGGTGTGGTTTTGTTATAGATTACAATCTTTCTCCCCATGTCTATACATTGGGTTGGTCAAAACATTAGAAACATCCTTTTAGTATATTACCACTAACTACAATATAACCAAAATTAACTATGTTTTATTTCAATTTCTGTCCCAGGGTAAAAAAAAAAACAAAAAACAACAGAATATCACAAAGGTATCATATGTTGTAGTTGCTGTGTTGGATTACTGCACATTGTACAATTGTACCTAATGAACATGTAAATCGGTGTAAAGCTGAGGGTTAGTTACAGCAGGAAACTACATGACATAAAATAAGGCTATTTAATGTTAAAGTTTAATTTGGCTCTTAAAAGTAATTGCTGTAAATGAAAAGCACATAAATCAGTCTGCGTCAACTTGAGATTTTTCTGCAGCAGAGCAAACAATTAAATCAGATTTTTCACATTCTCTGGCGCTAACCACAACTCACATCCCCACTCGTACTCCCTTACTGTATATAGTAAGGGACGGCTTCTCCTTGCAGAGCTGTTTCACATCCGTTTCCGCCAGATTTTTAGGGAGGCAATGAGATTTTAGGATGGGGAAACGACATGGCCTTGAGCTTTTGTTTAAAAGGTATGCACTTCTGGCTAATAACCAGGAACAGATCTGTCACTTAAGATTTAGCTTTATTTGGCTTTGACCTTTGTGTATCATTTCGAGGTTGGGATACATGCTTTGTGCATGTGTGTTTGTGTGTGCATGCGTAAGTGTATAAGTTTCATGAATGTTTGCCGACTGTACAAATAAGGACATTCCTGACTGTCTAATTTAAACAAAAGTAGCAGTGACTGCACTCCGGCTAGTTATGGATAGTTGCTGAGCTAGCCTTAGCTTTACCACCTTCTCGTTTCCTGCAATTGAAAATGTATTTTGATGCTCAAACATTTTAGTAATTGTTGTTATATCACAAATAACACAGTAGCTAAATCTAATTAGAAGTAAGAGTAATAAAAGTAACACTACATTTATTACTAAAAGCTAACTAGCCTAGCTTAGCAAAGTAGCACTAACGGCCGCCTCAGACTCTTGAGAAATTCACATGATGTGATGTGGTGAAGAAACCTTTTTCAAAAAACATATTTAAAGATTGATTTGTTAAAGCTAGGGTAATGTTAACGGAGAAACTAGCAAGAGACGGTTAGATTTTGAAAGTATCCAACTGACAAAATGGGCTTTACAGGCCACAGATACCTGATTTCTTTTCAGAGCATTTCATTTATTGATTGCTGCCTGGATGTAAATAGAATTTCAACCAATATCAAAAAGGCTTATGCAAGACATTACCTAACCTAGCTTTAAACTAGCTAAGTCAAATGGACAAGAAACCTGGATAATATATAGTGTGTAGATGTCTTTTTTTCTGCACCCTTCAGATTGCTCAAACGTTGTGCAGCTAAACGTTTTTTTAAGCTTTATGCAAGATCTGTGATAATGATTATCGTCAGCCTAAAAAGACATTGCCTAAGACATGAACTAATAAATCTATTGCACAGTTTGGCTAAGAACCTTTATTTTTAAGAGTAGCATATAAACATACAAAGCATCTAACTGGGATGATGTGGACTACATTGGAATTGGAAAAATACAATTGACATTTTTTATCAAGTCCCTGAAAGCTGAGTTACATAATGTGAATTCAGACATGTACAGAAAAGACAGCACAAGGAGGTTTGTAAAGGAACTAGGACATTACTGTATATTTTTTAGCATTTGTTGTCTACGTGAACTGGGATTAGTGGCGGCAGGATGAGTAGCGTTGTGGAGGAGCTGGGAGGTTTTCTCTCACAGTGAGCTGCCAGCTGCTTGACAGTGTGACGGTGAGGTTTGAAGGCAAGGTCAACGCTTCAAAGGAAACAAAAACTGTTCCACATCTGCTTTTACCCCCAAATGGTAATTGAAGAAGCCACAAACTCCTATCCTTTCCCTTAAAATATCTCTTTTTGGAGTCAGTTCATTGGCTACAGAGACTTGGTGAAACTAAATGGTGCTTTTTACTGTACTTTTTTATGCTTTTATCAGCGTATAACCTGTAGATTACTTACAGTATCCTCACATTAAGTATAATTAATTGTGTTGACAGTAGGGATGTCACTGAAGTTTCTGTGACCCAGTGTATTACTTACCATTAGTCATTACCCATGATTCAAGCAGAAACAGATGAGCTGGCAAGTGGTGTGATTAAACCTCAAAGACTTTCTCAAAATCTTTAATTTCCTGGCATTTCATCAGTGTAGATGCCAGGTAAGAATTAATAGACCCGTCGAAGACCGAGGTAAAGCCGTCCTCCCACTGCCAAGACACTGAGTGTTATGAGCCAGATATGGATAGTTCGTCAAGCCAAATGTCATTAAAAAGCCAAAATCTTAAGAATGTTGCCTTAGAGCTGTTTCTCAGCTCAGAAAATTTAAAGAATAATGTGTCATCACTGAGTCAGTCATCACTAATAACTAATAAACGGCTATTAGATTCCCATTAGTTTAAGACTTTAGTGTGAATGCCTAGCCTCATTATTACACCACAATGTACACAAAATGCATAGTGGCTTTTCTGTGAAAATGAAATGTCAAACACAAATTAATTTGAAAACTTCATTAGTTGATGTTTTGCCCGCTTGGGTCTAGCGCAATAATCTGTAAACTCAACATTGACACATCACCTTTTATACAGTGGGGTTTCACGGTATGCTGTGGTACGACTATTGACGGTTATTATACTTTATACATTTTCTTATCTATGGTATTGAATTCTACTGTATTAGTGTTTTTAAAAAAGATATTTCAAGTTTATATCAAGTTTCATGTCTGGCAGGATTTAATATTTTGTGAATTTATAAGAAAGTGTTCTTGTTTTCATTCCTTTAAGGGTCATTGGTAGTAATAATAATTGTTATACCGTGAAACCGTGATATTTATTGAGATTCTGAGAGTTATTGTGCCTTGAAAATCTCAGTCATACTGCTGCAACCCTAAAATATAGCAAACTTGTGAGCAAACACTTGCTCCTGCGGTTATGGAGCAACGTTAGCATTTATTTGGAGCCGTGTTTGTGTCCACCTGATGAATGTAAATCCAGTCCTCACTCTCCTTTTGGCACTGATTTGCTTTCTTCCAACTTCAGATGCTAAATGCTTAAATAGTTTAAAATTGGGTAGACCCAATAATGTGTCCACACCTTTTGCTTCAATGGTAGTCCACTGTCTGTTATTGATGTACACAAATACACAGTAAGTTAAGATTTGAAGAGTCTGAGAAATGACAATACTGTTACTGCATTTCTTATATTTGACATAGATTGTCAGAACTTTCACATACAGTAACTCCTGCATGAAGTAGCTGGAAGGTGTTGACAATGAAAGTAATGTTCTGCATTTTCACAGCTGTAAGAGGGATTTCTCCAGTGACATCTTAATTTGTAATCGCACTTTGGCACTTCCACAGCATCCAATAGAAATAATGGTCACATGCAGTCATTGCAGCTTTTTTTACTGCCAGTTTTCAGCAGTGTTCATTTTACACTTATAGCATAAGACTCCAGCTACTCCTACGGATTATCGAGTTTTATTTGCGAGCCAAACCCACGGCTTCTCTCAGACATTTGGCTAGATTAATGGATCCTTTTTCTTCAGGATGAACAATGACTTACAGAAGTGAACTTTATGGCAGAAATGTGTAGAAAATGTGTACCAACTTTGACTAAAGACAGACTCCTGCCACCCAGGAATGATTAACTCTGCTGGATTTGCTGTGTCAGATGTCGTAAGAGTAAACTAACATGTCCTTAAACTGTACTTGTGTGTGTGTATTGATCTACCAGCGGTCTCTGTCTACAGAACATTATAAATCTTGGTTTCCTATTTCCTCTTTCATAATTTTTCAGACACAGCAATCCTCCGTGAAGTATCCGCTTCAGTGATGATTAGCAGCTCTGGTTCTCATACTGTGTTAGTTTTGTATCTGAATTATGACCACAGTCTGTTTTAATCCATAGCACCCTCACCAAGCCAAAACTTAATGTAATGTAAATGTTGTCAAAATTAGATCAGTACTGTGTAAACATCTGTGATTTAAAAAAAATAAAACAAATAAAAAACCCTCAAAGTTCTATTAATAGCTTTTTCCAGAGCTTTTGACTGTATCTAATGGCCATCTTCAGCAAAAGGGACTGCTCAGGTGTCATCACGTGACATAGGTGGTCGTACCTGACATATTGAATTGGCAGATGCAGCGCCTAGTGTGAGAACAAACTTAATAAAGTGTTACTTCAGTGTCAATTCAGCAGTGCAGTTCACAAACCAGTATTTCAGTACTTCAACATGTGGTTTTCTCTTCATCTCCCAGGTGGAGAAGCTCGCCACACATCTGGTTTGTGCTACCTCTTAACAATGTGAGACTCATGGCTGGACTGAGACTGAGCACTGAACATCTTCCCTGCTCTGGGGGTAGACAGACTGCGGCCCTGTTCACAATCTTCTCCATTGACTCCCTGTGCTTGTCAGGATGATCATGTGACCGATAACAACGCTGCCAGCTCACAGTGAGCAGAGTTAAAGTTCACCACAGGTTAGATTGGGGTTATTCATCATTCTAGAAATTTACAATGTGAGCTCACAAACATTAAACTGCTCTGACCTGTATAGTTACTTACTGCCAGTTTTTATTTTTTTTTCCTCCAGGGCCAGTACTTGGTCTAGATAATGACATTACCACAGTGAACCTACACTGAGAAAAAGATGACTAATGACATCCTTGGCCCATATTCTTTGTTGATGATGTGGTAGATCTAGTGATACTGAGACAGTCAGTAGTTGCAATGGCTGTTGCCTGCTCTATAGAGAAAGATCAGCCCCTCCTCCAGCTTCAGAAGGTAGACTCCAGTCGAGTTGGCAGCCGTGTTGTCTCCCCGATCCTCAACTCCCCCCTGGAAACAAGCCAGCCCATCTGCATCCCCTCCCCTTACACCGACCACAGCCACGACTTCACCACCATACCTTTCTATAGTCCAACTATCTTAAGTTATGCCAGTCCGGGCATTTCAGACCGCCCCTCCGTCCATCAATCACTAAGCCCCTCCTTATTCTGGCCCAGCCATGGCCACGTGGGGTCCCCCATACCCCTGCACCACTCCCAGCCTAGACCTCAGTACAGACAGCCAATCCAGAATCCATGGGCGGAGCTGTCGCCGCTGGAGAGCACCTTAACAACCAGGTAGGATGGTGCATCACTTCCTGACTCTGGCATGCTGTTTTAACAACCACCCCAATCTGTAGTAAAGCTGCAACTAATAATCATTTAAATTATCACTTAATCTTTTGAATATTTTTACAATCGATTGATTAACTGTTGAGTCAAAAACCCCAAGCATTTTTAATTACAGTGATTAAAAAACTTTAAAAACACAGCGGTTCCTCACGTGCCAGCCGGGAAACAGCAAATTAATGCACTTTTGGTTGATATATTAATTAAGTGACATAGCAAATATCTGTCGACCAACTAGCTGATTATTTTACTTTTTTTGGGTCTAGACAGTTGCATTTTTTTAAACCCAAATTATGTCTTACTAGTCAAAATATAACCATGATCATGATAACGAAGGCCAACATAATCTGTAATCATACTACTAATCTGATAATGATTTATTACAATGGAACATGCAGGACATTTAATAAAACTGCATTACCTATTTAGGCCAGATAGCTTATTTTACATGCTTTTGTCTTGGGAAGAAATGATGACTCATATTTATCTGTTAGTAAGAGTGTGAGGAGGCGTTCTCAGGAGAGCCAGGAGAGCGTGGTGTCATCCGGCGGGAAGGCGGACCTCCACTACTGTGCTGTGTGTCAAGACTACGCCTCAGGATACCACTACGGCGTCTGGTCATGTGAGGGGTGTAAGGCCTTCTTCAAGAGGAGCATCCAAAGTGAGACACAAAAACATACAGTATCTTTGCATGTATGGTGGGAAAATGGTCACAATCACAGGAATACATGTGTAGTGAAGCTCTTCATGTTCAGTTTTTGTTGAGACTGAGACTGAACTTGATAGTAGACTTTCTGTAGCCATGCTAGCACTGTGGGTCTCGGGATGACAGTCTTGGTCGGTACACCACTTTCGTCCAGACTAAAATACTACAACTATTGGATGTATTGCCATAAAAGTTGATAGACATCCATCCAATCAACTTTAGCTGAACTTTGTGTGCTTATTAGCAAATTATAGCATGCTTACACGCCAAACTTAGACGGTGGACACGATTGACTTTCACCTGCAAAATTTCAGTATGTCCCTGGGGGGATGTTAACATTTAGCTAAAAGCACTGTTTTGCCTATATGTTCAGCCTCGCACAGCTGCTAGCATGGCTGTAGATGTTTATGCAAATGTGCAAAACTCTCACTGAACTCTATCAGGATTTTAACACTGTCGCACCTTATAACTGTAACTTGTGATCCAAACGTATGAGCTCTTACAAGGTTGAATTACCCCATAAATGAATAACAAATGCAAAATTCCCATTCTGAAACACTCTTCTGACATTTATTTAATTAACATGAGCTTTGAATTTTTGTTGCCTGACATCTACTGTCGTTGAATTCCACTGTCTGAACTGTAGTTTCTGCATTTGCTGACTAAGCCTTCATGGAAAGTTTTGATGGCATGTTCACAGTTCAGTAAGGAGCTTGAACTCATCCTCCCTAAAAAAACAGTACAAGCTTATCAGCGTTCTTTAGCAGGTGCTCATTTTGCAGTGAGCCAGCGCTCTATGCAGGAATGTGTCTTGTGTTCTTTATTTCTGTTCTTCTCATTGTTTCAGATAATTTTTTTTATTACTCTGGATTATTCTTTTTCTTTTCTTCCTTCCTTCTCTTATTTTCTTCATCTTCTCTTTGTTTCAGGACACAATGACTACATCTGCCCAGCAACCAATCAATGCACTATAGACAAGAACCGCCGTAAGAGCTGCCAGGCGTGCCGCCTTCGCAAATGCAATGAAGTTGGCATGACTAAGTTTGGTTAGTGTCTGTCTGTCCTCTTATGTGTGTTCCCACCTTTTTCTGCCCCCAAAGAACAACAAACTTTATTTTGTACCAACATGCTGACATTTGAACATACAGGTGACCAGAAGTTCCCTTTGGCTTTGTTTGTTTAATAATGTTTCCTTTCTTTTCATACCCAGAGCAATATGATACCACTGTAACAGCCGGGAAAGGTTGTAGTTTATTTCCATGTAAAATGTATCTGTTCAACAGCTGTTTAAAATGGTGAAGACTGCTGTTAGATGTAGTGACTCACACTGTGATAAAATGTATTTAAAGCAGCAGATGGCGGTTTTTCTAAAAAAAAAAAAAAAACCCCCACTGCAAACTATCTGCCCAACCCTAAACAACATAACACGCCTGTCTGAGGGTCGCTTTGCCCTCAAACTACCACAAAGTGTAGACCTTAGCAAAACACAAATGTAGGGGTGTGATGAGACACTTAACCCACGAGACGAGATTCAGGACTGGGTCACCACTGAGACACCATTTTTAAAGAGGTGGTATTATGCTCATTTTCAGGTTCAGAATCTTATTTAGGGGTTGTACCAGAACAGGTTTACATGGTTTAATTTTCAAAAAAACACCATATTTTTCTCATACTGCACATTGCTGCATCTCCTCTTGTCACCCTGTGTGTTGTACGCTCCGCTCTTGAGCTACAGAGTGATGCATCTTATTGTACAAAATCTTTGTTGGGAGTTGCACATGCGCAGTTCCCAGGTAAGGACTACTAGCCAATCAGAAGCAGAGAAGGGCGGGTAGTAAGAAACAAGGTAGTGTGATCTAAATCAAAGCCGCTTCGGACTGTGACGGTAACCTAGCAGGTGGTATAAGTTAGGTACAAGTCCACAACATCATTGTTCCACATCTTACCATAAACCACTACAGAAATCACCATATTTCAATTTCAATGATGATGCAGTGACAATTCTCTCTGACCAGTCAGCAGCTTTATGACGCGTTTTCATTGTGACATCACAAGTAAAGGAAGTGAAGGGCTGGCCTACAAACGCTGTTTTCAAGCGGTTCAGAGCAGTGCATTCTGTGGAAGATGGGAACTCCATTTGGCCTGGACTTTGGGCTTTGCAAACCTGTTACATGCACAAAAAGCATAATACCACTCTTTAAGAAATATTTATTTAGTGCTGAATTATATAAACATTTTGAGCGTTAAACACTTTAATTCCTGCATTCTGATTAATTTTTCTGCACCAGTTTATGGTGAAAATGTTTTTATGTAAAGAGAAACATAAAATTGTCACAAGGTGATAATTCAAACTCTATAGCAGAGGTCACTAATAGGCGGAACGCGGTCCGGACGCAGCCACCGTCCTCTCTGGACCCGGACCTACAGCCAATTTATTGTTGAGATTTACTACCTTGTGACGGAGCGTTTTTATTTTAACCGCAGACCAATTGCATGTGCTCCAACATACACCAGAGACGTTCTGGAAACTCACACGAATTGAGGAGGCAAAAGAGATTTCACACGGCTTTTAACCAAGAATGTACAGATTTTTACATGTACATTCTTCCCACAGGCAGTTCAGAATGAGAATATCTCATAGATCTCCAATCTCCAAATAAATTTAGAATTTATTATTTGAGTAGGTATTATTTATTATCCCTCGTGTGTGTGTGTGTGTGTGTGTGTGTGTATGAGAGAGACCCCTAAATATGTTGCTCCATATCTCCTGGATGTTTAAATAAGCAACTGGTTGCTAATAAGTTCACCATATCAACTTTCATGTTGGCGGTGATTATGTCTGTGTTCTCTTAACACTATTTTAAAACATGAAAATCAACAAAAATGTCTTGTTTTCTTTCTCAGGTATAAGAAAGGAGCGTGGGAACTGCAGGAACCCCCAGATAAGGCGAGTGACCCGTCTGTCCACACAGGGCAGAACTAACAGACCAGCAGTGTTAACTGGACCAGCCGTGGGTTCACTAATCGTGCCTCACTCTCCTGCACTGACCCCAGAGCAGCTGATTGAGCGGATAATGGATGCAGAGCCACCAGAGATCTACCTCATGAAAGACATGAGGAGGCCTCTGACTGAAGCAAACGTCATGATGTCGCTCACCAACCTTGCTGATAAAGAGCTGGTTCACATGATCAGCTGGGCCAAGAAGATTCCAGGTGTGTGTCAGGGTATCCAGGGGTCCTTTTTTAAAAAGCCTTTCAGAAGATTCAAATTCATTTCAGTGACGTTACAGTATGCAACATTTTATTTTTAAATGCAGTTTGCATACCAGGGTTACCCTTTTGCTTCATCCAGTGGGACTTCTCATCACTCAGTAACTCATTTCCTGCTATCATGTCCTTATTCTTACACTAATGCGCTAAATATGAAGCTAGAGCTAAGGGTTCAGTAGCTTAATTGGTTTAGCATAAAAACTGGAAGAAGGTGCAAACTTTGTCCAACAGAGCTTGACTGTCCACAGAATTACACCCAGCAACACCTCTAAAGCACACTGATTAGCATGTTGGATCTCGTTAGCTTAATCCTTACACAGTGACTTTGTGGAATATTTGCTGGTCACTGCACTCGGGGCCGCAGGGTACCAATAAATAGCTTAACTCCCATAAAACCAAAACTTGTTGTTTTTACATTTCTGTTTGCATAGGAATTTAAAGAAACCAGATGTTAACTACTACATTAGAAGTGCTTTTACTGTGGGCTTTTCTGTTCCCACCTGCTTCTCCTTATTTAGCTAAGCTAGGCTAATTGTCCCGTAGCTATAGCTCCATACTACAATGTGACACGATAGTGCTATCCATATTTTAATCTGACTGCAAGAAAGCGAACAGGAGTATTTACCTATTTCTGACTATTTCTGCATTGATGATTACAGAGTTCAGAGTACTGATATCATATTTAGAGGACTGATATCATATATAAAGTGTAAAAAATAAAATGTATGAGTTAAAAACTTGCAGTCATAAGACAAGTTTTTTTTTTTTTTCAGAAACAGAGAGGGAGAATAGTCGCAAAACACATTTTGTTGGTTTTACTTTAAGATTACACAACATTTTTAAATTTATTAAGAAAAATTTGCTTTATTTATACCCAGAATAACATTTCTGGATATTTTTCTAATGCTTCAGTCATCTGAGCCAATATCTTGGCCAGACACAGTAATTGTCTCTCTTGCAAAACAGCAGTGTTTTTGTGATTTGAGGAGGATAATGAGCTGTGACATATCTTTTAATAGTGTGTCTATACACACTGCTTGATTCAAACTGCTTCTCTGCCCAATATGAAAGTTTTGATTGAATGGCGTGTCATGACTTCAGCCGCTTTTAGCCTACAGTCCTAAAGTCCCCTTCTTGTGCTTTAGACATGACACAGAAACCTTTTACTTCACCCTAAAGTGAATGTTTGTGTGTCTGTCTTAGTACTGATAAAAGCACAAGCCATACTGGTCAGAAACCTAAAAATATATGTAAAATAGTGTAAAATAATTTATTACTAAACTATATTGAGAAATTATGTACAAAAATGGTCAACAAAAGAGAGTTGACCCCACTCCTCTATGTCTGGTGTGTTTTAATAGGAAAGCACAGAAAGCCCATTTCATTATTTAACCCTTTGTACTCACAATTTAATGTTCCTCCCTCAGATACCTGCCAGTAGAGATTTTAGGGTTCTAGTATTTTTATTTTCTCCTTATTTATTGCATCTTTGTGTTGCTGTTGTTTTTAATTGTTGCTGGTTAAATGTTGTTTCAATTATCTCTGGTTTGAAAACATCTTCTTTCGGTTTTGTCTTTTGCTGTCTGTGCAGGGCATTCCTGGCAGCACACAGTTAAATAACATTGGATCATGTCTTTTACTCAGGGTTTGTAGAGCTCGGTCTCTTGGACCAGGTGCATCTGTTGGAGTGCTGCTGGCTGGAGGTGCTGATGGTCGGACTGATGTGGAGGTCTGTGGACCATCCAGGGAAACTTATTTTCTCCCGTGACCTCAGCCTGAGCAGGTACCACTGCCAAAATCTCACATGCCTACTTCCCCTGGAGCTTGATTAAACGGACAATATCAAACTATTGCGGATGTTATGTTGAATGTTACCAGGAAGTTGTCGGTCTGTCATTGTTAGTGCATTTCCCTCTCAGGATTCAGATATCCATCACATGCACAAGAGATTCAAGGGATAGCATGCATGTATAGATGGGTGACGAATTAAAGGATAAAGTGTCTTATGGAGTTACGCCGCCACGAGCCTCCAGAGCAGCTTGAGTGTTCTTTGCCAAGTCTGTGGAACTTTATTGGAGGGATTAACACCAGTCCTTCACAAGATATTCCCTCATTTATATATAACACCTTTTATTTAATAATATAATCTCATTGAGATCAAGATCTCTTTTGCAAGAGAGACCTGAGTATAGCAGAAAGAAAAACATAGCCAGATATGACAAATGGACATACAGCATCAGAAATGGTCACAGTCACTCAATACATAGTTGAAGACAAGAGTTTTTTACATCATTGGACCACCATGGAGATGGTGGTGGAGAGCATTGTCTTACATGTTGGTCCAAAATCTTCCATAGGTATTAATTTGGGTTGAGCTCTGGTGACTGGAAAGGCTGTAGCATTTTTATTCACATCCTTTTCAAACTCACCAAACCATTCAGTGAGACCTGGTGCACGGAAGCATCTGCATTTGATATATTAGTCCACTCTTTTATCAACTTTATTCCTTTAATTTGTCCCCCGTCTGTATGTATTCCAGTGTCACTGTTGCATTTCCGACAAAGTAGCTCTTCAAGGACGGTTTGCTGTATTAAATTTGCTTTTACTATGGTAACTGCTGGGGTCACCAAAACAACCAGGACTGAAATCTCAAGGATTACTAATTGAGTGATCCTAAAAAGGGATTACTGGCTGATAAATTGTTATCCTTTTTAAATAATAAAATCATAAACATACAGTATTGGTCTTGCTATGTGCCCCAGCCCCTATCTGTGGAAAAAAAGAAAACATAGACTGTCATCCATCCCAAATTTTGTGCACCCTAACACAATCTGACTTAATGTTGGTAATAAATAACATAGATGTAGCTTCATTTCTTGTAATCTTGCTTAGAAATGCATTGCCCTATCTTAAGTATTACTTTAGTATAGTATACAGTCCTTTTTAATCAGAGAGAGAAATAGATTTGAGTGCAAAGTGTTATCTCCACAACAGCACTGTCATTGCGAAACGGGCTATAAATGAGCAGCACTGGGGACTTCTGTGCTCACATTTGTTCCAGTTTAGTACCTGAGCACCTGCAGGTACCTCTTGCAACCAAATTGTCCTGAGCTCTCTCACTAAAGGCTCATCTACATTGTGCAAAACATTTCCTTTGGTGGCCCTTCATCATATAGATGAAACTCGAAAAATTAGCATATCGTGCAAAAGTTCACCTATTTCAGTAATTCAACTTAAAAGGTGAAACTAATATATTATATAGACTCATTACATGCAAAGTGAGATATTTCAAGCCTTTTATTTGATATAATTTTGACGATTATGGCTTACAGCTTATGAAAACCCCAATTTCAAAATCTCTGAAAATTAGAACATTAAATGTAAATGCTCCGTACTTGTATAGCGCCTTTCTAGTCTTTTCGACCACTCAAAGCGCTTTTACACTACATCTGCATTTACCATTCATACACTGAGCCTAAGTGCTCAAACAGAAACTAACATTCACACACGGGCGGAAAAGCCGCCAGGGGCAATTCAGGCTTCAGTATCTTGCCCAGGGACACTTCGACATGCAGTTTGGAGGAGCCGACCTTCCGATTAACGGCCAACCTGCTCGACCTCCTGAGCCACAGACGCCCCCAAATGAAATCAATATAAAATGCGTACTCAGTACTTGGTTTGGGCCCCTTTTGCATGAATTACTGCCTCAATGCGGCGTGACATGGATGCTATCAGCCTGTGGCACTGCTGAGGTGTTATGGAAGACCAGGATGCTTCAATAGCGGGCTTCAGCTCTTCTGCATTGTTCGGTCTCATGTCTTTCATCTTTCTCTTGGCAATGCCCCATAGATTCTCTATGGCCAATCAAGCACAGTAATCCCATGGTCATTGAACCAGGTTTTGGTACTTTTGGCAGTGTGGGCAGGTGTCAAGTCCTTCTGGAAAATGAAGTCAGCATCTCCATAAAGCTCGAGATGCAAAACTTGCTCTCATCAGAAAAGAGGATTTTGGACCACTGAGAAACAGAACAGTTCTTTTTTTTCTTTAGCCCAGGTAAGACGCTTCTGACGTTGTTTGTTGTTCAGGAGCAATACTGAACCTTTTCACAATATTCTAATTTTCTTAGATTTTGAATTTGGGGTTTTCATAAGCTGTACGCCATAATCATCGAAATTATATCAAATAAAGGCTTGAAATATCTCACTATTCTATATAATAGTTTCACCTTTTAAGTTGAATTACTGAAATAAATGAACTTTTGCACGATATGCTAATTTTTCGAGTTTCACCTGTATATCTTGGAAATAGCGCAGTGCATGACTCATTGAACATTAATCTTCCAGTGGTGGAAGAAGTATTCAAAAGTAAAAGTACTTATTATGCAGAATGGCTCCTGTTTTAGTTGTGTTATTCAATTATTATTGATACATCAACATCTAAATCGGTGCTTAAATGGAGTAGCTGGTCAAAGTGGAGCAACGTTTCATACTGTTGGGTAGTTTAATCTTTAGAAATACATCACATGTTTTGTAGTTTAGATTTTAATGTGAAAATCAACTTAAGCTGTCAACTAAATGTAGTGGAGTAAAAAGGACTATTTCCCTGTGAGATGTAGTAGAGTTAAAGTAGCATAAAATGTAAAAGACTGGTAAAGGTGATAGTAAATGAGAAACATGTACCTAAAGATTTTATAGTGCTTGAGTAAATGTACTTTACACCAGAGGAATCTTCTGCTCTATGTGCGGTTTTTCAGTCATACTGCAGTTTCAGATGCATCAGTCGCCACCCAGCAAGTATTCATTGCCTCTCTTTTATAATAATGCTAACCTCTAAACAAGCACTGCTTCATTTTTTATTTTTTGGATCTTGGTGGGGAACTAAATGCATACAGTATTTTTGCAAAATGTCTTTTGATTTCTGCCTAATTTGGTGCGGCAAAAACCACGAGGTTGTTCTGATAAACAACAAGTTGTGTTTGTGTCTTTGTATGGCAGAGAAGAGGGGAGCTGTGTCCAGGGCTTCGCAGAGATCTTTGATATGCTGATAGCTGCCACGTCCAGGGTGAGAGAGCTCAAGCTCCAGAGGGAGGAATACGTCTGCCTCAAGGCCATGATCCTCCTTAACTCTAGTGAGTGTGTGGGGGTGGGGGTGGGGG
>NC_060159.1:21462970-21463533 GCF_021292245.1 Micropterus dolomieu
GGGGGGGGGGGGGGGGGGGGGGGGGGGGGGGGGGGGGGGTACACTTGTAAGGTCTCTTTATTTGCAAACCCTGTGTCCTCTTTATGTGTGATGCATGTTTGTGTGTGTGATGCTCCAGTACGTGGAACCAACGGTTGAGTGTTTGATTGGTTTCTCAGCATGTCATCCTATCTGTGAGTGAGTCTGCACAGGGTTGGCAAGGGGACCAGCTATATAACTTACCAGTGCAAGCCCTAATGGGAACATCGTGTGTAGAGTCTCTGCACCCACTGATTCTGCCTGGAGTAACAGGCAGTACCTGGTTGAAGATGAACAACCTCTTTTATGAGCAAGAAAGTAATTCATGTCTGACTAATTACTTGGTTTTCTTTTTAATTGCCTCTACCAGCATAGTCGTACAGGGCTCCAGCTTTTGTCTGTTTGAACATTTATATCTTATCAGGATGGAGGGAAAAAAAATTAAGACATGAGAAATTATCTACTTAGACTCAAACGTCCTTTGGAATAAAAATGAACTGACTTTTTTTTTTTTTAAAGAGACAGAGAAGGATCTTATTTATCTT
>NC_060159.1:21463633-21485164 GCF_021292245.1 Micropterus dolomieu
TTTTTTTCTTTAGCCCAGGTAAGACGCTTCTGACGTTGTTTGTTGTTCAGGAGCAATACTGAACCTTTTCACAATATTCTAATTTTCTTAGATTTTGAATTTGGGGTTTTCATAAGCTGTACGCCATAATCATCGAAATTATATCAAATAAAGGCTTGAAATATCTCACTATTCTATATAATAGTTTCACCTTTTAAGTTGAATTACTGAAATAAATGAACTTTTGCACGATATGCTAATTTTTCGAGTTTCACCTGTATATCTTGGAAATAGCGCAGTGCATGACTCATTGAACATTAATCTTCCAGTGGTGGAAGAAGTATTCAAAAGTAAAAGTACTTATTATGCAGAATGGCTCCTGTTTTAGTTGTGTTATTCAATTATTATTGATACATCAACATCTAAATCGGTGCTTAAATGGAGTAGCTGGTCAAAGTGGAGCAACGTTTCATACTGTTGGGTAGTTTAATCTTTAGAAATACATCACATGTTTTGTAGTTTAGATTTTAATGTGAAAATCAACTTAAGCTGTCAACTAAATGTAGTGGAGTAAAAAGGACTATTTCCCTGTGAGATGTAGTAGAGTTAAAGTAGCATAAAATGTAAAAGACTGGTAAAGGTGATAGTAAATGAGAAACATGTACCTAAAGATTTTATAGTGCTTGAGTAAATGTACTTTACACCAGAGGAATCTTCTGCTCTATGTGCGGTTTTTCAGTCATACTGCAGTTTCAGATGCATCAGTCGCCACCCAGCAAGTATTCATTGCCTCTCTTTTATAATAATGCTAACCTCTAAACAAGCACTGCTTCATTTTTTATTTTTTGGATCTTGGTGGGGAACTAAATGCATACAGTATTTTTGCAAAATGTCTTTTGATTTCTGCCTAATTTGGTGCGGCAAAAACCACGAGGTTGTTCTGATAAACAACAAGTTGTGTTTGTGTCTTTGTATGGCAGAGAAGAGGGGAGCTGTGTCCAGGGCTTCGCAGAGATCTTTGATATGCTGATAGCTGCCACGTCCAGGGTGAGAGAGCTCAAGCTCCAGAGGGAGGAATACGTCTGCCTCAAGGCCATGATCCTCCTTAACTCTAGTGAGTGTGTGGGGGTGGGGGTGGGGGGGTACACTTGTAAGGTCTCTTTATTTGCAAACCCTGTGTCCTCTTTATGTGTGATGCATGTTTGTGTGTGTGATGCTCCAGTACGTGGAACCAACGGTTGAGTGTTTGATTGGTTTCTCAGCATGTCATCCTATCTGTGAGTGAGTCTGCACAGGGTTGGCAAGGGGACCAGCTATATAACTTACCAGTGCAAGCCCTAATGGGAACATCGTGTGTAGAGTCTCTGCACCCACTGATTCTGCCTGGAGTAACAGGCAGTACCTGGTTGAAGATGAACAACCTCTTTTATGAGCAAGAAAGTAATTCATGTCTGACTAATTACTTGGTTTTCTTTTTAATTGCCTCTACCAGCATAGTCGTACAGGGCTCCAGCTTTTGTCTGTTTGAACATTTATATCTTATCAGGATGGAGGGAAAAAAAATTAAGACATGAGAAATTATCTACTTAGACTCAAACGTCCTTTGGAATAAAAATGAACTGACTTTTTTTTTTTTTAAAGAGACAGAGAAGGATCTTATTTATCTTCTTTTTTTTTTTAATTTCCATTTCCCTCAGAATGCTTACAACATAGTGTATGTACAAAACCTGACACTTTCTAATTTCCTTTTTAAATATTCCATACTTTGTACAATATTGCAGTTTCTCCAATTTTAAATGAATGTACCACTATTCTATTTTATAGGTAAAATGCCAGGGATGGCTTCTCCCAGCAAATTCTATGAAATCCAGATGAGAATGACAGCTAATGCAGTTAATAGACTCTCAAGCTTCTCTGTTTAACATTTCACTGCTAAACAGGTTTACATGGTTTAATTTTCAGAAAACACCATATTATTTGTCATACTTCACATTGCTGCAGCTCCTCTTTTCACCCTGTGTGTTGAAGGCTTCCTTTTAGCTATGGAGTGATATCTTAGCTCTTTCTCAATCTGCGTTCTTTTCTGTACTTGTGTTCTTGTGGACTTCATCAGTCGAAGTACTGTTCCAGTTCAAAAGTCCGCATCCAGGCAAGTACAGTCAAATACCCGGATGTGTTCTCACTCCGCCCGTTTTACCGAGCCTGCATCGGTGGTGACTTGTGTGGACTTCGGATAGCCAGATATCCCAGAATGCATTTCGCCTCCAAAAAGTGGAAATGTAGGAGGAGAAAACTCACAACTGTAACTTATAGTCGTTTAAACTCCAAATGTGGTTGATTTCTCAAGACAGAGCTGATTTAAAAAATTGCTACGATGTTTTCGGAGATGTGAAGTCCCGCTGCTGTTCCAATTGCTGAATAACTGACTGCGTCCAAGCTTGGCGAACTCCGGTATTTGAGAAACAGCCCTTGTCTCTAAATGATCTTTGTTGGGAGTTGCACACGCGCAGTTCCTCGTTATGGACTACTAGCCAATCAGAAGCAGAGAAGGGCAGGTCAGCGAAAGGCCGGTAAACGGCTTTGATTCAGCTGTAGGCTACATGTTGCCGACCAGCTTGGCAATATGGACTAGAGCAAGAGTTTCAGAGTGGTGAGTTATTAATTTGTAACATATCTTTCATCCATAAAGTTTTAACTAAACTCTGTCTCTACATCCCAGTAACAACTTTATGTCCATTGACTGCCTGGAGAGTAGCTAGTGTTTGGAAGGGAGAGGAGAGGTGTGCTGCAGCTCAGTGTTTTTCCACCGGTGTTTTTGAGGGTGTGTCAGACTAGTCGCTTGGCAAGCATTATGACATGTATTTTCTTGTGACATCACAAGAAAGCGGAAGTAAAGGCTGGACTACAAACGAGCTGTTTTCAGGCAGTTGAGAGCAGAGTTTTCTGTGGGAGATGGGAACTCCCTTTGGGGTGGACTTCCGGCTTTTTCACTTTGCAAACCTATTACATGCAAAACAAAAGATGTATAACTCAATAAAGCAGAGGGGGAAAAAGCCAAAAAGCACAATACCACCTCTTTAAGCGAATAAACACAGCCCGCGGATACTACAGCTGTGTGATTTAACTGCAATAAACGGATCAAACTGATGCCGAAATAACTACAATATGATGCCGTTTTGTTCGACATATCTGTCAGCAAGTCAGCAGGACGAAAACCTTTAAAATACTTGTTTTCTGAATGGAGTTCGGATCGATCAGGGATATGCTATGCTAACCTGTTCACAGTAAAGTACAACGACAGTTGTTGTTTTTATATAAAAATGAAGTAGTAGTCCAGCAGAACTCTGGTGCCATCCGACGCTAACAACAACAGTGGAACCAGATGTGCACGGAAGCTAGCTGCCGAGAAGCGTGAGTGAAGATAAATCAAGTTGTAATTCCGAAAACTAAAGTAAAAAGCTAATTTAATAAAAGCCGTTAACTCTGACCTCCTCCCGCGGGTAAACGGCGTAGTTGTCAGAGCAGAATCAAGACCGACTACGGGTGTTTTTGTCCGAAAGCTGCAGCGCTACTCCCCGTCCACTTCCCCGTTCTTTAGCAGCTCCCCGTGGGCCAGTGGATTGTCATTACACGGCTCGCCTGATCCTCTCCAAACAACGCTCCGAAGCGGTGACGTTTGGACTATTTCACCGCTGATTGGCTTTCGCAACATCATGTCAAGCTAATTTTTCGGCCAAGTTTAAAAATTTTTAACTTGGCGAACCAGCGAATTGCGCGACAAACGCCTCATTCGCGCCGCGTCTTTGCATTGACTTTGTATGTAATCAAGCCGCCCAAAAAAAAAAAAGGCTTTGAAAAATGGTTTGAAATGGTAAGGAAACAATGAAAGAGCTTTGAGAAATCTTTTAAGTAAGAAAAAACAAGCTACTGATTATAAAATGACACCAAAACGTGCAGCACCAGTCAGTAACTTTAACAACTTCATGTCACAGTTTCTATTTGGCCAAATTTTACGTTCTCTCCCTGTGAACATAACAAGAGTAGGGAAGACTAGATCATGCCTGCATGTGTGCTGACTCAGCAGGGAAGATATTGCATGAGAAAAGTTGATCTACAGGTGAAACATGTGAAAGCAACACAGAATGAGCTGCACTGCATTAGATTCTGTAATACATAATAATAAAATAATAATAATTAAATGTACTTCTGTAATAGATTTTGAATTGTCACTTGCCATCTGAATTTTGTGGTTCCCTTTACATAATTAAACATTTCCATCATAAATTGATGTAGGAAAGGCAGAACAGGAAATATCACCAGAATGCAGGAATTTGTTTTTCTGGGGGAGGACCCCTAGTTCCCCACAACTCATTAATGTTGTAAATACTGTCAATTTATCATCATATCTTGTTCTTGTGACACCAGTATGGTGCATTGCCACATCTCGTAAGCTAAGTGTATCGTCATATCCCTGATCCGAGCCCATACCTCCCCACTACTTTTCAACATAAAGTGAGACCCTTGCACATTATCTACACAACATGTAAGCTTAAAAAAAGACCCCTCTTACACGGTCTCTGTACATTTCCCTGCTTGCGTATTCTCACCTCTTTTACCCATGACCAGTTTGCATGGCTGGTTAATTCTCACCTTCTAAAAGTTATATACTGCTTGTATGTCATTATGGGCCCACTTTAAACTTTCAACATTAATATTTTAAGAAAAAGCTTCAATTTTTTGTGGTCATGTTGGGAGTCTAACTTTAGCCAAATCCGGTCTTTCCAACAATCTAAAGCAAAACGCTTTCACTAGCTTTATAGTAGCTTACACAATTATGGCTCTATTATGCGACCATGTTATTTACTTACTTTTAATATTTAGACATGATTTGATTTGAAAAAGAAACTAATGATAAAAGTCAGAGTGGAAAAACATTATAAAGAAGAAGAATAAGCAAAGCTCAAATCACCCTGCAAGATCTGTGTGTGTGTGTTACCAGACATGTGCCTCAGCTCCTCAGAGGGCAGCGAGGAGCTGCAGAGTCGCTCCAAGCTGCTGCGTCTTCTGGATGCTGTAACGGACGCTCTGGTGTGGGCTATCGCCAAAACTGGCCTCACCTTCCGCCAACAGTACACCCGCCTCGCCCACCTGCTTATGCTGCTCTCACACATCCGCCATGTCAGGTAAAAGGATCCCATGACATGCCAATGATGCTTATGTAATGTTGCAAAAATTGGTCCTCAGATCCTTAAAGATTTACTACTTTATTTTGATTTTGTGCACCATTATAATACAAAGCTGATAATTGCTGCTCACATGTGACACACAGGACTCTATCATAATCTTGACTGAACTACTTTTGTTATAAAATGTCATTACGCCCACTGCTGTGCCAGAGAAAAATCACCTGCCTCTATTACTCTCTTCTTTCTTTTGCTTTTCTTTTCAAATGCAGTAACAAAGGCATGGACCACCTCCACTGCATGAAAATGAAGAACATGGTGCCTTTGTATGACCTGCTGCTGGAGATGTTGGATGCCCACATCATGCACAGCTCCCGTCTTTCTCACCAGCCCACACAGCAAGATGCAGAGGACCAGAGGGAGGCTCCTGCTCGGCCACACAGCTCTGGTAGCTGCCCTTCAAATACCTGGACACCAGGTGGAGGTGAACCGCAGTAGTCAGATGGAATGAATTTAACGCTTTGCACAAAACTAGTTCACAAAACTCTGCAGCATGCTGAATTCTGGGAAACTCAAGTTTTGACACACTGTGCACTACTTCTATCGAACCTTTTCAAATCTTCAAAGTTGAATCTAAAGATGTAATTCTGCAGACAGTATTCATTGCCACCACCATATTAAAAAGCCATCACTGAACAGATTAAGCAATTGCTGTCATAATTTGGCCAGTAGCACGCTCATATGTTACTCAGATCCTGAGATGAGTGTTACCTGGATAACAAAGCTTAAGGGCCCGTATCCATCAAAGCGTTTTTTCCTGAGGCCAGGAAATTCATTCATTCAATTCATTGCAATGGGAGTACCGCGTTTTTACAACATGGTGAAAACGCCAGCAGCGTGACGACGTGCTGAGCGTCCTTTCCTCGCTGGGCGTTGAGCCCGCTAGTGCTCCCTGCTGGACATTTTCAGAAGAGCAGGTGCTGTTTTCAGCTGGAAAAAAACCCTTTGGTGGACACGGGCCCTAAGCCAGACAATCTCAGATAAAGACAGTATGAGATAAATATATAAATGTATTTTCTAACCATTTAATCCATGCAGTCACATTTCCCATCGTCCACTGTATTATTCTGGAGGCCCAACAGAGAATGCTGTGTATAAACAATAACTGAAGAGATAAACAAGCCCATGTTTATAAACACACGTGTAGATTGGGATAGGCTCGGGCGAAATGAGAGAGAGAGAGATTACACACACACACACACACACACACACACACACACACACACACACACACACACACAACAGGAGATTGTTATATAGCTTATATTGAGGTAGCTACTACTTTAATATTGCTGGGTATATATTGGATTTATAGAATTTTTGCATCAACATGATTAATTTATCTACATATTCTCATCCAGTCATTTTACCATTAAAAAGTTTAAGAATTGAAATTCCAGATAATAGTGGAAGAGTTTCTTTTTTTTTTTTTAAAGGAATGACATTTTGGTAAATCTTATTCACTTTCTTGTTGAGTTTGATGAGAAGATCAATACAACTCTTACATCTGTATGTAAAATAGGTAGCTGGAGCCTGTAGCTGGTTAGCTTAGCATAAAGACTAGAAGCTTGGGGGAAACAGCTAGCCTGGCTCTTTCCAACAGGTTAAAAAATCTGACAAACAGCACCTCTAAGCTCACTAATTAAAATGTTAGGTTTGTCAAATTCGTACAAAAACCAGTGACATTTTTAACATAAATGAGATAATGTGTTAGTTGCTGGTAACGATAGATTATGCTAAGCTAAGCTAACCAGCAGCACCACAATTACCGTACAAACATGAGTGGTTTCAATCTTCTCCTCTAACTCTTGGCAAGAAAAGCAAGCAAGTGTACCGCATTTCCTAAAAAGTTAAATACAAAATGACATAGCGTGATAGACCGTATCTGTGGCACATGAGATGAAACAGTTATTTTGTTAGCATTCAACTGCTCCCATGGGATTTTGGCTATTGTTAAATACTAACAATACTGTTTTATCTTGGTTAAAAGGACATGGTCAATTTTTACTGTTCAGTACAGTAGCAGACCCATTTAGCTTAATATATAGACTGACAACGTTTCAGTAAGGCCACTGAAAGATTGGAATAAAAGCTAGATTGGTAGCAGACTTAAGCACTCAGATCTACTTTACTGTAGTCAACAGACTGACGTCATAAAAACTAGAAATTGGTCAGTTGTCATTAATGTTTCCGCTCAACCCCAGAAATCAACTGTCTGAATTCTGTCCAGATATTTGTTATTGCTAATTCTTTTGACAGCTAATTTGTAATTTTTGGCTTTTTCGAACTGTTGTTGCATCACAGCAAACCATTGTTTACCACAAGAGGGCGTTTTTATAGCACAGTCACACACCTGAGGGCCAGATTACTTTTGTCACTGTACAGTCCTGGCTTTATTGTTAAAGACAACAATTAAAACCACTCTTGTTCTTAAGACACCTTTGCACTCATACCTGTCAAGTTTTGCTTAAAGAAAAAGAAAGTTATTTTTGTATCTAAGAACTCACCACAGTAGCCATAGCTGCAGAAGGGCGCATAGCATGAAAATATGTAGACTTTGAAATCATTACCCCATTCTGTACTAGTTCAGCCCTAGTGCTCCTCCCATCACACTGTCACCATACATTGTAAACTGTACTATCACTGTGTACATGTACTCTGTTTCCAGAATAGATTGTTATAATGGATCTGGCGTTCCCTTTTCATGTGTTTATTATCTCCATTGTGTTCCTTCACCTTGCAAATCAAGGACAGAGGAATCTTCAGGGATTTGAGATGGCAGGTGTCGACTCATAGCGTCCCACTCTGCATATAAAATGCAATTTGCAGATGATCACGCTTTTTTGTCATGTATAAACATGTATTCGTTCACACCATGAAATAAAGCAAAAATATTGTACAGGTAGTGACATTCTCCACTTGTTTATCAAAATCCAGATTGATGAAAAAAAGCATGTGTTCTTTCAGGTCATGCTATTCAAATACCTAAAAGATCTTGGCATAAGCAACACATGATTAAATTAAGAACAGTGTAAGATTTGAATAAATCCAGTGAGGAATGTTGTAAGTCATTGTTGTGTCCCTCGAACGCAGTGTGCATACTGTAACCAAGACAACTTTTTGACTTATTAGTGATCACTGACTGCCGAAAGCTCTAGAAAAAGCCAATGGACTTGCTCTTACCTCTGAATACATTTTAAGTTGCCCTATGGTATTTAGCACATTAGTTTTAAAATGTTTTGATACATACTGGGTGTGGCTTGATAAATTAAAATTATTCCCATTTCCTAACTACTTCACATTCAATCCTGTCTTTAATATTAAAACTAACCAGAATATTTCGTTAAATAGTTAAGAGAATAGTTTGACCTGTTTGTAAGAGAGCTTATTTGCCTTTTTCACCCAAGAGTTTAAGAAGTTTGATACCACGCATGTCCCTGCGCTAAACATTAAGCTGGAGCCAGGAGGCGCTTAGTGTAAAGTCCAGAAGCTGGGGGAAGCAGCTCGTAAGTGGACATTTAAGTTAGCCAGACACTCTCCAAAAATCTGCCTACTACGCTGGTGTAAAACAATTTGTTATTTTAAGGTGAATTAGATGCTGTGTAACAGCTAGATCCGATTAAACAAGTGAGATGTATGTTAAGCAGTGAGTGCAGAAAGAACGAGGCCAGCTGATTCCTCCTTCCAGTCTTTGTACTAAGTCAACTGCCTCCAGGCTCAAGCTCTGTATCTAAAGGTACAATCATGAGTTGTATACATCTTATTGTCTGACTCTAGGAAAGATACAAATAATCACATTTCCATAAATTAAACATCTTAGTAGTTTGGTGTATTTTAAAGGTTTATTCCCTGACCAAAGCTTACTGGATCTTTCTCTCAAAATCATAAATGGGTTCATTTCTGAACATGGGGAAAAAAGTCATGAGTAAATACAGTTAAGACAGTGTTTACTACTTAATTAGGAGCATTATTTCCACAATTACAGTTATAAATAAGCATTATATTACATTCTCTACATACACATCATCCTGCTAAATCTATAGTGTTTAAACAGGCATGGAAATGTACTCTGCTCGAAATCTACTCAAGAAAAAGCATCTAAAAAATATGCATATACAATGATGTGTATAAAACTATCATTTTGTACTGTTGGCCTTATAAAGATTACATTCCAATGTAACTAGTATCTTGTTGTAAAAAAAAAAACAAAACTTTTCATAATATAACAGATTGAACTGCTTTTTGTATGCAGGGTCAAATTAGACAAAATGAAATGTCAACAGTTCATAAAATGGAGAGTGTTAGGACCGAGGCAGGAGACATATCTGAATATAAACATGTAAAAGAAAATACTGATTTATTTATTTTTTTCCTCATCATACTTGGTTGCAACCTCTTATTACCCAGTGGAGTATAGGTTTGCTGGCTTCTACAGTAGCTGAAGGATATTTAAAGTATTTTACCTGTTACCGTGTGCCTCTTTGCAGTCGCTGCTACAGTATATACTGTATGCTGCTTTACCTCTCTCCAAGTGTCAGGACCCCATCTACTGTACGACTCCTTGCAGGGAGATCTCCAAGAGGATGCAGTGATTCATTTCTTGGAAGATCTTTGCATTATTAATCTAAAATATCAATTTCTTTTTACCCCACACATGGTGTTTTCCTTACTGAAATAGAGACAAATGGGAGGTTTTGTTCATGGAATAAATATAAGATCAAATCTTTAAAAATAGACACTCAAATACAATTTCTGCACTTTGGATGTTTTTTAGAAGACAATCGCTTCATCAACTTAACATTTAAATTTTGTTAGACATTTTGTACTCGTGGTTATTGTGTCAAAAAAGGTGGCATGTGTTTCTCAGTGTCCGATCACCCAAAGTACATCTCTATCAAGTGGGTGGTGGGCCGTTGGTGTAGCGTAACATGGGGTAGAAGGACCAGGCAAAGTTGTTGGCCCCTGTACAGCTGGGGTCGCTCTCTGACATGGGAATAAGACAGGGCAGGAGGAGGAGGAACAGTAGGAGGAGGTGGAGGGGGAAGGCTGCACGAAGGACCCGGGAGAAGAAGGAACGAGGTGGGGGTGAGTCCCTCTTCTCTCTGCAAGACACATTGATAAAGTTTATTACAGGAAACAAATAGACACTACTGAGTGATAAGGGCATCAATCAGGAGAGTCTGCAAATACTTTTTAGTAGTTGCAATCTCTTGTACACAATCTACAAATCACCATTTAACACAATGAAATAGTATTGTACTAATAAAATATTGATGTATTTCTGCATACCTTTGACTAGAGGAACCTTTCTTTGAATTTGTGGCCTCCTCAGAAAGATCTGCAGAAGTGCTTTGGCCTTGGACTTCTGATGATTCACGATCCTGAATTAAAGACATACAAATGTTTCTGTTTCTCTTATTTCAACATACAGAAATCTATGTTCTTGTGCTTTAGGCAAAGGGAATAAAACCCAAATAAAATGTCAACCAAGAATAAACATCAATGGTTAAAATGTACGTTGTGATTTCTCATGTTGTGAGGTGTTAAATTGATTAGCTGGACAATTTAAAATTCTTAATTTCGGGATAGCTGTTTACCACGACTAAAAGAAAACTTTTAAGGTTAAACTCTTACCAGGCGCTGTTGCAGGGTGCTCAGGTCTTGGTCCACCTGCCTCAGCAGTAACTTCAGTTTGCTACTGGTCACGTGGAGTTTCTCCTGGGCCTCGTCGCTCTCCTCAGCCTCATCCTCAGGCTGGAGCTGAGACCACAAAGCCTGGAGTGAGGCCTGCTGAGTCTGCCTGCCATCTAGCTCCTCCTGCAGATTCTGCAAAGCACAAAATTAGAGATGGCGACAGTGCATCCTAGCTGGAAAGTCAATACTCAACTAATTATTGTCTGCTTACTGTGAGTGTCTTGTGGTGGTGTTGCAGGGCCCTGACAGGTGTGTCTGGGTGACTGATGTCCACCGCATAGCGCCTGCTCTCTGCGTGGGCCAGCCACAGCAGCAGAGAGTGGAGGGTCTCATGGAACTCCTGTATGGAGAAGGGTAAAGGTTATTTCCTACAGTATTAATGCCAATCAGAAGCAGTTTTGTGTTAACATTAAGCAAATTTTGACACAACAACAATATACTACAACTATATTTCTGGACTGACAAGTCAAATGTGATTAAAAAAAAAAAAAAACTATTCAAGAGCAATTAAACTGAAACTCACTCCTGCGCTTACGGGGCAAATAATAGTGCAGTACTATCTCAAGCATAGGAACAGTGCTGTGGTTAGGAATTATGGTATATGTAAGACTAATATGATGGATAGACAGAGTAGAGTGTTACTGTGTATACTTTCTCTGTATGCTGCAAGACTCACTTGAAAATCAAAAGGTGAGAACGTGTGCAAAATGCAAATCTTGAATCATTAAATGAAATCACTGGAGCTACTAGTCCGGACCTAAATTCATCACAATATATGATGAAATGATAGTACTGTAGTTGTATTTTTATTTCCTTCACTAAAATGAGCCCAAACTCTGAACCACTGTAAGGTGTCTGCCATAATGAGAGTCGAACAAATGTAAAACAAAACCCACTATGTTACCATGTAAACAGATCATTGTTTGTGGGCAGATAAATACGTAGTGAAAATGTTATAAGACTGGCAAATTTAAGCTCCATTTAAGAAAAAAGGAAAATCTATTAAGGCTTTAACATAATAGATTGATCCACATTCCATAATACTTAGAAAACAGTAGTTAGAAAACATACAGAGCAACAGATGTTTCACTTGAGAAAGTCATTCCCTGAGGTTATTATAAATACTTGGTATTTTCTTCGGACCTGGCAGCGCATCAGCGTCTTCCTCATACTGGTGTCCCACAGCTGGAGGCCTGTACACGCTCTGCTCCAGTCTCTGTTCATACGTGCCAGTCTCTCCTGAAGCTCTGGAGCTTCCTGAGCTCGCAGGTTGACAGACAGCATGACAGACTTGTAGCGAGTAAATGTCTTCTGCATCTCCTGTGAGACAAAATACATGAATATAAACACAAAAACTGAATATTTATCATCAGAACTGTTGTTTTTGGTCCTAAATTTCACCTTTAGTTCTTTGGCTCTGGTTGCCATGTCCTCAACACTGGCTGCTGGGTCCACCTGCTGGAGGCGCTCTAGCTCTGGGATCACGTCTTCTAACCAGGAAGTGATGTCATCAAGGTCAGAGATGAGCTCTTGAGGTTCCTGAAGGCCATCGTGCTGGTAGCTCCTGGACCGAGCCTGAAGGAGCTCCCAGCGTTCGATCACACCTGAGAGAGCACCAACATTTACTGATGTACTGTTGTGTTTGTTTGTTTTTTGTCACAACTCGCTCTTGAATATTGACGAATCTGCGATAGCTGTGTCTCCTGTGGATGCAGATATCCTATCTTACAGCTTATCAAACAGAAATGGCAGCAAATGGGGCCTGTTTACAGAATATTTTACATCAAAGCACAACACTCAGAAATGTCTGTCTGACAAGCTGGAATATCCCTGTTCACAGGATCAGTAGCCTGAGCTAATGCATATGGACTGATATCACTACCACTTAGTAACTCATGGCATTATTAGGGCTGGGCGATATGGCCAAAAATGTTATGACGATAAAAAATTCACATAATTCTACATCTATAATTAGCGCGGTAAATGTCTAATGGCTGATTTTTGCGCCTGAGTGAAAGTTGAAGAACCCTGATAGTTACTTGTGGTTTTAAACTATTCTTTATGGTCAGGCCATGACAAACACTTGATGCCAAACAGTGGATCACTTAACAAATCTGAGAACATTCAAATTATGATAAAATCTTTTTAATCAATAATTAAGCAGTAGTACAGTTAAGATCTTTTTTCTGTCCTTTTTCCTCAACAAAATAAATGTTAATAGTTGCTTGTTTCCACTCTCTTAAAATTTGAATTATGAACCATTCAGTCGTTATTAACCTTGCTTACGAGCGTCTCTCACCTGACTGTTTGTCTGAGGCAGTCAGTCCTGTGAGACCGAGCTCCTCTGGCTGCTCCTCATCGTCCAGGATCAGTGAGACTCTTTTAATGTCCTCGATGCTGCCGCTGCACTGAGACATGAGATGCAACTGGAAACGCAACAAACACACTGTTAGTGCACTGTTTGTATAAAGCATCTACTCAGATTTATTTCAATCTTTCCTTGAGACATACACAGTTACTCATTTTTTCCCACCTCGCACCAGTTAACTGGTATTGGTTTACTTCATTCATGTTTATTTTTCACATGTAATCATAAAAGGTAAAATCACAGTGAAGTCTAAATGTCACGTGAGTGGAATCATCTGGGCGATATATTTGAAACATACATAGCCCTGCTTTAGAGGGGTGCTGGTGAGATTGGGTGGAGCCTCGGTGTGGCCCTCCGAGTCCAGCTGGAGAGACTCTGTTTCCTTGTCTTCCTGTGATCGCCATCTTGGAGAGTCATGTGCGGCCATGGACCTGCTTGAAACTGAAACACAAACAAAACACAGACATGAATGCACAACACCCTCACCTAATACACAGTCCCGTAATCTAATAGTAATTCCTACCAAAGATTTATAATTTGGGTATACTGTACGTCTCAAATGTATGAGTGAGACAAATTGTTAGGTACATGTCATCAGACTCTTATGGTTCTGAATGTAACCTGCTGGGAAGTTTTGGTTCTTTGGCTCGCTCTCAGTACATTGCCCGCCCCAGGAAATTGAAGAGCGTGTGGTAGTGTTTACTTAATGCCATATTTCACATGTTTGCAGGAGAGAGAGATTATGGCACCAAGACCCAAGCAGGGAAAGCTGAAGCGGGAAATTTAAAAGCAGTTCACACCAGTTATTTAACAATGAAGGCACTACATTTTGATACCTCAGCAAATTATAGTGAATAAAAAGGCTCAGCCGTAAAACAATCAGTAAAACAATCAGATTTTCCTCAAAAGGCAACCTAAGTAAAATTCATTGGTCAGTAGAGGTGGCTGATCATCTCAAAGGTCTTGTTCATTTAGGGTTATTACAGATGTGTCTAGAAATAAATGGAGTGGAGTGGGTGAACAGAAATGTGGTACAACTAAGTGTGGGAGGTCACAAGGAAGAAGAAGGAATTCACAAAGATGAGTAAAATGAGATGGGATAAAATTATGAGGAAAGTATGAAAGAGAGGTAGATAAAAGACAGGATGTTGGAGGATGATGAAAGGTCATGCAGGAAGGAGCTACAATTAACAATACAAAACAGATCGGACTGGTGAAAATAGGAGGTTTGGTGGGGAAAGACAGTTAAACATACGAATTCTTATATGTGGAAAAATAAATGACAGATCTATCCTCACAAAACCTGATGTGTCCATTAAGTGACAAGTTTTATTTAAAAAAAAAAAAAAAAACGACCCAAAACTAATAATAAACATTTGACACCAGTTATTTTGATGTTTAGAGAGGTTTACCTTTTATTATATCCCACCCATTAGCCTGTTAGTGTACTTCTTAAAGTTCAGACCACACTGCGTAAAATGAAGAAATACCATTAAACAAATGTGTGTCAGGGAAATAAAAAGACAGAAAGGGGTTTGCTTTGACATTGAAGGATTTTCCAAACCACAGCTATAGCAAATACGAGCGATTAGATACCAGTGATACATGAGCAGCTGGAAGATATTTGCTGGAAACTGATTTCACCATGAAGAGCTGTGAGTGGATTTATTAAGCAGAATGTGAAGATGATCTTTTGCCTACCCAGTGAGGAGGCTTGTAGCGCCTCTGGGGCTTCGACATATTCCTCCTGGCTCTCAGTCAACTCCACCTCTGGGAGGAGAGAGGGGTCAGACTAGAGGTGTATGGATGTATGTGTGTGTGTGTGTGTGTGTGTGTGTGTGTGTGTGTGTGTGTGTGAGAGACAGAGAGAAATGGCTGCTACATTGTCATATTTTTAGCTTTAACAACTGAAATCCCATTAAATCAGCTGTTTGTCAATTTCATTGTAGTATGGCAAAATTGTAGTAATCATTTTCCACTGCAGGACCTTTTCCAGTAACAAACAAAACTAGTTTACTAGTTTTTCGACTGAAGAAACGGAGGCCTAAATTTCATGCCAGTGTTCATGCGTGTCAAACACTCCCTGGCTTTCTAATGTTTCCAGTGTCCCTTTATGTGCTTGTCTCCTTTGCAGCAACCATTAAAAACATCAGTCACATAAGGGATTATTCCCGAAAAGTTGTTTATGACATCTCGGTTTTATGATCTTGTGACATTTAAATCCCTTCCTGCATTAAAAATGAGGACATTTAAAAGAGTGTGTTAACCCTTGATGTGCCGTAAATCTACATGTTTTTCCTGTGAGACACTATAAATCTACCTGATGCGCTGAAGTAAATTCTCTCATCTTCATGTTCCCCCTCCTCCACCTCATCATCCTCATGTGAGGATGACCCTCCAACGTCTCCGGTGTGGTCCCACTCCAGCGGCAGGGAGTCCACGCTCACTGGGGTCTCCCGCCCCGAACGCTCCAGCGGAGAGGCCAGCAGGTGGGTGGGTGTGGCCGGGAGGCTTCCTTGGCTCCGCCCCAGCCACGGCCGGCCAATCAGCTCCAAGCTCGACTCCAAAGAAAAGGATGTACTAGAGATCTCCGGTTCTTCTTTGATTGTCTAAGGCAAAAAAATAATAGGGATGTAGTCAGATGTGTGAACAATAAAGTTTTATGAGTGAGGATCATTGAAATGTCCTCACATTGTCGTACTCATAATTAGGATTCATTTTAGGTAAGTGTCATAGTCTAAGAATCACTTCACAAAACTAACATCAACAGTTTTGAATTTAATCAATTGTACAAGTCGTTTAAAGAAAATGTGTGCTCCATCTCACTGGGGGCTGGCTGAGGCGCTGGTGGAAGCGGACCAGTCTGCTGAAAACCTCCTGGCAGTAGGAGTGCAGCTCCTCCAGCTCGTCTTCAATCAGCGCCGCATCCTGCGGGGAGCTTTTCTGGATCAGACCCTCTCCAAACACTATTAGGCCGTCGATGCGCTCTGTGTTCAGGGTGATCTCCTTCTGGAAGCTCTGCAGGAGGAGGGTTGGATTGTTAGATGACCAGTGACTCAGTCAGGAAAATAAGAAGAATGTTACAGCAACCAAAATGTGTGTAGTCGGGCTCTGGTACTGAAAGAGAAACCATCTTAACATGGAGTTCTTCTAATGGCTGCATGGTGTAAACAACAAGAGAAGTGACTGAAGACATATTTTTGTAAGACATTTTGGTCATGATAGATTATATCTCCTGAAAAAGACACTTAAGGCTTAAAAAGGGGTATTTTGTTAAAAATTAGGAACAAACTGAGGAGAGCTTCTCACACAGTGAGTTTGTTCCTTATGCGGTCGCTATAAAGCAAGTGTAGGTTGTGTGAGCATCTGTGTGGTTACAGTATGTCCTCACATTGAGCTGTTGTATCTTGTGATGGATGTCGCTCTCTGAAAAGTGTTCGACATTGGTGAGCTGCAAGTCCAGCTCGGTCAGCCACACCAGCATGTTCTCCCTGGTGCCTTCAAATTCCTCCCTCTGGCTGGTAAAGTACTGCGAGGACAGTGAAGAAAAAGATGAGATTAAAAAAGGGGAGAGAGGACAGACATTATCTTATTACATAGCAAACCGAGTGATGCCAGGAAATAAAGGGAAAGGGTATGAGTAATGGAAGAGAACAAAGAAGATAAATGGTGGACGCTGCGGTTCATGGTCAGCGTCATTAAGAGTGCTTTCACACCTGTAGTTTGGTTCATTTGGTTCAGACCAAGTGAAAAATTATACATTGTTGCATTTTAGTTCTGGTCCGGTTCATGTTCACACTGCACTTTTACAAATTAGCCAAGAGAATTAATCATGACGTTACACAGACAGGTAACTTGTTGATTGGACAGCTTTTGTGATTGTTATCCTGCATCATCAGGACCCACGTGGGGAAATCAAATTCCAGTGACTGACAGAACTTTGTGCAGCACTTTAATGCTTCTGATCTGTATTGCAAAGATCTCATGAAGTAATAATTTATTATAAGCATGATGAGTAATGCTAGACCGTAGATCAATCACATAGCTTATTATGAATAATAACGTAAAACTAGGATAAGTACTACAGTAATAATTCGGGGCTTATTAGCCTTTAGTATACTGTGGTATCACTGTCACAAATGTTTTATGGACTATGAACTGAAAGGTAAATGGAGTGCTACTTGCTCTCCTTTTTTAAAGCATACGTTACCAAATGATTTTCATAAACATAGCATGGCTTATACAGATCAATTATAAGATCACTGAACACATTTCGCGGTCGGCACATGGATTTATTAGTGGTTTAGCTTTGGAAATAATGCTCAGACCACAGCTCTGCCATCATAAAATCCTGTGGTTGGTTTGTTTTCTTTCACTTCACAAGCGAACCGCACCAGAGTTTGAAAGTGTACCGAGATCACCTCTTCAAGGAGGTCTCGGTACACTTGTTTGGTCCACTTTTGGTGTGCACCCAGGAGCAATTGCTGTATTCACACCTGCCCAAACGAACCGCACCAAGGGGGAAAACGAACTCTACTGCAATTCAACTGAACTAAATGAGGCAGGTGTCAAAGCACCCTAAAATAAAATGTTATAATTAGGGTTGTGTCGAGATCTTGCAAGATTAAATTATGACAAGATTTCTCGTCAGGTAAAAAGCTGTCTAGCAAGAGTCACGCAAATTAATTTTTTTTACACGCTATCACACATTAATTTTCTCGCACAGTGAAATACAAATGTATAGTAATCAGCTGGACCCGCTGCCGTTGAGTCCGGATCTTTTATACACATTCAATGGTCCAGACAGCTGTGACGAGTGGTAACAGAGTTTTGCAACATAAACATCTAAAAACTGAAGCACAACCTTGCTCTGTTTGAAACTGTGAGCACTTTATGAGCTGCTGATGTTAAAATGTGAAGATTTGTGATGAGATTTCTGCCTGATCATCAACAAGGGGATAATGTTACTACCAGCGGGTCAATAACATGCAATGCACAACAGGTAGACTTCTCATTAAATGATGATGTTAGTCTGGTAATATTCTGCCTTTTCTCTGGACTTAACAGGAAAAACAGATGGCCTATATGGTAGAGATTCTGAATGTGCAGAAAGTTTTGAACATGCGCAGAAAATCTGCTGACACACAGGAGCTATTAAAGTCCAGGAGTTTATTACTAAATTAAAATGAATTCATTTATCATTGAGGTAGCATTAAAGATTTCTTGAAAATAGTGTTTAAATCTCGTCTTGAGGGTTAAGTGTCTCGTTACATCCCTAGTTTTAATGCAAAAAGTAAGAATTAGCAATGAGTCCCATTGGCTAAGAGATAAATACCGTTAATCTTCCATTAATAGCCTGGGCTTGGACTGAGGGTCACTCAAGGTTCACTGACTTGATTGTTCTTGAGATTTTGGGGTTCTCTCTTTTGCACTGATGTCATTTCGGTTAGGTTTTTAACATATTGTTTTTTTTATGTCACATGTTTTGTATCTTTTATTTAATGTCTTGTTGAAAATATGTCTTTCACTTTCCCATGTTATCCCTTGGATTGGTGTGTTTTGTAGATCTATAAATTAATCGGATAGAAAGAATATAAAGATAAAATAAGACAGAGGAGGGAAGCAGACAATGAAAGTCCCAGTCCAGATTTATACCCAAGATGTCAGTGTTAATGGTCATGTATTTATGTCATTTTGTGACAGGAACAGTGAAGCTTGTTTTAGTCCACTTTCCATGTTAATAAATCACCAGTTGGCCTTTCTACAACATTACTAATTACACAATTAATATTTCAAACTTTTCTGAGCTATGCTGGAACAGGACAGCCTGTTAAGCATCAAAACAATTTCATTATGGCCCCTAACCCTAACTAATTTGCTCATTAATGAGATATGACGCACAACCACCACCCCCCAACATACATCACTATATGCTTTAAATAAGTACGTGCCTACAGTGATGCGTGTTGTATTGAAGTCACATAGAACACACAGTAACTGACTTGACTGTAGCTCACTGTATAACATACTGTATGTGCAGGTGCACACATGATTGTTATGAATAAAAGTGTTGGAGAAAAAAAATGAACAGGTCCTCCTCTCAGCTAATTAAATTATTCATCTCATATGTTTTAAACAGCTGTGCTGTTTCACACCCTCTGCACTGTACCTTGAGTCTGCGGAGGATGGCGGCCACTCTGCGGTGCAGGGTGTCCCAGCGGCGGTTGCCTTCGTGCACCATGGCTTTGAGTTGGCTGGCTCGGTCAGTGCGGTTCTCCCTGGCCAGGCGGCGGTACTGGTTATTGACCAGTTCCAGCTGGGTCAGCCGCTCATTAACCTGCCTTTGGAAACTCTAAAGACAACAGGGGAGGATGGGATAAAGCGTAGATTTAGAGTAATAAAAAGAGCTCCAAATATTGTAGTCTTTGTCAACACACCTGCACTTGTTTATGCAATTACATGTTCTTCATAATGTCAAATAGAGCTTAAACAACTAGTTTAAGAAATTAGTAGTTTTTAAAATGATTAATTTCAGTAGTTTAAGAAAAAAAAAAGCTACTTCCAGCTTCTACTAAGTGAATATTTACTGGGTTTTTGTATTTTACAAAAGCAAAGTCAATATCTGGTGTGACTAAACAAGCTATTTAAACATGGAAACTGTGATCACTCACTCTGACAATTTATTTAGACCAAATGATTAACTGAGAAAATAATCAGCAGCTTAATTGATACTAAAAATAATCTTTAGTTTCAGCAATTATAAAAAAATGAAAAATGGAGTAGGAGAGACCAAAAACAAATAGATTTTATCCCCAATTTATCAGAGACCAGAAAGAACATTGTGGCAATGACTGGTCATGAAGAAAAGTTGTACCTACAATTTGAGGAGGGTTTTTCTGTTGTTTTGGTTGTGCAATAGAATAAAGGCAAACACCCTTAAAGCCTGTCAAGCCAACAATTCAACATTCATAAATTCAGTCACACAAACTTTAATAAAGAACAATGAGAATGTTTCACTTTGAGAAACAAACAAGCTAACAAAACACAGCTTCTCCAAGTCTGTTCCATCTGCCGACCTCACAACTGACCTCAAACTTCTTGAGCTCCTCCTTGGCGACCGTATAAAGGACGTCTGCAGAGCTGGGGTTGGCAGCGGTGCGCTCGGCTATCTTGAGCCAATCCTCGAACCGCGAGTAGTCATCGAGGAACTTACACCACAGTCGCCACGTCTCCTCAATCCTACAAGAAGACATGTACATGACATCAAGAAGGCTTTTCTAACCAATAAGGGTTTTTATGAGTAAACCTTGCCTTGATAGTATGTATGCTAATAGCATTAGCATAAAATTTAATCTTTAAATGATTCATTTGGTTAGAAATAAATTCTTGAGTGTAGTGTGACATACTGGATATAAATTAAGTACTGCCTATTGTCTATATAGCCTGTTACAGCCTGTTAATTGATAATTCAGCCTAAGGTGTTCAACAGAGTTGTAATAATCATATAGTAAAATCAATAGGACTAGAAATAGACAAAGAACCTAAATAAGTTAAGTTCTGCTACTGTGGAACACCTGTTGAAAACAGACGCCCCCGGTATCGGGGGCGATGGTGCTCTGGGGCGTATTACTGATTGAAAAAAAATTTTTTCGCCGTTTTAACGAAACCCGCCTATGTTGTTGCTCCGAGTCTAAGCGGGCGTCATTTTGATTATTGCGCAACACCTGCCGGAACATCTACCGGTTGGAGATATATATAGACATGCAGGGTATCAAATAAAAGGTCTGCTAAAGCTGGATCGATTGATACCATCCCCATCACTGTTCCGTTCTCAATCTACAGGCCTGTAAAGCATGGGAGTTGATGAATACTCCTGTTCTTATCAATATTTCAATGTTTTGTCATTTGGAAATTGGTTGTATGGACTGAAAAAGTGTTTTAAAGATATCAATAAAAGTCAGCATTTTAACAATAAATATTGCCAAAATATGGAAATTCGCCAGGTATATTTGAAAATGTTGTATGATAACTGTATTTTAGTTTATTTTCATCAGATTTACAGTTACAATTGCATTATAGGTGTATTAGAAGATATTCACAGTTGCATTAAAAGCTTCCTCAGGATGGTTTTGATGGTTTATTGCATTAAAATATAGCTTCTTTATTTTTTTTAACCAGGTGAGGATAAAAATATCAGATCTTTTCATTTCTCCATGTAGTCTGTAAAAGTAAAATAATTATATTAAT
>NC_060159.1:21485264-21531615 GCF_021292245.1 Micropterus dolomieu
CCGCGAGTAGTCATCGAGGAACTTACACCACAGTCGCCACGTCTCCTCAATCCTACAAGAAGACATGTACATGACATCAAGAAGGCTTTTCTAACCAATAAGGGTTTTTATGAGTAAACCTTGCCTTGATAGTATGTATGCTAATAGCATTAGCATAAAATTTAATCTTTAAATGATTCATTTGGTTAGAAATAAATTCTTGAGTGTAGTGTGACATACTGGATATAAATTAAGTACTGCCTATTGTCTATATAGCCTGTTACAGCCTGTTAATTGATAATTCAGCCTAAGGTGTTCAACAGAGTTGTAATAATCATATAGTAAAATCAATAGGACTAGAAATAGACAAAGAACCTAAATAAGTTAAGTTCTGCTACTGTGGAACACCTGTTGAAAACAGACGCCCCCGGTATCGGGGGCGATGGTGCTCTGGGGCGTATTACTGATTGAAAAAATTTTTTTTCGCCGTTTTAACGAAACCCGCCTATGTTGTTGCTCCGAGTCTAAGCGGGCGTCATTTTGATTATTGCGCAACACCTGCAAGCTGCCTGCCTGCTGTCCTCTTTTTCTGCAGAGAGGAAACATGCCACTTGAGAACACATGGTGTTTTTTGCCATTTTGTGGCCGGGCGGTTGGAGATATATAGACATGCAGGGTATCAAATAAAAGGTCTGCTAAAGCTGGATCGATTGATACCATCCCCATCACTGTTCCGTTCTCAATCTACAGGCCTGTAAAGCATGGGAGTTGATGAATACTCCTGTTCTTATCAATATTTCAATGTTTTGTCATTTGGAAATTGGTTGTATGGACTGAAAAAGTGTTTTAAAGATATCAATAAAAGTCAGCATTTTAACAATAAATATTGCCAAAATATGGAAATTCGCCAGGTATATTTGAAAATGTTGTATGATAACTGTATTTTAGTTTATTTTCATCAGATTTACAGTTACAATTGCATTATAGGTGTATTAGAAGATATTCACAGTTGCATTAAAAGCTTCCTCAGGATGGTTTTGATGGTATATATAATATAGCTTCTTTATTTTTTTTAACCAGGTGAGGATAAAAATATCAGATCTTTTCATTTCTCCATGTAGTCTGTAAAAGTAAAATAATTATATTAATACACAATGGATTTGTATTCCTTAGCTTCTGACTTTTCAAAGGAGACCAGAATTATGCATCTAGGCCAAATGGTTGAGGAGTTATTCCTGATTCGTTTTGGGTATGTAATTTTAGGTGTTTTTTCTGGAAAAAGGTGCCTGTTTTCAACAGGTTGCATGTAAGGATTGAGATATACATGTATATGTAGTGAAATGTGTGAGGTTCCCATACAGTATGTGTGTGTGTTTTAGTTCCTACCTGAGCCTCCTGTCTAGAGCCATGGCACAGATGGTCCTCCAGCGCTGGTCCAGGCTGTGGCTGGTCTCCTGCAGGGAGTCGTTCTCCACCTCAGTGCCACCAGCAGCATCTTCGTCCCGCAGCAAAACATCGCACAGACTGATTACTGACACCACGCCCTCCGTATGCTGCTCAATGTCCCGCTGCAGCTCCTGGACAGACACATAGACAGACATGAAAACAAACATCAGTACACAGACATACAGACAGAAGCTCACTGCATGAGACCACCCCTCCCAAAATTGAACAAAGGACAGATATGAATTATTAATCATAAGAGACAAAGTAAGACGGAGTGACAGTGAAACAGAAAAACAAAAGTGTGACAAGAAATATCAAATTTAAATGTAACAATACTGTAAAAACAAAGACCCTAGATAAACATAATAGAAAGAAGAGTGAAACACAAAGAAACAGATACTCAGAAACAAATAAATAAATAATAACAATAAATCAAATTTTAAAAAAATTAACTACTGGTGTGTGTAGTTGTGTGTGTTTCTGTCTACCTGCTGCTCGGCCAGCCTCCTCTGGATCTCCTGGTGGTGACAGACGCTGTAGGTGATGGGTCTGGACAGCTCGGACTCCATGCGTGAAAGCCACGAGCGGAGGTTACTCATGTTCTTATCCAGCTGCTGCACCGTCACCAGAGTCTCCTTCAGTTTCTTTACCCTAAACACACACAGACACACAGTTTTAGAAACTAAAATTTATTTTTTATTATAATCAATTTTAAAGTAAGCAATTATGACTATTAGTAACATCTGTACCAATTTATTGTGTGTATAAACAAACATCTAACCAATTGGTTCTCAACTCTTTTGGCATGTGACCCTTTAAAATTAAATGTCATTGGTTGAATATAGGTTTGGGTAATGACCAAGTTATCTAAAAAGGGATTAGGAATTTTTAGCAAGGCGAAGAGGTAAAATTATTCAGTAATCATAGAAAAAAGTGCTAATAAGTTGTATCTTGACTCCTCAGATTTATTTTTGCAACCCCATTTGGGGCCCCAAATCCCAGTTTGGGAACCACTGATCCTTTAAACAAAAGTTAAATGAAGACAGAGAATCTAATAGCTAAATTTGGGGCAAAGCATCTCTTTTCTTAGTATGAGATTGATGTTTTTTGGACATGGTCCAAGAAAGAAAGAAGACAATCTATCTGAATTTGTTATTTTTGTTTATAACTGCTAAATTGAATGATCTTGATTGCATTAATTCACTATCTTGTTATAACATATTGAAATGTAAACTTTTTGATTTTGCTGCAAAGTGCTTTGGCAACACTATCCAACGAAGGTTGAGGTCTAATGTGGATCCAACTGACTTCTTCAGTTGTTCCCTTCAGAACTGAAGAAGTCTCTTGGATGAGGGACGAAACGTCTTCTAGTATCTTCAACCAAGTCCAGTTGCCCCTGACCTCAACCCTCGTTGGATAACTATGACCTGGATGACTGAGAACCTTCAGACATTTTGGCAACACTGTTTAAATGAAACATTCATGTCAATAAAGGACAGTCAACTTGAAGAAAAAGAATGAGACAAAAAAGGGAAGAGATTGAAAAGACAGAAATACTAGTAAGATAAAGTCAAAAAGAAAAGAGAAAGACACTAAAATGAGATAAAGACAGGAAGAGAAAGAAAGACAGAATGAAAGACAAGTATTAGAAAGCTGTTCACTAAAACATTCTCAGGTAGAGCTCTCAGATACTTTCCAAAGTCACAGTGACAACTGACCGCCTTGTGAACGAACACCCACACACCCACACACACACACACACACACACACACACACAGCGCCACACTGACTGGGTGTCATAGCAACGCTTGGGACAATAAGCGCTCTCTTCTGAGGCTTAAAAGCCTGAAGTGTGCCCCATTTGGGAGTTTGAGTTAATTTCCCCATTTGATCCGTCCTCCTCTGTCGAGGTCCAGCAGCAGGGCCTGTCAGGGCAGGGAGGGAGACACCCTCTACCAAAATAATAAGCATTACAAACTGCAGTGAGTGTAAGTGGCAGGAAGGCGCAGATGCCGTACATTGGGACGAGTTGACTGTGTGCATGTGTGAGAGCCCTTTTAGATCTGTTACTTTTGAGTATCAACCGAAAACGGTCACATGATTGAAATCATATTTATTTAAAAGACTTATTATACTAAGTAATGTATTAAAAACTGTTTTGGTCTTGGTAACGCACTATCCAAAAATCTCAAGTCCTACAGATTAGTATCACACAACTACATAAAAGTAATGACAAAAAAGTACTAACAAAAAAAGTCTGTAACACAAGGTATCATCGGGACTAATTTACGTAGACGGAGTCCATGTATAGCAGCTTGTGTTAATACAACATTAAACAATCGTGCACTGAGAAATATTTTAAATGGAAAAAATTGACTCCTTAAAAATACTCTATTTTGTGGGTAAAACTCAAGTGTTGGATTAACACTAAGACATTCTACTGATTCCAAGCTCAGGTCAGAGTTCAGGAATAATGTACATTATATAGTCAGTGGAGGTTTGTGTGGCTTTATGTTTGTGACCCTGTAATGAAGGCACAATAGAGTTGATGTAAATTTTGTCCAGAATATACTCGTCTCTCCTCTGCAGATACAACCATCCTAGTCAACCAAATGATCTCTCTCTCTCTTTCACTCTCTCTCTACCTCTGACAGTCTAACAAAGACCAGTAGCTTCATGTGGAGGCCCAACAAAGACACAAAACCAGGGTAGGGGTCCTTGGTGAGGAAAAGGACAGAGTAGAATGGATGGAGCAGAAAAGAGCTGGAAGATAAGTCAGGATATATGGTTGGAGGACAAGGTTAACAAAGTACAGCTAACCACAGGGGGGCTCACAGTTACTCGGAGATTAAACTCCAACTGACATTTACTCTTAATGCTGTAATTGTGCTGCTCTTTTACCCTCCATGTACTTTCTCATTCGTGTGTGTGTATATATATATATATATATATATATATATTTCATGTTATTTCATCTTGATTTTCGCATTGCATAAAATTAATTGTTGCTAGCCAGTGAACTAAAGATATAAGACACCAAAGTTGCTGCGGGATACACCTCAGGTTCTACTGTGGCAGCTTTGATTTCTAACAAAGTGCAATAAATGAAGGGCTATCATACTCTCTCTAATTGGGAGGATTACTTTTTTTAAGGAACCCCAAGGAAAAATTAAAATCAAGAGTTTTTAGTATTCTACATCTTGCATGGGATCAGGCTCTCTGAAATATGCTCATGGAACCTCAGTTTGAGGATCAGCGATTAATGCATGCCGACAGACCCGGCTCCTCCCATTACTAACCCACCCTCCCTCACATCATCTCGCTCTGACAGACTAGAAAAAGGGAGGGAGTCTGTGTGGACATATGGTACTGTCTGAGACCTAAGCATAGCTTTTTTTCCCTGTTGTGGTGGGACGGGTAGGCTGGGGGTGCGCAGGTTTAGGAGTGAAGCCCGTATCTCCAGCCCTTCCACAGGACTGTCCATCTGTCTGAGGAGGGTCGGGGGCATTAACAGTTTATCATCACAAGGGCTTAACTTACTGTCTGTACATTAGATGCCATGTATTCCTGACAGCTGCAGAGCACGACTATCACAACAGCAGGTGGATGGATCTGCATTAGAGCTATTGTTTAATTACAGGCTCTCAGTTAGAGCCTTTTAGTTCTTAATGATGCTTTTTAATGTAGAGTGGCTTCGCTGTGAAAGGTGCTTCTGTGTAAGTCTAATAATGGGGTGACATTTAGTCCATAGAGTGTGGCAAAACAGAAAACCATTCACACACACAGAGCTAAACACGCACTTTTTAAATGTAACAACTCTTTTACTAAGTGCTTGCTCACTGACATCCACACACTTTGTAATTATTGCAATACGTATTCATTAATTTCCAGTATTGTTTTCTTCAATTTTTGTCCTCCTACCTAAATCACTTAGAGCTTACAGCTTCTGTGACGACTGTGGCTGCTCTCACCTGGCTTCGATGTGGTGGAAGAGGTTGTGCCAGCGTTGGTTGACCTCCAGCAGCGAGCCGTGGACCCGGGTCTGCTTAGCCTCATCACTGGCTAACAGCAGCTGCTCACCCAGCTGCTTCAGGTGGCTCTTATTCTCGCTGAACAAGTTGATTTCCTCCATGCAGTCCTGTATAAACATGATAAGATTAGGCTGCTTAACAAACGCCATGTCCTAAAGAAAAAGCAGGAAAACCCTCATAAACAGTATCTATCCAATGCAGACGGAATTCAAAATTCAACTCTTCTTGTATTTATTTCTATTTATCAGTAGTGTAATCCCTATGTAGTATGGGAGTAAATTTCAGCTGGAGTTGAAAATATGAATTATCATGAAGCATAACATTAGTAAACTCCATGTTTAAGCTAATGTTCACCTATTTAGCCAATCTGTGATCACTTTAGAGTAAGCAGGCTTTGTTTTGACATAAGCTTGTCAATTAAAACTTTAAATGACCAGCAAAGCAGCAGATTTCAGTTCAGTTTAAAATAAAGAGGGATGCTTCAGTCAAGAGCTTGCATCCCATTTTCATCATCCCATTCATTCAACTTCAACCTGTTTCCATTCCCTGGAGCAGTCGCTTATCGCCAGGAAGTGCCATCTTCAGCTATACACATAATTAAAAAGGGACTATCAAGTGTCTCTAATTTTCTGATCTCATCTGACAGTTCAAAACAACGATCCTGCAACGTTCAAACCAATTATTATCTTGTTGACTAAATGAGCATGCCTCATGATGAGACAGTAAGGTACAAAGGGCTTTCAGTCACTGAAAGGAAAACTGTTGAGTATGAACAAAGGGCATGCGGCCATTCCCCATTCCAGGCCACCATCTGGTATAAACAGCATGTTGCTCATGTATGGATGGACCTACGCAAGTGGTGACCATGCCCCAAACCATAGGTTTATTGTGGGTATTACAGAATTAATTGGATAGGAAGATTTAAATATTCCTTAGATCTTGTACCTTTTTCAGTTTCTCCACCATTTCCTCGATGCTCAGATCCCCGCTGTGGCACACCTTGTTCTCCATCTGAGTCAGCCAATCATGGAACTCTTTGTTCTTGTCATTGAAGATGGTCCAGGCATTGAGACGGTCTGCAATTTCTTGCCTGCGCAGGGACACCTGGGAAAGTGATACAAGTGGCATTTTATGGCACACTTTATGGCAGGGATACGAATGTCAAAGTCAGTATCAGCACACAGACTTCATGGTGAGCAGACAGGTGTAATAATGACTGCATGGTGCAAATTCATGATCCATTAGAATACTTTGTTTTAAAAGAAATAAAAACTTTTGTAGTGCTGGTGGGAAACCTGTGGCTAAGCTGCAGTAAGAATATTTTAATTTATATTTTTTAATATTTGCACTAGCAACCTTTGCTGCCTCAATCATGCTCTTTTAGGGTAACTAGATGACTGTTTTTCAGAGACAAACCAGGGATTATGGTGATTTATCCACACCAAGCCCTAAACATTTATAGTTTCTAAAACAAACCATGAAACTGACTTTTTTTGCCCAATTTTTATTAATAGACAGCTGCAGGCAAAATGGTCATAACGTTTAAAATGTCCTGGGTTTGGTGCAAAAACAAAGGCTTGAGAACAGCAGTGCCTTTGATTTTAACAAATGTCAATCCAGTCTGAATCAGGGATATTTTCTGTGATACTTTGTATGTATCCGGGAAACTCCGACCTAATTCTACTACACAACAGTATATTTTGTAGATTTGAGCTTGGTGCATAGGAATGCATAATCTGGTACATTACTGAAAAAAACTTCTCAAAATCTGTAAAGTATATACGTATTGTTCAACTAAAGAGATTACATGGTACAGAAATGAATTAAAAACAGAAAACTGAACTGAATATTTTCATTACATTGAAGCAATAGCACCATTTAATCTCTAACAGTCAGTAATCAACTGAATTGAGAGAAATCCCCAAGGGACACTGTTTAAAATGAACAAGGTCCATTTTCCTAATGACAGCTTAATGCCATAAAACACCCCATTACATAGCTATAGAGGGGGCTGATGATCTTTTTAAGGTTAAAGGGCTTAGCGAGCCCACGGGGCATGTTTGAACCAGCTATATTTTACTGTTCAGTGGCATTTATTTGATTTAAATGAGCCCTGCTTTAGTTTTAATATACTAACACTGCTGGACCTTTTGGGTAATTTTAGGGTGCTTTGTGAGCTGCTGTCCCCCCATGAGGACTTTGTGCTTCCCCAGGAACAATAGAGCCTGTCCCCAGAATCCTTTTACCCCAGCCAGGCCATCTGCTCATCAGACCCATTCCAGTGGCTTCCCCCACCTACAACCTGTTAACTATGCAGAGGAAATGGCTGTGGCTCAGATCCATGCCCCCCAGCCAGGAATTAATAGGGATGAAAAATCTTGTGTGATCTCACAGTTGAAATTAGTCAGTGATTTCTCAAATAACCTGACTACCTTTTTTTCCAACAATTTAATAGTTTAGCAAAGAATTGTCATAATCAATTTTGTGATGGCTGAAGTAAGTTGTTCTATCAATCCGATAAAAAACTTAATGTAGGCTTTTACATTTCATATTCTTAACTCTCAAGTGACTGGTAGGTCTTTCCTGAGACAGTATGTTTCAGGTTTCAGGTTTGTTTTGGGACAAACATAAGAATTAAGTAGTTAAGATGAGCACCTACCATTATTGTACAGATAACAAAGAGACTTACAGATGGACCAAACAGCAACAGAAAAGCTAATGACTGGACAAACTGGTTGCTGTTGCTGCATCTGTGAATGCCAGTAACCCCTGCCAAGACAGGAGCAGGTGGAAGTGGCCAGTCTAACTGGGGACTCAATTAGCACGACTGCAAATCATCCCATGGCCCTAATAACTGACAAATACGTTGCGAACATGTCATAACCGTTTTTTCAAGAAAATGAGTGGGTTTGTGTTTAAGCCAAAAGACTTAACTGTAGGAATTTGAACTTGTGTGTATACAGTAGAGCTACTTTCACCAACAATGCAGTTGCAGAAAGAACAGTCTGTTCTGTTCGAGTATTTCATGTGATAGCACAGCGAGTCTGAGTCAGGAGCTATTTACAACCTGATGAGCTGTCAAGTGAGTATTTCCATTTATGTAAACTGCAAAAATCTTCACATTTCTTCATAAGGTGATACAAGCAGAAAGACCTCCAATTTAATTTTTTTCCCTCCATGAACCTGCACATGGTAGCTCTTTTCTTAACCAAATGAGAGAGAGAATGTGTGAGTGTGAGTGTGTGTGTGTGTTCAGCCCCAGTGGTGCAGAGGCTTTGTGCTGCTGGTTACTGCTGGTAGCAACTTTTCCCTCCTTCTCTCTCCCTCTCCCCCCCAATCCTTCCTCTCCACCTGTATCCTCTACAATTTCTTACTTTCTCTGGTTCAATATATGGCCTGTCTTTCTCTCCATTTCTTTTTTATCAGTGCTCACCTTCATACACAGCTCTTCCCATTGGCTGTGGAGTTGTTCCAGCTGCTGCTCCAGCAGAGCCGAGTCACCGGCCGCAACGTACTGGGACAGGTCCGTCTTCATGGTGGTTAATTCCCTCAATCCACTGGCCAGACGCTGCAGAGAGAGCTCCGTCTTCTGCATAACACGCACAAACACAAGCACTTTAACACCCTGTCAGACGGCCATGCACAAGCTGTGTGTTCAGGCTTCTCTCCCTCTTTCCTCGCTTGGACCGTCCAGATTAAAGGGCTATGGACGGGACAGGGGGAGGGTAGAAGGGGTAGAAAGGGGGAGGGGAGTGAAAGCATGGGAGTATTAAATAAGGGAAAGGGGGGTAAACTCAGAGGCACTCTGTGGTAGGATTGAGTGCAGGCATGGATGGGAATTGGGGAACTTTGGCCAGTTTAAGACCAGCTGACCTGCTCGGTTTTCTTCCAATGGATTCATGTTGCTGATTTGTTAGAAAGTATTTGGCAATTTTCTGCATTAATCTCATACACATTGTGCGATAACCAATTTTCAGACCATGGAAAGTCTGTTATTATATCAGGTTACGCAACAGTCAGTTCTCAGTGCCTGTTTTTCTACAAAGTCAAACATGAATACTGAGAAGTAATTTGGGCCTTAGATTTTTTGAATGTTTGGTATTTTGCAGAAAATAAATGCTAAATGGGATTCCTGCTCTGTTAATATAAAGAGTCTTTTCAGTGTTGTGCTAAGGTTGTGTTGATATGGACTAACATTGTTGCTGCAGGAACATAGCTAGGACTTTAGAAATACCATGTGAGTCAAAGTGTCAGTACATGGTCACTATAGTGTATAGATTTTGGAATAATGCATTTTAATTTTTTTCTATTCAATTATATTAGCATTAGCAAGTTCTTGTTAACTTTTACAGAGGAGCAATAGAAAGCATCCTGACTAGAAACATCACAAACTGGCATGGGATGTGCATGGCCCAGGACAGGAGGGCTCTCCAGCGGGTGATTAAAACTGCTCAGAAGATCATTGGTACCCATCTCCCGAGCATCAGTGATATCTGAGAGATGAGGTGCCTACGCAGAGCCCAGAGGATACTAAAAGACAGTACCCACTCCAGCCACAGACTCTTCAACATGCTGCCTTCTGGCAAGAGATACAAAAGTACCTGATGTGTTGTAAAATGGTAAAATACATCTACCTAGTAAACTTTAAAAATATATCGAGTGTAAATCACTGGAATCAGCCTGCAAAATACAAAGGACATGATCTCAGTGTCTTCAGTGGTAGCTCTGACCTTGTTAGCCACTAGCATTATTCTAAAATTGAGGAAATAAGGAACTGTAGATACTGGCAGCTTTGTCTTGACTGATTTGTATAAAATACATTACAGTAACAGTTAAAACACTGTTTTGAACTACCTTCCTTGTTTCAATAGTATGTAAAGTTTAATTTAACTACTATTTTTATTTAGTAGGGAAAGATTATATTTCTCACAGTACTTTGAATAATGTTGTATTACCATTCAACATATAGTAATGTATGCTGTAGTTTGGCATGGAGCACCAAAGCCACCCATGTACCAGGAACAAAGGGATAATTTCTGTGTCAGTGTTCTCTTATTAAGGGCCCAGTTGATAAAGGTTGATAAAGTTTAAAGTTTCTTTAAAAATGGCTGTGAAACAACATTTTTCCATTCCTTTATATTATGGATATATCATCATCATCATCTTATAAGGAATACAGTCATGGTTATACACAGACTACCTGGATTGTAACTACCTGAAGGTGTTCCTTGTCCTCTGAGCTGTACGGTCTTTCAGGCAGCGTCTGTTTTATCATGACTTTCAGCTCATCCAGTTCAGACATGATGCTGGTTATCCCATCCTGACACTGAGAATACTTCTAAATAATCAGCAGCACACAGAAGAATGAGATGTCTGGAGTCAAACATCTGACAGTTTTATTAAAGCAAAAAGTATAGTCATTAGCTCAATAAATCCAAATGTAAATTGTAACAATTACACCACCTTTCTGACCATATATGACCAAGTTAGTCTCTTGCTGCGAGTTCTACTTTGTCCAGTAATGCTGTTCTCTGTGTGATCTTCGACATGTTGCTCAGAGGCATTTCTCTTTTCCCCAGGTGGATTAAGATTAGCTTATAAAAGGGGTTAACACAACTTTCCCTGACCTTGCTCAGCCTGGGCATCAAAACATTGCTCTAATCAACACAGCTCGTGAAGCTGGGCAGCCCTTTCTGTAATTCAGACTGATCAGTGATCAGCCAGAGCTTGGAGTAAAACGCCATTTCACTAAAATATCAGCAATGGCATTTAAAGTATTAACCAAACAGTATTTGTCCAACATTTCTGCCTGAAAGTCAAATAAAAAAAAAACCTTTAGCAATGGTGGCAGCTTTGCTCCCACACGAGTGTCCCTGTGTGTGTGGATAGATTTCAGCTTCTCTTTGATCAGTCTTGTGGCGTGTGTGTGCGTGTGTAGGATCAGATTCTGGATATGGGTCTTCCAAAGCTGACACAACCTACGTCCTTGTTAATAGTGTAACACATGCTCTTCTTTTGGGTTTTGTCAGTACTTGATACGCTAAAATTTTGAGCTAAAATCTCCATGATTCACTAGATTCTGCTGCCAGGACAACTAACATCCACAGCAGAGCAGCGTTATATTTCTGTGCAGTACTGAAAAACTATTTCTGAATATTTCTATATTATGCAGTAATGTTAAGACAATATATTGACAATAAACTTGTTTTGTCAAATGTAACATTGGAAATGAATCTTAAATATTAAAAATAATAAATATGGGAGTCATGGGCTTTGATGGAAATATGACTGTTACCTGAACTGTTGTGCTAATTAGGGCTCTTCTCCTCTCCAGCAGTGAAGTGGTTTGTTCCCAGGCCTCCTGTATGGCCTGGAGGTCTGACTGCAGTCGGCTCTGACACTCAGACCCCGTCATGGTTTTACATAAATGCCTGCCAGCCTCCAGAGTCTGGGTGTACACAGTGGAGTGCAGACCCAGAGCGTCTTCCACACACTGTGAAAGATGTAGGGAGACACAGCTTGTTGTTATTCATTCTGAATACATTAAAAAATCTGGCACAATTGTATTTTTCCCGCCACTGCAAAAACAGTCGAAGCTTTCTGTCCATTAAGCTGACGGACATAATTAGGAGTATGGTACATTTTCCTGGTATCCATAAATACTAACCTGAAAATTATCTGTGCAGCTCCGTAGCTGATGCAGTGTACAGAGAGCAGGTCCAGCAGGGGGCAACAAAGGGTCAACGTCCATCATCAACTTCCACAAAAGTTTCAAGCCATGATGGTAGACTCTCCACTGGCCCAGTTGTTCTTTTATCAGGGACCTGTGCTGGCCAGCCAGAGCCACAGAGTTCAACCAGCTCTCCCTCATACGGGTCACTTGTGCCATGAGCTTAGATCTGTGCAAGGAGCAACACAAGAGCTTTGGCTTGTTGTGTTAACACCGTTATAAACTGTTGACATCTGTTGGCAATTGGGGGATGAGTGAAACAATCAGTAGTCTCTTTGGGGATATAAGGTTTTTGAAATGGAATTTACCATAATACACTTTCCTTGTAAACAACAACAACAAAAAAAAAATCACATAACAATGGTAGAGGCAACAAAACAAAAGGATAAAAAATTACAAATGGGTCTGTCATAGTTCATCCAGAGTCATTTCTAAATCAACACAAAATCAGCAGGATTTTGAAGCCTGTTTAATAGCCTTAAGTAGCAATCACAGCAGGGGAAAGACAAGAAATGTTCCTTTAACTCCTTTGAAACAAATATAAAAGCTTTCCAAGTTTTCCAAACAATGCACAAAATGATTTAAGGAAGAGATCCCACTATTCCAGGGAAGAAAACAGCTGCACACACTGCATTTTGTTGTGTGTCGGAGTACACCCAGAATGTGCGATTCTTACAAGAAAGCAATGCTTCTGGAAAATCTCAAATCTAATTAGGTGACAGGTGTGATGAAGACTTCAAATCAACATGCCCTGATAACACAGATTACTACCACAATTTTTCTCTTGCAGTACACCCAGCTGAATAATCTTGATGTTCTGTGGAGTAATGAGAAACACGGAAACTGTGCGGAAGTATTTTGATTTAGATTTTCTCTAAAACCAACATAAAGCTGTGAGTAGTCAGTGCATGGTTGGAAGCATACCAGAAGACAGCCTATACGTAACCGGTATAGCTGCTAAGCTTAACTGTAAGTCCCCCACAAAATTCCCCTAGAACTGAGTATACTTAGAACCAAGGTAAAATAGAGACTAAAGGATAAAGCGGTCTCATTATTTTAGACTCTCCAACTAAAAGCTCATTAAAATTATTACATGTTTAAAATGTTTTTAAGTCTTAAACTGCCATTTAATTTCTTCCAAGATGTTTACTTATAACTTACCTTTTCTCTCCCGTTTCTTTTTCCACAGACTCGACGGCATGACAGAGAATACCCTGCAGAATCTGATGTCCAATATTCATTACAACCTCAAGTCTCTGTGGGAACATGAGATAACAACAGGAGAAAGAACACAGTGAGAAAAGATCAAATCTATATTTAAACTTTGACTGATTTAAAGCAAATGGCACTCAAGCTTCCTAATGTCCTGACATATTCACAGTGACACATTAGGCAAGCACTTGTGCTGATGAGGTCATTACTTTAGCTACTGCAAGCCTAATTACCAAATTTATCTTTGTCAACATGCTTGTCATCCAAAACACATGAGCAGTATACAGATTATCTGTTTATCTAGAGTTCAGACTAATCTGCAGATGTAAGGGAGGGAAAGCCTTTATCCACAAATAATTCATCAACAAACAATTTCACTTCAGTTTTCTCACAACAAATGAGAATAGCTGGCTAGTTAACAGGGTGATAATCATTTAAATTTGAGTAAGATGAGTTATTTGTCATTTCTGTGTCCCTAATTCCCAGAGGATTTCAGAAGTGAAGTCCTAATGCCATTTGGACATTGGTTCCGGTTGGTCAGATACAAATCTAATTAATGTCTCAGAAGAGTGTGTTGTACCTGATGGACAGTCAACATCTCTTGGAGACTGGAGTAATTTTCATCTTTTTTGGAGATGAATTGCTCCTCAAGCTTCGTCTGGATAGACGTCAGGTTCTTACACTTTTCCTGAAAGCTCTGAGAATGCTGATGCTCAAACTGCAGCTCTCTGGAGAGAAAAAAATACTTTAAAAATGCACACATCCACTGTATTCTATCAGAAAAGAAGGCACAATCTTTCATTATAATTGTTTATTATTTAGAATGTCAGTAGAAAATAAAACTATACATTGATGTTACAGCTCTAAAATTTTGTACTCCTCATCTTGAAGGAGTGGTTACGCATTTTCAAGTCATTACAACCTTGCACATCTTGTAAAATAACAGGTGTATAATAGCACACATTCTGCACAAAGCCAGAATAACTTAAGGTCGCCAACAAAAAAAAAATTGGCCATCTCTCTTTTTTTTAGCAAAATGTTCTGTGAACCTTCAAAAAGCAACAATGAGAAAATACACAACACAATTGCACAGTATTGATTTTTGGGCATTTGTGCATCTTTTTGAATTTAACTTTCTCACCTGTTCATGTCAGACAAGCGAGTCATGCTTTCAACCCATTGCCTGCTGAGCATGTGCAGTCTTTCTGTGTAATTTTTGTTAAGGGTCACGTAGCCACTCATCTCCCTGACATCAAACAGTGACGGAAACAGATCACTGAGCTCCAAGAGAACCTGCTGCACATCCAAGACAAAAAAAACATGGCACATTTTCAAATTGCTTTAGATCAGGGGTTTTTATCCTGTGCCCCCTTAACACCCCACACAGACTCACACCTATAAGACTCAGCATTCTGATCCTCTGGAATATCAATACTGATAAAGAAGTAAATGATAAAATTTGATATTAATGGATTTTGTCGCTCCTATTACTATTATTGTCTTACTTGTATTTGGGGCATAATCATGCTCTAAATTTAGGAACTACAGCTCCCATAATTTAGGAGGTTTTGCGAGATGTAGACAGGAAGTGTAATGTTGCCATGGTAGTCACTGAGTTAGCTGTGCGGTATACGGTACAACTTGAGACCTGTTTTTTGGCCTATATGTATTTACATTTTGGCAAATTGGCACCATAAAAAGTAGGGTGAATTAGCTTTTAGCAGTTCCTGTTTGCGGTGCCCCCATGTATGTACAGACATCACTGGATTACTTTGATACTGAAGAAAACCTAAAAACAATTATTTTGCGGCAAGTTCTGAAGTCTGCTTCTATTATTTCAAAGTGGAAACGCATGCTTCACATCTCTCGATCTGTGCCACCCTTCAACTGTCCTACATGGTTTGAAAATCTCTGCTTTAGATTTAAAGATAAATCTAATCTAAGATAAATAGCACAGAAGGAACATACAGAAAAAGTTAATTCATGGGAAATAATAGGGATTCTGACCAACCTCCACAGACTCTGTGTGATTCAAGCTGGCCTTGAGTTTAAGCTGGTTGCTACGCGTCTGCTTTTCAAGAGCCTCCAGTTGAGCATGAAATTGTTTCTGTTGTTTCAAATCCTCCTGGACACAGAAATGTGGTCATGTTATTATCATCCTGGATTTGTGAAATATGAACGTTAAAATTTATGGTAACTTGTCTCCATTAATTAGGCACTTAATAGATTCAGTTTTGATGATAGATAACTTTTTGTTATGTTATTTTCTGCTATTGTTAAATTAAGGTGATATTGTGACTTATTTCCTCACCTGAAGACTTTTCTTTTTTCTTGACATTGCCTGGCTCAACAGCAGGACATCACGTGACAGCAGTCTGGTCTCTGATTGGATTAAATTTGCGGCCAGTGGTTCTAGACGTCCAATAAGAGGCTTGGAAGCTGCGAGAACATCTCCCACTCTGCTTTGCAAATCCTTAGCAGCATCCTGCAACTTCTGGCATTAATGAGTGAGACAGAAAAAATACAGTTAGATGAAGGAATGAGAAATGAGAAGTAAGGAGAACATATGTATCCATTTAATCCTAATTACTGGTTTTAATTTGACCTTTAATTGAGTTTAATAATTTAGTATTTACTGCTTTCATTTTATCTTTCCATCAATGCACTTTAAAAAACTAAAAAGGTCACAACACAGTAGCTGCATTAGGAAATGGAACAGAAATCTTCTGTTTTGAACAAATAGTGGAACACCTTTCAGTGCATTTTTGATGGAATGAGAAAAAAAGACATGAAGGGAGGCTCTAAGACTTTTTTTGCATGAATATGCAAAACACTTAATGCAGCATCTAGACTACGCTGGTACAAGAACAAGAGAGACTATTACTGATAATTCTGCCTAAAAGTACATGTTGTCTGCTCCTTTCTGAGAATAGGAGGCCTGCCATTGAAAAAACACGATTGTGTAGGTAATGCATAGCCTCTCTGAATCAGCTGGGAATTGACAATTCTATGAAACTGCATTACCGTTTAAAAAACAAGTCAACAGTCTAATACACGTTATCCAGCTGGTTCTGTCACCTCTATTAGAAAAGCTTAAAATACATCAAAATCACAAGTAAACAAGTCGGTGTTGCTGACATGAATGTATAAATACGTGGTACAATGTCCTGTTGATATATGTGGATGTTTTAAACTAACAACACCGCATTTCAAAAGGCTGTAAAAGCTGTGATCAGTGTTATTTATTTATTTATTTTTTTACATGTTATCTGTTCATTATTATCATTATCAGCTGATCAACAATCACTGGATTTTGGTGTACACAACTACACTAGATTGCATATTCAAACTCTGCTGAAAGCACCCTGCACTCACCTCCACTGAGTGAACCACGGCCTGAGTGTCCTGTTGAGATGAAGCTCTCGACAGCCCCTCACACTGATGCGACAGGTTTTGGAGGTGAAGGGAGCATTGATCAGAGAGGTGAATGTACTCCTGCCAGAGGGAAAGTGTCTCGCCGGTCTTCATGTGCTCATCCTTTAGCTCCTGCACCACGTCCTGCCACCTGACATGAACACAATACATGTACTTTATAACTAACATATAGCTCTATAATGTATGTACGTTAAAGCTACAATTGTCTGATTAAGCTGTAGTGTATGGTGTTATTGGCATTTTTAAAATGAAAATGACAGTGTGTGAAATCTGAATACATGATAGAAAGATGGATAAAGATCCATAAATCTACTGTATGTTTCTGTGAGTAAGTAAGTACAAATAACAGCAGAATGGAACTGACATAATCGGAGCTTGGTACTCTTATCTCAACAACTACATAAATCACCTCTTCAGTTTTAGAAGAGCACACAATACCGGTATATGCATTTAAGATAACATTGTCACTAGTTTTACTCTCCTGATGTACCCATTTCTGGGGGAAAAGATATCTTACAATGGTAGCAGTAATATATTTTTAGATAACAGATATTATGTATACATGCTATCATCTGACACCGTGTATTTCCAAAACTTCAACATATCATGAGCTAAGTAAACAGCCCTGTTTTTAGCTTTGTGAAATGCATTTTTCAAATAATCTAATGCATTCAATGTTTTTCACTCCACCTGAAATACTAAAACTGTGATTTTTAAACTTTTTTTTTTTTGTCTTGAATTTGATCCACTGATTCCATTTTGGAAATGTCAGGTCACTGACCGTTTTCGCTCTTCTTCCATTTGATCCTCCAGTGCCTGTGCTGTTCCATGATGAAGAGTCTTCACTAGACTCTGATAGGATTTGTCCAAGGATGCCCAAAGCTGCTCCCCTTTTCTGACCTTCTCCTGGAGTTGCTGTGCACAAAAAACACTTTCATTCAGAGGTGCATTTACTTCCCCAAAACCTAAGTGTAGTGACTAGCAAGTACTGTCATTGCTTGTCATACACACCTTCTGTCAAAACAGAATTCATACAGCTACAACTCAGTAACAAAAAAACCTTCATTTTACTTGTCTAAAGTGTAGCTTAAAAGCTGTCAAGCAAGTTGATCCAAAATCTAAAAGGCTTAAGGGGTTGAAGCAGCAACATTTCTGTAATTAATGTGATCATCATTGTTATGATATACGTGATTATTGCAGCTGTAAAGCCTTTATGTGCACATGTGTACAAGATGGATGGTCAGTGCTTTTGTTCACCTGGAGAAGGTCCTTGTATCCTTCTGCCTGCTTCAGTGAGAACAGCGGCTGATACTGTAGAGCACAACGCAACCTAGTGGTGTGCAGAGAAACCTCCCTCAGATCGCTGTCAAAACAACTCCACTCCTCCACAGTCTGTTGTAGAGCTGGTCTCAGAGATTCCATCTGCAATTTACCATAAAGGAAGACAGAATGCTGTTTGGTAATGCTACGTCTTGTTACTTTCAAATATTTGGGGACTACAGTTGAGTAAGAGGGCATTAATGGTTTGTACCTATCATGAAGAGCTACACATATAACAAATAGCATATTTGCTGATTTGAGTGATTAATTGATTTTGCTGACTTGTAGCATATGCTTTTTATGTGTAATCAATTTTGTGTTACTTTTACCAAAAATATATATATATATTTATTTTTACCTGTTGACAGAGATCTCCACAAGCATGACAAATACTCTCTGTCTGGCCAGAGAAGGAGATATCACAAGGGTGATCCTCTTCCTTTTCAACATGCACTCGAGGGGCTTTCAACTCCTGCAAAGCTGCAGCCTCCTCCTTTCCTTTTCCCACAACAGCCTGGAAGAAAACCAGAGCAGTCAAAGATCAGAGGACAGCAGCAAGAGAGACGGTTCAAATGTGCACCTGCTTACATCCTGTTAGTTTACCTCCAACTCCAGTAGAGCCTTACGAGCCACAGTTCGACTGGTGGGCTGTCTCCACTGATTCAGCTGCTTTTTCTGCTGTTCTATCCAGCCGTTAAGACGATGTAACTGCCTCTCTCTGTCTGCACAAGTGTGATGTATCTGTTCAACTTCACAAATCTGAAGGGGACAAAAACCAAACAGTGGCTGATTCATGTGTAGAAATAAAAGTCAGAAAAGTTATTTATTTTTAGACAATTTGTAGAGTCACATAGTGCAAGTTTTTTCTATCGTTGTGGGCATAAATTGAATTATGTTTATGGTCCGACTAATGGGTTCCACTGACTATATAAACCATCAGTCTATATTTGTGCTGATAAAACAGTTTTGACAAAACATTAAAATACTTCCGCTGGATTATTTGTCAATATAACTTACATCCATTTCACACATTAGCAGGCTAGCATAGCCCAAAACAAATCCTTTTCCTGTTTGTATACAACTGCTAGCTTATCCTAGATATGATATCTAGGTGATATCTAAAATATTAGACCAGAAAATAAAGAGAAGGTTACATTCGGATCATTTAATTTCAGCTTCTACAGGTTGTGGTCTTTCACTGTATATTGGCAGCTGAAGAACAGACCTGGCTCTCCAGCTCTCTCTGAAGGTGCAGCCACTGTAGTCTGACGGCGCCTAGTTTCTCGGCAAACATTGTACGTTCGGAGCAGAGAACCTTGGCGTCCACTCCCAACACCTGAGGCCCAGACTGGCACAGGAAATCAAGAAGGAGCTGCCCATTGATCATGCCTGCCTTTAACTCCTGAGAAAGAACATTACATAGACAGAAATCAATTAAAAACACTTAAAGGAAAAAAGATTTATAGTTATCATATATTTGCATACATGAAAAATCCGTATATGTCATCCACCTCTAAGATCATGGAGGTACCACTGACTTTGTTCTGATTCAATGCCTGACCAGAAACATATTCCATTATAATATGCGCATTTCCCTACTGTTCCTTAGTGCCATAAAGCTGTTAAATTTAAAAAATTTGATAAATATTTGCTTTCTTTTGCCTTTCAAATATTTATTTGAAACAAATTCTGTCCAAATTATACTACTACTACTCCATCTTTCATTTATGTTTCCTTCCTTGTATGGTTGGCTGATTTATCTTGTAGACATATCGTGACTGCAGAAAATGTTAGGTCTGCGAGGGGAAGGGATGCTGAAACCCAGTGCTTATTAACTCAGTGTCATGCAATCTTCTCTAAATCACTGAAATGAACATTCTAATATAGCCACTCTTGAAAGAGATGCACAGTGGGTATATAGGTACCTGGTAGTGCTGCAAGATTTCAGTGATCTGAGCAGCATCTTTGGCCTTGAGGACTGTTTCTTTCTCTTGGCTCAGTCGAGCCTCCAGCTTCTTCAGCCAGTCCTCTAGGTCAGACAGCAGCTTCACCGGTGGCCATGCTACCAGCAGCCGCTAACCGACACATGACAACAGAGGAGAAAGGGATTTTATCTTTACATGAACACTTGAACCTTTCTTAAAAATGTTGTACTTATCCAGTTAGATAGTTATACAGTAAACAGTTCTATTACAACTGATTTTTGTGCCTGTCCAAATTATTTAACAAAAAATCTAATTTATTATATTATTTAAAAAATGTATAATGTTTGGTAGGTAGGATATTTTCATAATCTCCTGAAGTGACTGCCAAAGTGTAACAAATCTAAATGAACCTTCTGCAAGCTAAACTTGGCAAGACTGGTGTAATTACTATAATCTAGAATATCTGGTTTCATTCACTGGTGATAAATGATGAGGAAAAATTAAAAGTGTCCTTCACCTCCTTTCTAAGTCCTCCCAAATTCCCTGTCCTCAATCACCCCAAAACTGATTTCAACAGGGTTTACACTCCCCTTCAGGAGGGGATTTCTCAATGCCTAATTATTTTTGAAAACTAACAGCATGTCCATGGTACTTGGACCATTGCATTTTAATTAATTGAAGGACTAGAATATAGTGATGTTCAAGATTTATAGGACATTGGGTCCAAAATTTGGAAAAACTGAGTGAATATGCGAGATCACTGCATTTATTTCAGGAAATTATATGACATGTACATTATTGAGTTTTTTTTCTCCAGCAGAGGGTGAAACCCTTGTGAATACTGTACCTGCTGCAGCTGGTCTTGTATCTTGGACAGATCAGAGGTCAGCTGGCTCCAGTTGACCTCCATCTTGGCGAGCTGAGCTCTTAGCCTGGGACAATCAGCTTCCCTCAGGCGGAGCACCTGAGTGGCTTCCCTGGATACAGATGTCCTTGGCTTTGACATGGCTTTAAGCTCCATGGAGAAGTCCTGGGTGGGTGTGGTGTCAGAAAACATGTCTATCAGTGTCAATTTCAGTGTCAACCCATGCATCCTTAGATAAAGAGAGCGGCTGGTAAAGCCTGTAACGACTCTGTTTAAATAGCTCTGTCGTCAACATTTAGATCCTGATCTGCTACTAATATCAGTGTTGACAGTGTGTTGTTGTTTTGTAGCATATTGTTTAGTGGGCCTACAAGCTACATTGTTTTAACATTACGTTTTGTTACTTTCACCTGCAGATTGGTGCTGCTCTAAAAGGATTCAAAACCCCAAAATGATGGCTGGGTGAAAAAGCCATAGTTGTCAATAGTCCTTCTCCATGTAAGGTTATATAAATGTGCTGAGTAGACAAAAAAGCCATACCAGCAGCTTGATAAGATTGTTGTTAATCGATTCCTCATTTAGGTCAGGGGTGTCAGCCAGGTTTGACCAAGTCTTCAAACGTTTGTTGGAACCAACCAGCCATTCACTAACTGATGCAAAGTCAGTCTGGAATCTGTGGGGAGGGTGAAAAAAACAGATAGCTCATCCAGTGGTGCAGAACATGACTGCTCCTTAACTAAAAGGGAGTTAAGGACGTAGGCAGGAGTTCAATACTGCTGAACAACATTAACCCATGTGAGAAAAGAGATTGTTACTGTAAACTGATGATTTTTAGGATCGATGAATTTAGGAATTAATCCAACAAATCAATACAAGACTTCTTCACAGTGCAAACCCCAAATAAGACACAATATGCCCATGAGATAACATTTCATCCTAGATGCCGAAGTGATTTTATTCTGGAGTAATCAATAACTTTGGCACAATATTTTTACTCAGACAATAACATTGTCTAACTGCTCAGGTAATAATTAAAACTGCCTGGCCTACACTGATAGATGGCCCCCGAGCATAAGCTTTAGATAGCTTCTTTGGGGACCAGTTCACATATATGATCACTTCTTTGTTCTTTGTTATATTGCAAGTGCATATGAATATATGTATGTATATGTGAATAAATAAAAACCCTTCTACTAAGATAAAATGTCTTCTAGATCGTTATTTTTTTTTTTTTTCCAACATAAGCTGGCAGATGGTTATTTTTGAGCCTGTCCCACCTGGCCTGGCTGTCCCGCATATCTCTGCAGCGTTGAATCTCCTGCTCTGTCCGCCTGTAGGCCCTCTGCCATCGCAGCTCCAGGGCGCCTCCTGCATGACTGACTGTGGCAGCAAACCCTGGATCCGTCTGCAGCACCTTCCCCTGATCCAGGAGCAGTCGTAAAGCAACTCTGCTCTCATCCAGCTGGACCAATGTTTGCTATGTGACAAGGAGAAGCAACAGTGCTTACGCTGAGTTTACATCAAGCTCCATGAGATTTTCTTGACAAGCCAATTCCACACAGAGACAGCATGAACCAACTGTTATGCAAAGTAGAGAAAATGGTGGGTTAAGGAGCATGATTGTGTGAAATGTGAAATGGCAGGGGATGACAGAAAGGTGAAAAGAATGATAGAAGTGAAAATGATAGAAGATAGCAGCAGATAAGAAACATAAGGGAAAGAATAAAATACAAGAAAAACAACCCAACTTCCACTATATATGATTGATCTTTGCCACTCCGACTAATTCTGCTATGACAACAGCTCCTTTTGTCTCTACAAACAAATGTCTTTGTCTCCTCCAATCTGACCCATACACTCTGAGAATATATACTGTAAATATGATCAAAAAAGAGAAGAATTTAACAGAGATAAAGTGGTCTAAAAAACATCAGCTTCCCCGATGTGATGTCTGGCAGTGACAGAGAAATTGTAACTTGTAAAGAGGCCAAAAGCTGTAGGATTCATGACCAGACCTCTATCAATCAACAGGGTTTTTACCTGGCAGGCATCTTGTCGGTGCTGAATCACCTTCTCGTCATCTCCTTCTGGTTCCCCACTGCTGATGAAGGCTTCAAGATCATCCAGCAGCTTGCTCAGTCGACCACAATTATCCTCCCACCGGGTCCACTCCTGCAGCAGGTCCAACCATAAACCCACACATCAATTTTAACATTTAGTTTGTGAGTACAAACACTGTTCATGTATTAATTCATATGGCCCTCAGCAAATGTGCATGACAAACCTGGATCCTCCTTTGACAAGCTACTTCCTGTTCCAGAGCCTGTTGCTGCAAAGCTTTAGCTCTGACTTCCAACTGTACCCGCTCATCCTCTTGACACCTGAGCGCTTCTGGCTCACGTTGGAACAGATGCTGCACAAAAGCCAACTGAGACCTGAGGACCTGTAGGAGCTTCTGGATCACCAAGAGAACAGATTTATGATAGAAGTGAAGTGAAATAATTGCAAAGTACGCCTGACAAATGAGACAAGAGAAGCGATAGCAGACAATGAATGTGACTGAGGTCTAAATATCTTTGTGTTAAGTCTGATCATTAGTTGTTTGAGGTTGTTTTAAGACAGCAGCATCAAGAGGATTCTACACACTCTTAAGAAAGTGCCTGGTTTAAATCTGGTCTTTGCCTGCCTGTTGAAGAACTTGTTGAAAGCACAGTCAGATACCTTGTGTCTGCAGAGAACGGCTTGAAGTTGGCTGTGGTTGTGAAACTGGCTCATCTGCCCTTCTGTTATGCATTCTTCACCCAGTTCCAGGAGACGAGTTATCCCCTGAAGCAAGGACTGGGAAGCTTGCTGTAGCTTGGCTGTTCCCCCTGGAATCTCCCTCAGATGTCTGCCCAGCACACACTGCTGAGAGATGCAGGAAAAGTACAAAGTTTAAGGAAAATACTATTAACTTTTGAAACACTGATCCTGTGACCCCCTACTTTCATATTAGTCTGTAATTATGAGTAATAAATTGGTGGTTTCTTTTTATGCTAAGGGTGTAGTCAAAGTCATTGTAGTGGGTATTATTTGTTATTTATGTTTTTTAAAGAAAAACTGAAATGATAGCCATTAATTATGGCACCCACCACATCAGGACAATACATTTTAAATTCAAATTAGTCTTTATCCATGAGTCAAATGATAATGTAGCAGTTAGAGCCTTCAAGGGTCAAAATTTCTGCTATTTGAAAAAAGCTCTTAAATTAGCCCCCCCACCCCACACACACACACACAGGTTACCTCCAAATTGGGAGCATCCTTTATGCGGGGGAACGTCTCACTTCGTCCCAGCTCAAACTCATCCAAAATACAAAGCTGGTTGGAGGAGGGCTCCTGTGTGTTGTTTAAGAACAGTGGTGGAAGAAGCATTCAGCTCCTTTACTTAAGTACCAATAAGTGTAAAAACACTGTAATACAAGTAAAAGTGCTACAATCTAAAATGTAAATAAATATTATCACCAAAATATACATAAATTAACAAAGTAATAGTTGTCATTGCTGCAGAATTGCTCCCGTCACTTTTATATTGTGTTATATAATAAATATTTTTATAGTTGTAGCTGGTCGACATGGAGCTTAATATAATGACTTTCCATGCTGGTGTTAGGGGTAATCTATAGCAATGCATTATATTCCATTAACTTAGTATATGTCTTGTGTGAATAATATTTCTGCACGTGTGCAGATTGCACATATTTGTTGTAATTGTTAATCGTTCTATATTTTTATATTGTCAAATTACACATTTATGTACACAATATTCTCTTCTGTTGCGATACATCTGTACAACACGAATCGGAGTAACGCACGTGTAAATATCTGCCACATTGTTCTTTCTCTGCAAATAGTTGTATTATTTTTTTCTCTATTTTTAATTATTCTTATACAACTTGCATTTGTTTATTCCATATTTATATATTTCTACATTTATTTATGTAGACTGTATGTTTGTCTATCTTTGTGTAGCACCTTAACACCAAAGCAAATTATAATAATAACTGTTGTAAGCCAAAAAACCCAAATTTCCGCCCACATCTTTTTTTGGGTTCCTTACAAGTTGAAATTTTGTGATACATCATTAAATCACATTGTGGTCACGTGACAGTGGAGATGTGCATCTTTAATGTCTTCCAACTGTTTCAGATCCAAACAGTAAAATGTATATGGTTAATGGTAATTATCACTTGAGTCTGTGAAAAACTATAACTAAAAACTACACCTGGAATATACTGAACTCTGTGAGTAATTTGTATTCAAACCTGATGTTGGTATGTGATGCCAAAATGTTCAATGAGCTGTTTGTGGGATGAGCTAAAGACCAGCTGGACTGTGTGTAGGCAATCCTGAAGGGAAGTCAAACAGCAGAGAGCTTCTGGTTCTTTCTTCGAAAGTGCAGGTCTAGTCTCTGACTCCACTTTACTCAACAGCTCAGCCAGAGTCACCAGCTCAGTTGATACACACTACACAGAAATGTAAACAGATACAAAAAAACGCAAAAACAGAAGAGTGCTTTTAGAATGAATAGGGGATCTACATATAAAGAAAAGGCACAAAGAAATTAATACACATATCCATATTGTTTGGTCAAAGAAGTTAAGAGGTGGAAAAATTCATTCTGTTTTCATAAGTCTGCATGCACCCATTTTTTTTTATTTTAAGTAGACTTTACATAAAACAGAGCTATCATGTGTGTCTTTGAGTAGCATTATGTCAGTCACCTCCTGCTGTAGCAGCCTTAGCTGGGGGTCATCTTCACCAGCACCACCAGGAGTCAACAGAAGGTCAGTCAAAGCATCCAGACAGAGGAGGACCCTCTGTACACCCCTGTACAACTCCTCATTTCCACCTGGATGTGAATCATCTGCAGGGGTCACCTGGGAAATAACCAAATGCATAGTGGTCACTTAATGCAATGTTTGCCATGGTAAAGAAACGTCTGATTTTAGGAACATCTAGGTTCTTGCTTCATTTAAACTGGCATTTACAGAAGAACCAACTACTGCTGAAAGGATAAAGCAAGTTTTTTTCTTAAATGATAAAATGGAAAACTGAAACATTTCATAAAGATAATTTCACAAATCATCATCTTAATATAATTTCTAGCAAATACATCCTTTTAAATGAAAATGCTTACACAGACCCATGTTTATTGATCATTTGTGGGACAATTTATCCAAAACACAGTGTATTATTTAAAAGAGTGAACAATCTCTGCGTCTACCGACAAGTCCTTTTGACTAGGAAGACACCTGTATTCTTTAACCTCTGTTACAACTGTACATACTATGTGTCTCAGCATGGTGACGGACTCATGTGTCCGCTGGAGAACAGCAGAAGTAGACCCAGTTAATATCAGCTCCATTTCTGGAACCTAAAGGAAAACGGACATAAGTAGTTTAGGTTTCACTGTGAGTGATGAAAAAAAAAAGATGCATGTAGGGAATGACTGGACAGAAAGCAAGGAAATGAAATGAAAATGACTCCTGCATTCAATTATTTTCATATCAGGACAAATACATTCTCACTTGTATTTCTTTTGACATAAGGACAATCAAAATTTTTCTTCCTGTGTAAAAAAATATTTTAGTGGATATCACTTACCTGCAGGCACACATAAAAATTGCAAACAATAATTTATTTTGGTATAATCTTTCAAGGTTCGTGCCATCTGTCCCTCTTATTAATGTATGTCAAAGTAAAGACTTAATAACTCCTAAAGTGAAAAGGAGTGTCAGCATACAGGGACAAAATCCTCCTCATTTACTACAGTACATGTTTACCAAAGGTTTAACCACCTGTTGCACTAGAAACAGATGTGACGGGGAGATGGTAGCGTAGCATCCAATTCTTAGAGAACATTTTACTTTTATCTATTGTGGTCTCATCTCACCCCCCTCATCACGACTATTCCAAGGCTCAACTTAAAAAAACAACAACAAAACACCAAATTCTGAATCAACCTGTCTTGACCCTCCAAAGATTCAGAAACAATCCTTTTCTGTATTTTCCGACCTTTTCATGGGTCCCTCCATCGTCTGAGCTGATCATGGTTTCATGCTCCTCCTTAACTTTATTCAAAGTGGTCAGTTTATGAGAGATCTGGGTATAAAGTTGTCTCCACCTTAGCTGCTCCTCATCTTCTTCATGTCCAGCCAAGCTAGGGACCAAAGGGAACACACATAATATGCCTGAGACTACGGTATGCTATGTCCATGTGAGTTGTAAATCATCTATTCTGATGAATGGCACTCTTCCTACCTGATCGGCAGCTTAGACGACTGAGATTCTTCCGCCAAACTACTACGACTGTCTTCACTTTGCTCATTCAACATATTTAATGTATCCTGGACATTGAAAAACACAAACAAATAAATTAATTGCAATATTCTCACTGTTTTTATTGTATATTATGTGAATGTCACATATGAGAAACATCACATTTGTCACAATTCATGTTTTAATCAGTGTTAATTTAACGCCAAACATAAAAACAATCAAGCTTTTATTGTTCTCCTCAGTTAAATCTGGATGTCACACATTTCTAGGAGAAGTTAGATAATTATTTTAAAGGGTGCCTCTTTTCTTTCTCAGACACTTACCAAATCTTGATGGAGAGCAGTGGATAAAGATAGATTTCCATCTCCCTCTTCTGTAAACTCATCTGATGCTCTGATGGAAGTGAATGGTGTTATAGGTCTAGCAGGAATCAGTCTTGTGTCTTCCACTGGAGCTGCTGCCTGAAAGGACTTCTTTGTATGAGGGGCGGTGACAAGGGTTTCATGCTTTGGTGACCCATGTTGGTCCAGTGTAGCAACAGCAATTGACTTGTTTTCTGCTGCTGGAATGGCTGCAGCGATTAGTGACTCAGCCATCACGGTTTCAGGGCTAAATGCTTTGCCAACATCAGCTTTGGAATCCATTGTTATTAATCCCGTTTCAACTGGATCATTTTCTGACTCAGACTCTTTTGTATCAAGCCCAGACTCCATAGATAAAAACCCAGTTTCAGCACCTTTTGTGCTCATCTCCACTTCAGAAGAAAACTGACTTGCCAAACTCTTCAGTGCCTGAAAGATGAATACGATAATTTAAGGTTTAACTAAAAATTGATCAGTCTCTGTCATAGTCATTGAATAAAGACAATAAAACGAGAATACAAAATATATTACAATTTGTCATTATCATGGTTACTGCCATATTAATTCATCTGAATGTGTGTGTACTTCAACCACGAGGAAATAAATACACTAATAAGAGACTTTTAAAAAACACTGTAAAAAAACTAAAGTTAAGGATTCAAAACAAAATGTGCTAAATGTTGAAAGTGCTCATCAAAAAAAACGCAATCTCTGAAATGAAAAATATTATTTACCTTAACTTCTGATAGTGGCTTAATTTCATCAATATCCTCTCGTTGCGCATCTGAAGCATTGAGTGTCTCCTCTGGGTCCTAACACATGAATCATATAAATGTAAAAATGCAAATGGAATACATGCGCACACACATACATGTCATTGTGTGTAGGCTTGTTTTAATATATTCGTGGGGTCCAAAAACCAGGAGCCCCCAGGAGCCCAAAATGAGGGACCTCACAAATTTAAAAGTTGTATAAGGGTTAAGACTTAGTTTTAGGGTTAGAACTGAGTTAGGGGAAGGGTAAAGGTTAGGCACTTAGTTGTAATGGTTAAAGCTAAAGTTAGGGGCTAGGGAATGCGTTATGTCAATGAGGGGACCCCACGAAGATAGTGACACAAGGGTGTGTGTGTGGGGGTGTGTGCGTGTGTGTGTGTGTGTGTGTGTGTGTGTGTGCGTGTGCGTGTGTGCGTGTGTGTGCGCTTCAGAGGAGCAACATATTTCAAGCAGCTGCTTCTGACAGTGCCAGAAGTGGCTTCATCGGGTAATAGGACACAGCTTCATATAAACATGCATAAATCTGCTAAACCCCTCCACACCACCAGAAAAAGATGCAACATTATAAGGATGAAAACATTTTAATGAATCAAAATATGAATAAAAGGAGGGAAAATACAAGAAGGAGCCCAAGAAATTTTGAGTTTCATTCCAATACAAACTCTGTGTATTTTGGAAAGTCTGTCTCTTTGTGACAGGTTAAAAAGGTATAATATGTAACATCTCCGCATTAAAATGTCTAAAAACGACGAGACCTGTGTTACATATTTTGTTGAGTTTCCAAAATGTTTTCAACTCTGTGAAACCCATATTACTTCGTCGGTGAACATGATTTCTGCCTGTGAGGTATTTTAATCAACAATGGTGGTTGTTATGTGAGAGACCCCTAGCGGCATAAATGACACGTCATGAGTTTAAATTAAGTGATTTCTAATAGTAAAGTTTTAATGACAGCCGTTAAGTGTGACATATTAGAATGAAACCCAAAGTGAAAGGAGGTAGCCAGAAACATGCTCTCCTGAGCTGTGATTCTTTTTTCAGATTTACCTCTGGAATACTGCATGTTAGTGTGTCAGAGGACGACGAGTGACAACTCTCGTTTTCCTCATCCTCCTCTTCCTCTGAATTAGACACCTCAAAATCCTCCTGATTTTAGTGATAAAGGTGAGTGATACAATCAAAGATGTGATTTAAAGGAAATGGAACAAATAACAGTCTAACGCCTTCCTCAGTTATATTAAATATAACTTTCCCGTAATGTAATTTTCAAGAAAAGTGTTTTTAATTTTTTTATTTCTTTTCAGAAGATTCATAATAAAAACAAAAAAAATTTTACCCAGGAAAAAACTAAAGTTTCAATTGCTATGTGCAGGCTTAAAGTAAATCTAAATGTTATTCTACAGACACACAAAAGATATGCTAACTGAAATAAGTCCAGATGATTGTTCTGAGCTGCATGCAACAGATACAATATGCAGTTTGCCAGTCATTGGGTATGTAGAGGACAATAATAAATAATCCCCCCCCAAAACAAACTATCTTTTTGTTAAGTCTGTTTCACAGCCCAGCAAAATGGATGTTGCATGTTTTCAGGTGATGGTTTTTGAAGAGAGGACTGTAAAAAGGCGGGTTTAACCAATTCCAACCCCGACTACCTTGAAGAAGTGATCAATTTTATTTGACATTCCTTATTTAAAATACACCTTTCAAAATTTGGCAACCAGTGGGAATCTTGGACTTGGTGACTGTCACTTTCCCCAAACAGTTCAATAAAAAAGTATTAAATGATTTAAAGGTTCAGTGTGTAATATTTCTGAGAATACATTGACAGAAATGCAATATTATAACTATGTTTTCAGTTGTGTATAAAGACCTTACATAATGAACCATTATGTTTTTATTACCTTAGAATGAGCCATTTATATCTACATAACTGCAGGCACCCCCTTCAATGGAGGTCGCTGTATTTTGTCGTCATGTTTCTACCATAGCCAAAAACGGACAAACAGCGCTACAGAGTGCGTTTCGTCATCACGGCGTTCTTCTTCTCCTTGTATAATTCCGGCAGTGTCGACACCGTCACTACATTAAATGCGTCCATAGAAGAAGAGGAAATAATAATAATAATAATAATAATAATAATAATAAACAGTCTGAGTAGTCCTCTCGTTTATTAGAAGTAAGAAGAGAAGTGACATTTGGACAAATGAATGAGCAGACACGTTATTTAGCACTAGAGCAAACAGCCTGTGGATCTTTATACCATGAAGCAAGAGGATTCGGTACAGATGCAGACAGCTGACCGCAAAAAATCAGGTATATAATCTGTGTGGATTTTCCCAGATAGAAGGCTTTGATGTGGGACTGATGTTTTCAAAGCAGAGCTGAAGTTTTCTGATGGACAGGTAATTAAGTTTGTCGGAATTGTGTAAAATATGCGCTCTGTTATGGCTTTGCTGCATGGACAGAAATGTGCCCATACCTTCCTGAGACAAACCGCCGATGAATATTATTGGCAATAAAACAGTAACAGCAGCTAAACTTCTGTTGAATACTGCCCTGGTGGAAAACATGTATTTATTTTACTGCTAATAGTGACAAATAACATGACCGTGTGCCTATCAAGTGACCAATAATGAATACTTTCAGAATTTGCACAAGCCGAAATTAAGGCTGGCAGTACTACTTTGTGTTTCTGTTGTATTTTTAAAAAATTTAAAAAAACATTTTGGGAAGATTTGCAGATTGCTTATCTAATTAATTAAGCAAAGTCAGAGGAGCCTTGATCCTCACCTGACAATGCTTTTGTAAACTTCATGTATTATGTGGTTTATAATGGACTGCGGTGCTGAGGCTTCCATTTTCCTGTTTTCTGTCAGTGGCCATATTTAATGCACTAGATGTGACAGTGTTTCTGAGATGTCATTTTCTTTGGTATGTTAGTCCAGATGAGCCAACCCTCCCAAGTTGTAAAATATTGTATTACAAGAGTATGAGACATCCTGTAGCACTTCATTTCTTGATGTGGCTGTTGTTTATTAATGAACAAATAACAATAATATTCATATTTTTACTTAATAATTAGATATATTATGAAATTATATTTACTTATCTAAAGAAACCTAATTTTTTGACTGGCATCTTTCTGCAATCTCACAGAGAACATCTTTTGTCCTGTCTCAGGCACCGGAGCTATACAACTCGCTTGGATAGGGGAGTGGGGTGCAATTCCCAACCCTCACCACTAGATGCCACTAAAACTTATACACTGAACCTTTAAGAGGCTGAGTTTTATTGATTTAATTCAAAGATATGTCCAACTCTTAAAATAAAAAACATAAAACAAACATATCACTGTTGTTATTGTTTCAGCTAGTGATGAATTCTACCTTATTATTATTTTGATTTTTATTACCTGAAAGTATCTTTGTGGAGATCCGTCTAGCTGCTGTATTTCTTCAGGGGTATCAGAGACTGTAGTGATGCAAAGATCCTCCTCCCTAATCTTGTTCTATGTAAAGAGCCAAGAGCAACAGAGCGAAACAGGGAGAGAATGTGATAAGAGACAAAAGTTAATGATAAACATATTCAAGGTTGTACCGCAGAATATTGGGTTTGTTTGTGCCAAAGGCTGAAACAACTGAGACTCAGCAAACCGGTTCCATTAAAAAAAGATAAAAACCTTGAGTGTGTTTTGTAGAGAAAAATTACATAAAAACACAACTGCTGGCCTACGTTCCCTGTTGCTAACAAGAAACATCCTTGATTTAATTCACTGTTCAATGAAGTTATACCTGCACAACAAGTACAGTCATTGTAAGTATTCATGAAACAGCTTTTGTCGAATATCTCTACTCTACTCTTCCAGAGTAACAGATTAAATCAATACTTATACATAAGTGCCGTGACACTTTATGCTGTACCTCCAGCATCGTGGCTTGTTGCTGGGTGAGCTGTTCCAGTTCCTCGAGGGGCTGCAGGAGTTGTCTGGCTCTGGAAAATATTAGTAGACTCTCCTGTGCTCCCTGTGGGAGGTGAAGCTCTTTTTTGCATCTCTCCACCTCCTCCAATGTCCTCCGCATCAACTGCATGTTGGCCAGTATCACCTTCCAGTTGAAACAGAAAAACTGGTTAAACTATAAAACTTTAAAAAAAAATTTGTCTTGTGAATAACTTAGATCTATATACCAGTTGCACTTTTATGATCCCGGGGGACTAAAAAGATACAGATAAAAAAATTATGCAACAGAGGGCGAGAAATCCTGACTTTTAGTTTAATTTTAGTTTAGAATGGCTAGCATGGTCAACCTCCAAAAATGCTGGTTCTTACAATGTTCCACTGTTTTCACAGGATGAGTATGACTCTGCATGACAAATAAACTGAGTGTTAGTTCATGTGTCATGATGTGTGGACAGATTTTCATTTTTAACACTGTCAAATCAGTACATATATAGAAAAAGAAGTGGTGGGATGTCATATTTATCTTTAGGAAGAACTGTATGCTTCCTTCCTTAATGAGGCAGTCCTACATCTAGAATACTTTTTAGTCTTAGGTGTTTCATATTTTTATCACTGGTTGCATGTGTGTCTTACTATTAAAAGTATTTGTGTGAAATTCATAATTAAGAATTACAAAGTCATTCTCTCACCTGTCGGTTGTGAAGATGCTCCGTCAGAGGTATGTTGGAGTTGTCCATGGAGGATAAAATTGCTTTGATCTTCAGGACATTCTTGTCCATGGCCTTAAGCTCTGCCTCTATTGCCTCCACCACCTGAAATGAAGATTGCCAGTAAATTTTTCAGCAACTTGACTTGTAATCTCATAATAAGTGTAAGGATGTACACATAGAAGAACGTAACTGCACATGAAACTGTCTTGTTGATCGAAGGCAATGCACTTTCAGCCACTATATACCTGGTTCAATTCTGGCAAGGGATTTTTTTTTGCATGCTTTCTTTCATGTTTCCTGTCATTCCTACTATTTACAGATGTATATGTCTGCCCAAAATCTCAAAATGCGGGCACCACACTATCCCATCCATTTAATCTGTCAAAATGGAAGTCAGGTGTTCTGCACAAATGAAGTGGGAGGAACCAAAATATAGGGTGGGGACATATCAGTTTCCTCCCTCTGCCATTTAGGGTCACTAACAACCTGACATTTGAGGAATCCCTCTTTCTAAAAATCTTACTGCAACATCCTGCAGGAGCTGCTCCAGCGGCTCTAGGATCTTGTGTTGCATTTTGTGGACTTGTTGGTCATTCTGGTCCAGGCTCTCCACCTGGGTGCTGATGTCACACACAGCAGAGATATCCTCTAGGACCAGCCTGAAATCCTGCAGGGTGTGCCTGATCCTCTCAGAGTCATCCAGGACCAGCTGTAAATTATTGAAATTGAAATTACTCCTCAATATGAAATCTCTGAAAATGCTTGTAAATACTCTGGCCAATACTAAATTATGTCTCTAATAATAATAATAATAATAATAATAGGATATATTAAATAAAACTATATTATAATGTTAGTGTTAAAATGCATACATACATGAATGAAATGAACAAATAAACTGTAAAAAAAACAAAACATTCAGGGTGTGCACAAATGACAGAATGATGGCAGTATCAATAAAAACGCATCACAGAAAATAAATGTTCTATTAAAACAAATGCCCAATACAAAACAGACAAATGTGAGAATATAGAGAAAAAACATAACACATTATACATCAAACAATGTGAAATTAGTTATCATGGTTCTTCCAAGCTCTTTTGTGTTTGTTTGCTTGTTACTTGGTATCACTGACCTGCAGGGAGTTTGCATGATTCTGGAGGCTTCTGGCTGTTGTAAACGAGCAGGGAGCAGTGAGCCATGACTGGGCCTCATCTAACCAGCAGGTGGCGCTGTAAAGAATATCTTCAAACTCCTGAAGACAGGCAGGGATCTGACAAAGTATAGAAAGTATAAAGAAGCAGAATAGAAGTTTTCTAAGAGATTTTTAGAAGCCTTTTCCACTTTGTACCTGTGATGTAGTGCATTTAAAAGATACACAATAAGCCAAACCATGGTTCCTGTTCCCTGCTGTTTGAGAGCTCACATCCCCACTTTTCTGTATTCAATACACTACAGTACCATGTTAATGTAACATAGTATGCCTGACCTTGCTGAGGAAGGCAGTACGTTGCTCGGCCATCTGTGCTGCGTTTTGGTAGAGCTGCAGTGGTTGGGTGAGTTGGTCCATGAGTAGGTGAGCTTGATCTGGATTCTCCTCCGCAAGATCCTGCACCTCGTTCTCCAGGAGCATCAAGCAGCTATGCCATGCATCCAGCTCATCCCACACATGCTGGAGAACAACCAATATAGGGCTTTAAGTCATACTGTAATCCTGGATTGTCATCAGCTCTTAGTAAACAGTGGCTGTTTATATTACATTACATTTATAAATCTAGGTTCCATGCAGCTCACCAATCCCATCTGGCTTCATGTTGCTTCCCTTTATCCTAGACAGCTAGGTCTTAACTGCTACACTGTCGTTTCTAGGCCGTTGGTCACCCTTCTTATAGCCTACATACATTTGCACAATAGCTAACGTAGCTAGTAGAGGCTACTGTTTGTGGTTGGCAGCGTTTTCATTCATTCATGACTAATATGGAAACATGTTCAAACCCGTGCATATCAGCAGGTTTATGTAACATGCACATACAGACTCACAAACATAAACCAAGAAATACACACACCTTGAGTACATTTTGAGCTTCATTGACTGTTGGACTCCTTTTCTCCAGTAACGCTTTAACTTTCTCCAGGCCAGAACCCAACTCCACCACTTGATCAGCCAGCTTCTGAACAGGGTCGCTCTTCTTCATAAGTTGCAGAATAACCACACACACACACACACATTTAGAACAATATAAGGATTTGCTAAGGAACAGTTCATGTGACACTGAGGATGGATTTCATTCCTGTTCCAGTTACCTTCTCCTGTTCTCTTTGTAGAGACAGCTGAACTTCTTGTAACCTTTTGCTGATATCAGCTGGTATCTCAGCATACTGGCTCTGCAGACTGTCCATGATACACTTTAGTTTGGTCTTCTGGGAGGACAAATCCCTACTGAGCTCCTGTCAGTGTGGAAATGAACAAGAAAAAAAATTCAGAAGGACAGGAAACATGAAAGATAGACAGCAAGAAGGGGTCAAAAGTTTAGCTCTAAACCCCTTCTTTCAAAATTACTTCAACTTATTTTCTAGTTAAAGGTTGAACATAAGCTTACGGTAGCCCCTCACAAGTTTAGTATGCTCTGTCTTTAAAAGAGAAGGATGACCTGCAGCAAACCATTTACAGAACTGCTGATTTTTCACAGAGACAGTTTAGACTTGAAAAGACCACAGTCTTGAATCGTATTATTGAAGCTACATGTCGTCTGTTGTCACACCTGACAAAAATAGGCCTATAAACACAATTTATATTTCTCACTGGCGCTGTAAAGGGCTTCTAAATAAACCCTGACATTAAACATCTCAAACACTACTGTAAACAATATACAGTAGTAAGTAAAATCAATTGGAAGGCACTCTTGAGTATTTGTCATTATTTTCCTCATGTATGTATTATTATTATTATTATTATTATTATTATTATTATTATTATTATTATTATTATTATTACTTCAACTCTCTTATAAACCTCATGCTCAAATTTTCAAGCGTGGAATATAAAGCATAAAAAAAGAGCTTGACCTGTTGTTTGTATGGATTTGAACAGGCTTCCAGCAAGGGAAGAATGGCAAACACATGTTGCTCCACCTCTCCTATGTCCTCTTGGAGTTGCTGTCTCTTTTTCACCTCTGCCTGGGCTGCAGCTACAACCAGCAGGTTTCTCTCTTTCAAGCTGTGGAGAACAGTATCGTCTCAGCATCTCTGACATAAATGAGTAATCACTTTTCACATGTATATTAAACAACTCCCACCTCCTGACATTCTCTTGGATCTTCACTAGTGTTTTGCCAATAGGTCCAGGGCTGATGGGATCCTGGGAACTAGATAGGCTCAGGGCGTGCTCCAGTCGATGCTCCAGGGAGGCCAAGGCCTGCTGCTCCTGCTCCAGCCCAACCTGGTGCATCTCAGCCTGAACCAGAAGCTCCTGGGGTTCCTCTTGAGTGAAGCTCACGGTGGAGGAGTCAGGAACCTCAGCCTGAAGACTGGCCAAAAAGCTGCAACACTGCTCCATCTAAAGAGAATGGGATTTAATATTCAACATCTCTACTTTTCTTTGTCCTTTGTGTTCTGTATGTTACCAGTGTTGTCTCAATAAAAGTAACTTAACACAGTCCTTTAGTTCTGTAACCTCACACACATGTGGTAGCCAGAAAATACAATAATACAGAAAACCGGAAAAAATACTTTTTTTAATATGTTCATTTTAGATGCAAAAGCTGTATAAGGAATTTTTATTGGTAAAACTCACACTTGTAGTGATATCCTTCCATTCCTCTGCTCTCTGTTCTGTGTGTGCCATGAGGAGACCAACACCACCTCGTAATGACACCCAGCGCCTCCAGAGGGTGTCTAGCTCGCCCCCCTTTCCAACCCCACAGCCCTGCATCGGACATCCAGCTCTCAGTTCTTCTATTTTACCAGCGAGACTGCGAACATCCTCCATCAAAACCTTTATAGAGATGAAATAAAGCTAAAATTAAGGTTTGAATCAGGAAGTATTCCTTCTACATGAACCATATATCGGTCAAATGTTCAGTACATTCCTGTGCCCAGTACAGGTACACGTGGTACTCCAAACAAGTAAAAACAAGACAAAAGTCTACAGCCAAGCCGGCAGCTCTGTGAGGTTGTGCTTATGCAAAAAGGTGCTTTAATAGGACATGAGCATGCTCACATAATCGCAATGACAATGCCAACATGTTGATGTGTAGCAGGTATAATGTTTACCATGTTCACCAGTTGTAGTTAGTACAAACAATTACAAGTATAAGCTGATGTCATTAGTTTTGCTGGTATTTGGTCATATATTAAAATATATAACATATATTTTAAATGATTATGACGCCAAATTAAAAATCATATACCAATTCATGCCAATCATACCAATTCAGTTTGGTATCACCAAATGGTGCTAGAGGGAAAGTCAGGGGATCATGCAAAATCATTAGGGTTCATCAACTAAACAGCATGGATATCTGTACAAAATGTCATGGTATTCCTTCCTGTAGTCATTGAGATATTTCACTAAAGACAAAAAGATCCACCTGCTGGTGGCGCTAGAGAAAAACTCAGGGGATCATCAAAGTCAGTAGGATTCATCCTCTGGTGCCCTTTAATATCTGTAAAATATACAGTGGTGGCCCAACTGATAGACCAACATTGCCATCCATAGAGCAATCCTGTTAGCATGACTAAACAGCTAATTGTAAATTTTAAAAATCTATTACATGCAAGATTCAAGTACATCTAATCTATGTAGACAAATACATGCTGAAACATTTTCTAATTACCAACAACATAATGCTGAATCAAACCTACCTTGGCTCTTTTTTGTTGGGCAACACATTTGTCATATGATGTCACTTGTTCTGCAGCACATTCTGAAAGCTTTTTTTCAAGCGCTGAAAGATGCTGACTAATGTCTTCATGACACTTCCTGTGGATTTCTTGTCTTATTTCGCACCTGTGAAAAATTTGCCTATTAGGTGTTTTTACTTTATTAAAATTATAAACAAGAAAAACACGAGAAAACGAGAAAAACGAGAAAAAGCTAAATAGAAACACTTCATTGAGGTAAGAACAGCCAGTACCTCTGCAAGGTCTCCAGCCTGAGCTTGGCTTGGGCCTCTAGTATGGCTCTTCCCACCAACAACTGACTGAGGATGCTGATGTGGAGCTGCTCAGTCTCTGGGCAGGACAGCAAGGTTTGGTGGGGCACCACGTCTGCAAGGTGGCAGATATGAACCTGAAATCCATCTTCAAGAGCATCTAGAGCCTGCTGAGTCTGTCTTTGTTCCTCAGTACAGTCCAAAAACCCTCCAGGAGCTGATAAGAAGGTGGCTTCAGCATTATGAAGGAAGCCTATTGCTACCTGAGCAGCCCATTGGTAATCTTTCAAGGATTCTCTAGCCTGGGATAAACTCTCCTGTTGGATACATGATCAAGCACAGTTTAGAGAAACAACACATAAAAGTATAAAAAGTTGAAAATTCTCAAAAGTAGGATGGATTAACTTTGAACATTTAAGCTTACCATTCGTAAACTGCACTCTTGCATGGTTGTGTCCCTAAGAGAGTACAGTTCCTTGTAGTTCTTCAGGTTAATTTCTTCTTTCCGTCCCAGACCTTCCAACACCCTCATCCCAGACTCCATATTTCTCCAAATAACCCAGTACCTTCTTAGTGCAATATCTATGGCTTTTTCATCTGGATTTACTTGTTCTGCTCCCTCCAGCTCCACTTTTGTTCTTTGGAAAAGCTCTATTAAGGCAGGAAGCTCTGAGGAAAAACAAAGACCCAGCAGAAGCTTGGCCTCTAGGTTTTTGATATCATCTGTGACAGAACACTCCAGGGAGACTAAAGTTTCCACAGTGCTCTGGATCTTCTGCCTCTCTGAATTAAGCTCAGATGGGTACAAGTCTTGAGCGATGGCTTCCAATTGGTCAGCTGCTTCTTGACACTGTGTTTTCACCAAAGGAAGGTCAACTAAAAGTGTTTGGCATAGTCTGAACCTCTGACCCACACTGATTGTTTTATCTTTGGCACGTTGGGTTTGCTTTTTGGCAATGTCGCAAGACTCCTCTATTTGTCTCCTTAGGTGAAGATATTTTACTTGCTCAAAGATATTAATAGTAAGTGTTTTGCACTGGTCTTGTAGTTCCCCAATGGTGCATAACAGGGAGCTTCGCTTGGCCTCCTGGCAGTGTTGAAGCTCTTGTACTTGACACTGATGCTCCATTAGCATGTGCTTCAAATGTGCAATTGTTGAAAAGGTTTCCTGTGTTAAAGGGAACCTCTGCTCCTTCAAATCAGTGGAAATCTGCTGTAAACTAGCCTGAATGGTTGATAACTCCTCATCTAATGAGGTTTGCTCATGAATCAGCTCTTCTAATTCCCAGCTGGTTGCTTTCTCATGAGCTAGCAATCCATCTAATTCTGTCCAAAGGCCTGACAGTCTGTTGACAAGGTAGCGGCTTTCTCCTGGACTCAACCCTACGGCTATTTCCCTGCAACTTTCTGCCATTGCTTCCACCAGCTTTAGATGGCTCTCTATCTCTGCTGTAACTAATTTGTGATTTTTCAGCTCACTCTCCAGCTTTCTGATGTCAGCTTTTGAAATATTGTCAACATGGGTGTAAGGGTCTCTTTTAGCATGTGTTTCTGCTAGCCATGCATCCATGCTAGCAAGCTGGTATAACAGTGTCTCCCTCTCCTGCAGGTTTTTTTTCATGGTGCCAAGAACATGATCCAAGCTGTCAGCAATGGCTTCATACATATTTTCTACTGTCTTCAATACTTGGTCACTTTCCTCCTTTTCCATATCAGAGGCTAGATATTTCATCTGCTCCACTTCTTCTTGCATCTTGGACCTTCTATACCAAATATCAGTCTGAAATTTCTTCATCTCAACAATCTGAATACGAGCCTCCTCGGGGAAAAGAGCTAACCTTTTCACAATAGTGATGTGGTTTTCTGCCTCTTTGGCCCACATGATCAAGTCTTGTAATTGCTTGTTGATCTTAGCTGAAGAAATGCTGCCACAGCTATACAAGGAAGTGTCATGCTTGCTCTTGGTGACATTTAGCAACGATCCCAGTTCCTGAAGACAACGTTTGATCTCATCCTTCTCTTTCTGACCCAGCGAGAAATGGACAAGAGCATCTGACTGGGATTGTAAGTGCAGATAAAGCTGTTTGTACAGTTTTAGGTCAGTGGTAAGACAAAAAAATTCTAAAGCACTTTTGCAATCATGGCTTTGAAAGTTGGTTGTCTGAAGAGATTCAAGCTTGGCTTTAAGATGTTCAGCCTCTTTTATGAGAAGAGAGGATTGAGTGGCGGAGCTCGAGGCATGCTGCAGAGCTCTTTTGATACTTCCTTCTAAAAGCCTCCATTCCTCCTGGATATCTTCAAGCTGGGCAAGAAGAGCGCCTGAACTTTCAGCTTTGCTCAAGTGGATTGACAATTGGCTACTTAACTGGAGGAGCTCTTCTATCATGTCTTTTTTCTGTACCATGGTTTGCAGAAGGGCGTGGAGTTTGTCAGCTTGAAGGGCACTGCTTCCCAAAGTTTTTCTAATAAAACCCACAACAGAAGTATATGAGTGTTTCAGGTACAAAAACACATAATCGTAAGTTACAATGATGTTAACTAGAGTAGAATCTTACTGTCAAATCAAAGATTTACTCACAAGCTCATTTTGTCTTTCTCAACAGCTACAACCTCCAGAAATGCTCTGGTGATCTTCATTTGTTTGTGATACTGTTTGACCTGATCCAGTTGTGCTGCTTTGACCTGCACTGTGGCAGACGCATCCAGCAGTGCAGCACTCCACTGTTCTTCAGCACTTTTTAAGGCATCTGGGTCACAAATCCTGGCAGCTCTTATGCTTTTCATAGTAACCACTTGCTCCTGCACACAGCGTCTGTAGTCCTACAGCAGACAACCGATAAAGAGATTTATTTTACATAATTGATTTTTGAGAGCCAGTTTATAATTTACTTCATTTAGAAAAAAGGCCAATTTACATTTGTAACAAAGAGAAAGGGTACACACCTCTGCCTCCTTCAGTTGTTTGACCATTGCCATGATATCAAGTTGTGCTGGTTTATAGCGACATATCAGAACTTTTTGGACAGTCCGTACCAATCGAATCTCTGGTTCATCAGGAGAGGATTTCAGGTACCAATTCAAATCAATGTGTGGTGTCCGCTATAACATAATAGTAAAATAAAATGAAAATAGTGATAAAATGAATTAAATAAACTAAATTATCACAGTAGTTGTTGATTACTTTTCTGTTGACTAATCATTTCAGCTTTAATGATAATGTAAAAAGGCAGAAAGAAAGAAAAACAAGCAAAATATGAGTAATCAGATTATAGTTTGATGCTACTAAAAATATTAGCCCAATTCCAGGCTTAAAATGACTTGTTTACACCAGAGACCCAAGTTGCTTTACTGTCATTGCAACTTAGTTTGCTTGGCTTTCATACTTTAGTTTTCTTCTTTTTCAAGGTTAGACATATCTACATGATGAATAGCTTTTACAAAATTAAACATCACACTTGGCATAAAAAAAATTGTAACTATAGCAAAGCAAGTCACAGACTTTAATTATACCCACTAATGACCCTGCAGGAAATCATTGTATCTAATAGTTCCTTCCTGTGGACCTTTCCGTCAGCAGCATCATGGGAATACACAAACATCAATCAAAAACACAGCTACTCTTATCTGTTAACTGTTAAATGCATTTATGACCTCTTGTCCTTTTTTTGGAGTTATGCAGTTAGACTTAAAATCATAAAACTAAAATGCTTAAATGATGATTTTTATTTCTATGTCCATTAAACATTCTGTGTGCTACTACAGAAATCCAATCAGTGCCACAAACAGTAAATTCATAACCTGTTATATACTTTAATTCCTCCGATCAGTTCAGAATTTAACCTTTTGTGCACACACTTTATTAGCCTATATCACCATGTTTTGCAACATAGCAAGCCTACAACAGATCTAACTAAGAGACATGAAGCAAACAATTTTTTCCCCAATCAAAACCAGTTAATACTCACATTTATTATATTACTTCGTTCCACCAAGCTCTGGATCTCAGACAAAATATCCTGCATGGTGGACTTTTGTTTGTAGGACTCTGGTGATCCACCTGTTGTCTGCAGATCAGATGCCAAGCCTGATGCCGTCCTCTCAGGCTCCATGCTTTCTTGGATCTGAAGCAAAATACACAGAAGACAGGGGTGGCGTCACATTTTAGCTTCCTCCTTCCCCGTGTTTGTCCACAGATAATGACATACCTTCCTGTTCTTCCCCTGCTCCAAAATGGTAAATATTACTATGTAGACGGTGGCCCAGCAAGTCAGTACAGTTAACACAAGAATGTGCCTGAGTAGGGAGCAGTTTGCCCTCAGGGAGAAGGATTCAACTCATCTACAAAGTGCTGTCTCTCTTGCTTCATTAATTAAATTACTGATCTGTTTTAACTTGGTTAGATACCAAAACATGACATGAACTGCTTGGTTACTAGATTACAAACAGGGGAGGTGTCTCTCCAAATATTTTGGACATGACAAGGTGTGTCTTGGAGCTGGGTGCAGGTAGAGCGGAAAGAAAACTGAAAACACATAGCAGGTTTCTGATTCGCAGTAGGAAAAAACATTACAAAGACAAATACATTTACCTGCTTAAAGCTAAGGTAGGCAACTTTGGAGAAACTAGCTAGACTGACAGTTAAAGTTTGAAAGTATCCAACTGAAACAATCCCTCCCCCTCCCTTCAGAGGTAACCCCAAAACACATTTCCTGCACAGTGAGTGCAAGGGCGGAATGCCTGCAGGTAGGTAGGCAGACCGCCGGATAGGCCAGCCAATCATTTCTTTTGGGGCAAATGAAACTACATTTAGGGAACTGGTTAAATCTAAAGCTAGAAATAAGTGAACTACGAGATATCTGTATCTATAAAAATTCAGTATTTTATTAGAACTGCCCCCTGAATCACATTCACTGTAATGGTGGAACTGTTGTTTATACACACAATCTGTTGACTTCCAGCAGCCAGGAAACCAATCAATGGTTTCTTAAATACAAATATTTCACATCATTCATCCTTGTAAACAAATTTCAGCTGTCTACAGAGAGAAGGTACGCTGTTATTACCCACAATCATGACAGGTTGGCTTAGTGAGAAATTCCTCAATTCCTTTGAAGACTGTGGCTTGTACTATCAAATCACATATAATAATTAAAGAGCACTACATATAAACACTCTGACAAATCAACTTTGTTATGTGGCAGGCAGTGGAAGCATCAGTGGCATTAAGTCTGGTTTTGTGTGGTCCCCTGAATACAAAAGAAAAGGGCTATGGTGTTGGCAATTACAAAATTTGCAGAAGGGAAAAATGACAAGCATTAACAGCAGTAAAGTAGTAATGTAGATTTCTTTCTTCTCTTTCAAGAAACTTTCTAATGCTTTATTTATTTTACCTGGCAGTAAACACGTGTACTTCCTTTGTTTTTTTTGTATGTCAATGCTAACAGCCCGGGCCTAGTTGTCTGTAAACAAATATTTCTTCCTCATCATCTTTTTTTCTTTCATACCTCATTGCTTATCTGTCTTTGGACCTACTGCAGGCTGAGTTGGGGGAGGGGGGGTCCTTTCTAAATTGGTGTAATTTTCCATGTTTTTTTTTTTTTGTAGATTTCTTGTAGCGACTGAGGTTCTAATGTTGGAGTATATTAATTAAGCTTGTTTTCACTTTTTAACATGCACTTTTACTTTTTATTACATACTGTATTGCATCATTTTGCAGTTTATAATTGTAAAGTATATAATTATTCTAATTAGAATTTTGTGTCAAAAATAAGGTAATGTGCAACATGGATTTCATCCATTTCTCATGAGAAAAATAAATATCTTTCCACAGTATGAACAATGTTCCCCAAAAAGATTTGTATAACTGTATGACAGGAATTTGGCAAATGTTACGGCATTCAAATGCCAAATGCTGGGAGGAAGAAATATATTTAAAGCAAATACATTTCAGTTAAGTTTAGGAATGAATTTAGGCTCAAATAAAACTTGCAAAATGTCACAAAGGCCTAAGTTTCACTGAACACACCCAGCCTTTCTAACATGAAGGTACGATAAGGAAAGAAAATGGTTTGAAAATGTCAAAGAAGACTGTGTTTGATAAGTGTAATTTAGGAAAGCAAAGACTGTCGATTTAGGTGGGACATCCTGGTGTTCTGCCAGCAGGAGTGACAAACCTCTTCACATTGTTCAAACTATGTCAACGGGTAAAAAACTTAAGTTTTTAAAGTTAGTTGCTGTAATGATTTTAAAAGCTCAGATTGATTTGAAACTCCAAATTTGTCACTTGTTTAATCATCCAGTTGGTAATAAAAATCGGTGGCCAATACTTGATTTATATAGCATGTATATGCCATCAATGCCAACCCAAAACACAGGCATGGGGAGTGATGTGGAGTCACTTCGTAGTTTCTCATCCCAAGAGGAGCTGCGTGTCTCCCGCCCAGCATGCCACACCGACAATCAAGTTAATTTCATATTATTATTATCCTGTGTACAGGATGTTTTGGGGGGCTGGAGCCAATCCCAGCTTACATTGGGCGAAAGGCGGGGTACACCTTGGACAGGTCGCCAGTCCATTGCAGGGCCACACATAGACAGTCAACCAGTCACATTCACGCCTAAGGACAATTTCGGATACACCATTTAACCTAGCCTGCAAGTCTTTCTTTGGATGGTGGGAGGAAGCTGGAGCACCTGGAGAGAACCCACACAGACACGGGGAGAACATGCAAACTCCACACAGAAAGGCTGGGGCAACTGGGGTTTGAACCCACGACATCGAAATCACTGCACAAAAAGACAGGGTTTTTTTTTTTTTTTTACCAGGGAAGCAAAATTCTGAGAAGTTGATCGGAAAGAAAAGCAGAAAATCTACTGAAAATCCAGATTTTTAGTATGACATCTACCTGTCCCTGTGTCACCTCTGTGTCATCCAGCGATGCAGGCACCTTTAATTCACTTTCTTCAAATGGCAGTGTAACTTTGTCTCGTCTGTCTGGCACTTTTGAAAGTTTGGACTCTGGGTGTTCAGGCTCACTTTCTTCTTCCATGTTTTCCTCCTCTGCCATCTCCAAGTTTGCTGTACCTGTGTCCTGTGCAGTGTCAGCAACAGTCACCTGTTTGTCACCAGCAGGTATTTGTTTTTCAGTTAAGGCATCCCCCTCCACAGTACACAAGCCTGAGCTCATTGTTTGCTCTTCAGTGTGACAGAAATCTGTCATCTCCTCTTGTTTGCCATCCGGAAATGTTGTTTCTGCTGCATTTGCACCAATGAGCTCACACTCAGCAACGCTGCCACATGATTTGGAGGAATTCGACACCTCATTGTGGGTTTCTAGGTTTCCTTTACATGACAATTTTTTGGCAATTGTAGAATTTACCTCCTCCAATTCTGTTCTTAGAACTACCAAGGGATTTTCTGGCAGTGAGTCTGCCACTTGGGACTCTTTTAATGCATGACTCTTTAAATAATTGATTTTCAAGTTTGTCTCATCTGATTCAAGTGCGATTAATGTTTTAAACACTCCAGCTTTCTTCTCAGGAGATTCTATACTTGAAACTTCTATGAGTGTTACATCACAAAGCTCTGCTCCCTGTGAACATCTGGATACATCTGGACTGCTGGCTCCAACATTTTCCCTGTGCTTACTATCCTGTGGCTGGAACTCAGGCAGCTCCATGTCCAACACTATTGTATACACTTTATCAGGGCTCATGCTGATTTCCTCACAGTATTTCTCCTTTTCTTGAGTAACTTCCCTAAATGTATCTGATTGTGCTGCTGGATGAAGGCCTGTTTTGTCTGATTTGGGACTGATTAGTGCTGTAAAGAGTCCAGATTTCTTTTTAGGAAATCCTGTATTTGAAACATTCGTGAACTTTGCATCGCACAGATCTGCTCTGTGAGAACATCTGAGTGCATCTGGACTAGCCTTTTCGTGTTTCTGTATGTCCTGCGGCTCCACGTCCAACACAATTGAAACCACTTTCTTTGGAGTTGCACTTTTTTTCTCACAGTGGTTCTCTTGTGCTTGAGCATCTATAACTGCCTTAAATGCCTCTGATTGTGCTGCTAGATTTTCAGACACCTTTTCAGAGGTAGAAAGGGGAACGTAGTCTGGCTTTGTTG
>NC_060159.1:21531715-21623314 GCF_021292245.1 Micropterus dolomieu
TTGAGCATCTATAACTGCCTTAAATGCCTCTGATTGTGCTGCTAGATTTTCAGACACCTTTTCAGAGGTAGAAAGGGGAACGTAGTCTGGCTTTGTTGCTGCGAATCCAACCAGAGGTGTGACACAGTGTGCTGAATTGGTTTCTTTGGCATTGCTTGTGCATATAGCTAACAATTTTGAGTCCTGGGTTGAGGTAGTGTCTTCTTGCAATGGTTCAGTGTTCTCTTGCCAAGCAATTAAACTCTTGCTGAGAGCAGAAAGCGAATCTGACTTTAAAGGCTCTGTGTTATTTCCAGGAAGTGTCCTGTACCCACTGCTTAAAGGATTGTTATCAGTGCCAGTATCATCTTTTGGCCTGAGATCAGTCTTCAAGTTTATTTTTGGTGGAGTTGATGTTAACTGTTGTGATTCTTGTTGGGTTTTTGATTTGACAGCATCTGGGATTTCTGCACATGGGACTTGATTAGAGACAAAGGCATCTTCTTCGGCTGTTGCCAAAGTGCATTTGGTTTGAATTTTGTTGTCATTTTGATCAGAGTTTTCCTTGTTATCAGTTGCAGAAGGGGAAGGAGCAATTTCTTCAACAACTCTGCCTGACAAATATTTGTCCAATACCTCTTCACAGTGACCTTGACTGACCTGTGAAACCTATAAAATTGAGCATAAATATAAAGCACAAAATCCTATATTATTATTACATTGGATGGTACAATTCTGTGACTGAAGAGTAACTCACCAGGGATTTAGATAAAGTTTCAACTTTAGGTTTGCTTTCACTGAGAGCATCGGAAGCACTTTTCTCCAGTTCCTTTGTCGCTCTTCTTCCAAGACAGTGTAGAAGAAAATCTCGTTCTGAGAGCACGTCATGAACAGCTTGTTGAAGCAACAAACCCTCATCCACAGCTGCCTATAAGAAAGAAATGAAAAATTTAAGGGATCACAAAATTTATTACAATTGATCACACAATTGTTGAGATATATAGCATATAGAAATCAGATCATGAATGCTTCAAGAATGAACCCCAAACCTTATCTAGTTGATGTAATGCTTAGACATACAAGCTGAAAATGTATATCATTTGGCATTTTACCATTAATAAATGGTAGTCTGTTACTGTACATGAACAAACTAAGAATATCACTCAGAGCACTGGCAAAACAGGAATACCACAGGCGGGCGGCACTCAGATATCGGAGTTTTTGGCAGTGGCAGATGGTAAGGCTGATGGAAGAATGAGTCACAACACGTTTATTATCTTTAGTAATCACAACATCTATTATGTTCACCATGTACCACAAAGAAGAGAAAGTATTCCCCTTGATTTATTATCAGAGAGTAGAGGATGGACCTCTGCTCTACAAAAGACGAAAAAGGTCCTGTTAGGTATAAAAATCATGGTAAGCCAGACACAGCAAAACACAAGTGTTTGTATTAAGTGCATGCCCAAATGGAATTGGATGGCTGTATTTTTTTGCCTTGGTGGGAGCGTCTTCTGTTCCACAAGTTCGAGGCAATAAACATTGGCATCAAGGGCCGGTTCAAATCGAGCGCATTAACAGCTTTTACTTTGTTTCTTTTTGGATATAACGGTTTTAAAAAGGACAAAGCAGACTCTGATGGCTACATTGTTTTATTTGCCTATTTTATATGGAACGGAAAAATGATAATGTTGAGAAACAGCCTTATCTTACAAGGTTTATAGTATATGAATGCTAAAGTAGTTTTTTGAGTGGACCACATATAAACAAAAATTCATATTAACAGGATAAGGCTGGCCATATTCTACATCTTCCTTATGGACAACAAATCGGATGAAAAGATGAAAAGTCTTTTCTTCCAATGGGAAAAGTATAGAATAAATCAGCCTCATCATTTAAACTGAATTTAATGAATGACACTTTGTTTAGTTTTGTTTGGCGAGATTATAGCTTCATTAAATCTAAATCTAATATTGTAAAGAAAGGTTACAACTGTGCAGATTTACAAAAATAGCAATGCATTCCCTGCTTTTCTAAAGCTTATTATGTAAATGAGCATATTTGTTAATATTCTGGGTTTTAATAATATAAAATAATAATAGACAAATGTATGGACATGTTGGTGGGTTTTACCGGGCTGGCTGATGAAGGTTCAGCTTGTACTGTTTGGCTCCACTTATGCAGCTGGCTGATGACCTGCCTCACCCTGTTAGCTGTGTTTTCGGAACACTCCTGCTTCTTTTGTAGATAAATGGACCTGAAGCTTAAGTGAGAACATGAGAGAGAGAGAGGGAGAAGAAATTTCAGGATGACAAGTTGTTTTTAAAACTCTACACGATACATTTAAAATAAATGTCTCCATGCATCTTGTGAGTAAACATTTGGATTTTTAATCATTCTGAGGAATGCAAATTTTCTGTTTTGCAATGTGAAATGAGGTAAAGTACCTGTCAAGGTCTTTAGCAACAGCATCAATGGTCAAAATTACAGCTGCAGGAAGCTTTTCTTGTGTGTTGCTCAACTCTGCAGGCTTTTGCAGGTTGTTAACTCTTGCTGCCAACTCTTTCAGCCTGGTATCACAATCCTAAGAGAGAGATTTTTGCTTCTTTGATCATACTGTCTCCCATGTGAATGTGTTTAAGAAAGGCATGTGGGCAGATGGAAGTACGAGTTCCTCCATAAACTTGTTATTCGGGGATAAAATAAAATTTGATTGGACCCTTTAACAATACCTGTATTGTGTACCACTGCTGTTTGAGCTGGCTGATATCAAGCAACGCTTCACGGTTCCCACACAGATTTCCAACATCTTCAGCCAGGTGTTTTAGTGCTGACTGTACACAGGATACCTCGTCCCTCACATGTTGAACTCCCTGGCTGCTGATCTCAGTGAGCAGTGCCTCTCTGATGCTACTATCTAGTGCCATCTTGTGGTTTTGGAGGTTGCTGACTTGTTGGGAGAGGCTGGACTGGGCCTCGGCTGTGGAACTGGCTGTGATAGAGTCCTTCAGTGTTAGAATTTCTAAAAGGCATTTTTCTGTGTCTGTTACTTCTTGTAGCAAAGCCTGGAAAGTGGAGAGAGTGACAGATAAAGTGTGTTTTGTGTACAATATAGGTGGTTAAAAGTTAGAAAATTCTCTATCCCCTTAATAAAAATGTCTTCTTTTTGTGTGGTTTTAATGTAGAAGGAAATAAAAATGTAAGGGAGCTTGAACATGATTCACCAGGTCAGTTTTCTTAATGGACCTCACCTCCAGAGCTGGTACATCAGTGATCATTCCAACTGAGATTTCTTTCTGGGCTTGACAGGCTGACATCTTCTCCTGCAGGGATGTCAATTTATGGTGGCATTCCTGCAGCAACTGGCCAAAATGTTCCTCATTACACACACCTTCCTCGAGGCGGGAACACACACCCTGTGGACATTTCAGGCACACCGAGCCACAGTCAGAGGGCTTATATATCATTTCACAGACTTATTGTGATTATGCTAAACTTGTGGATTGCAACCTTTTTCATCTGATGTGCCATTACACCCCTATCCGATGAGCTCAAGTATCCCTTCATGGACCCAACCTGTCATGTTCCATGTGTGTTCATTTAAATTGGTTTAAAGGTGACTGTCACCAAAATTTTCAACGTTTTACTACCACTTGGAGTGGCAGAAGTTGAACCTTTTAACCATTTATCTACAACTTACGTTTAGCTAATAAGTTATTAAACATTTTTATACATTATTTTTATTTAGGTATTTTAACTGTTAATCCATTTTTATTAGCAAAATATTTCAACTGTTTGTTTTTGCTGAAGTTTATTTGGGGGGGCATTTTCACCTTAATTAGATCAGACAGTGTGGTGGACAGTAAAAAGGGAGAGAGAGGGGTACGACACATAATGTTCTCAGCTGGAATCAACTGTGAAGTTGCAGTTATGTGGTTCTGTCACAATATAATACTATTATAATATTTACAGTATATAATAGATATATAATAATGGCTATTTAGTGATTTTCATATTTTTGTTTTAGCCAACTATTTCAACTTGCTAATTAGTTTTCAAGCAATGGTAAAACGTAGCCTAATTTAACAAGTTTAAATAAGATCAACCTCACACCAATTTTTTCTATCCTTTTTTGGATGTCCTCATATATATGAATATGTTTCTTTTTTTTAATCAGTTCATAATTAATTAAGCTACTCAACAATCTTTCCATGTACTCCCTGGCTATGAGTACACCTGGTTGGGAATCCCTGTACTAAACCATCAATAATCACTTGACTATGAAAAGTCTTACCAGCAGCTCTGCCTTCAGTGATGACAAGCAGGTCTCCAGCTCAGCCGAGGAGGAATCTTTCCAGATGGTGTCGCTGCTTCGCTCAGTCATCTCCCTCCTCTGTTCAGCCAGGCTGGTAAGAGTCAATAGGAGTGACTCAGTCTCATCCTGCAGTTGACGGGCTAGAAGGCAGACTTGTCTGCGCTCAGCCGTGCCAGGCCAGGGGAATAAAGTGGGAAGCCGAGCAGTTCTGTGCTGGAGCGCCTCCACTGTGCGGCAGGCCTGCTGTCTCTGGGCAAGGTAGGAGGAGGTGAGCTCTAGATCACCTTGTAGGACACTGAGGCACCAAGAGAAAAAAAAGAGAGTATAACAAACCATCAAAAATTCAAACACTACTACCACAATTTCACTGTCGGGTCTTAGAGGGAGAGAGTCTTCAGTGAGGGCAGCGCTTACTACCCATAAGGGCATACATGAATAACAAAACACACCACAACACCACCATGTGCCAAAAGGCAAAGAGTATTTCAATTGTAAAGGGTGTGCTTTCAAGTGGGAGATTTTATATACATGAAGAGGCAATTCCAGCAATGTTAGAGAAGCAAGTTAAAAGTTTACGTAGGGGGTATGATGAAACTCTCAAGGTTGAGATTGATGGTTGATGGCATTAAGAGTACAGAGACGTCAGGCCTTTCAGCAAACTCGAAGGTGTGCAAGAGTCTCTCAGGCAAAGCAGGGCCAGTGGATGAGTTTAGAAAGGAAAAGTCTTAGCTGCAGGGAAGTGTGATGCACAGAAGCAGACATGATTAGATTCATGCTAGGAGCAACTTATGAGCTTCTGCCTCCCTAAAATCCTAGAAAATGGATAACCAAGGACCAGACATGTACTTTATGTTCAGGTATAGCTTCACTTTGGCACATTCATCGCCACACGCATGCTAAGGCAGCAGCCATTGAGAATAAATGCTTAGAAGTAAACTCACTGGATGCAAAAAGTAAACAAGATGGGAATTTTTTTTTTTTTTGTGGGTGAACAAATAAAGCAAAGACAAGGAGGACTGAAATATGTGGGGGACACCTACATAGGTCAAAATGTCATTCTATAGGAATGCTCACCAAACCTTTGGCACAGATTATGTGTTGATAACTATTGCTTTAACTTTTCCAAGATTAAACCTAAGATTCACAGTTCTTTAAACCCATCCCTTTTATGTTTCATCTGCAATCACTGAAGAAAAGCCATACACTGGCTCCACTCACCTGTGATGAGACTCAACTGACTGGAGAAGGTCCTTCCACTGCTCCTCCGTTTTCTGAATGGTTTCCTGAATGTCACGTTTCAGGTCGTCTCCATCACACAGTCTGTGGCTCATATCATTTCCAATTACTCTGAGCTCTTCAAGGCGAGCCTCCCCCTCTGCCTTTGCACTTACCACAGCCTGAAATAATTTTTGTTTTTTACAGATTAGTTATTTAACACGTTTCACTGCAAGTGCACCAATCTGTCACTGCACGGACTGAGGAGTGTGTTACAGGTCGTATTTTTTTTTTTAAATCTGTGCATTCATTTAAAAAATTTTTAACAACAACAACAACAAGTGCACACTCCTTATTGAAGGAGAAGAAACAAATGTAGATCAAAAGAAACAATGGATCTGTGTGACCACACCCTTAAATGGTATTCAACAGCACTGTAACAACTGCCTTTTTGGAACTACGTGAAACAAAATAAAAATGATTTGTTATTTAAAATACTATTAAAGTACTATTAATAATTATTATTATTTAAAAATGTACTCCGCACACATGTGATTCAGCCTAAGGTGTTCAAGAGTAAACACTCATAGAAAACACCTCTGCTGTGTCTTAAGTCAATGTTTTCTTACCTGAGCATGGTGAAGTCTCTGCTCTACGGGACTCTGGATATCAAGGCTTTCACCTAGTGGAGAGTCAACAGTGTGTCTCAGATCTCCAAACCAGGATTGAGTGGACTTTGAAAGGCTCTGAAACGCTCCGATGTCCCTGCTCAAAGAGCTCTGCCTCTCCATGAAGCCATGCAGTGTGTTGGTTTGAAAGTTGTGGTATCGTTCCAGCAATTTGCTACTCTCTTTCACCAGAGCAGACTGCTGAAGTGGGCTGCTTTGTAAGGTTGACACAAGCTGATTGAGGGCCTCTGTTCTCACCCTGTGGGGAAATAATATGAGGTGTGTTGATGATCAGTTAATTGTTATTCACACTTTCAAATGTTAGTTAAGAGCTTCCTCTTTGTCAGAGTCAAGGTTATGTACTAACATGTTTATTAAGTAAAAAGAAGAATCAAAATCAAAATACTACACTTAACTAATAAAGTTTCATATTAAAACAATGTGTTTTAACTGTGTTGTTGTCTGTGATATAATTCTGGCCTTTTAAAATTGCTGTCCCCTGCACTATTAATGGAAAGTGGGATTAATAATAAGTTGTCTCATTAATTATTTCTTGATCTACAATTTCTCAACCTTTTGTGTGACAACAGTCATGTTGTAAAGAATAACTCAGTCATCTCTAGTGAATAACAGGCTATACAACCTGATTCGTTAAAAAGAAAACCACAACAATATGTATGCCTACATGGGATTTCTTTACTTTATTACGGATTTTAGTTACTGCTTTTTATATGATCTTCTAGGTCTAAATGAACGTATGTACATCTTCATTATCCTTCTATTTTTTATATCCTGTAAAATGTTACTATAAACTAAATATACAGAATACTGCCCTGCACACTGACTGATAACACTTTATAAATAATTGTAAAGTCTTGACCACAACTTTATACAAGATTTGCTTATTTGCACACAGAGCTGGACAGCATATATCTCAAATCAGAAAACAGTTTACCTTTGTTGAAGTACTTCCTCTTGCAGGAGACTAAGATCCTCCTCCTTCACTGCTTTCTCCTCAACAGCTTGCAACCATTGTTCCAAATGCGCACTAACCCTCTGCAGCCTACAACACATACAGTAACAATGCAGACATGGGCATGACAGACACGTGTATGTACAGTATGCACAATACACAGTAGATTAAAGTTACATCATAGTGAGAAAATGGTAGTAGTACAAGACTGACTTCAGAAAACAAGTTGAACTTGTTCTGCTGTCTTTTTTTGTGTTTGGACTGTATGACTGTAGACAGTTTGTACTTGGAGCTTGTGTCTACAGAGTTTCAAAGATAAATCTGGGGATATTCTATATGTAACTTTATCCTTGAAATCATGTTGTGAAAGATATACAGTACAGTGAATCTAAGGACACAGCACACCAAATGTAGATTTCTTTGCTGTGTACGCTGTCAATGTGAAAAAGTCATTTCAAAGTGCGACAGAGCACTTGCAAATGAGTATGTGTGTATTGTCAGACCCTGTGGTATGTTTCACTTATTGGTACAAATAATTCTGAAGGTGAAACATTAGAATCACAAAACTTAAAAATGAGTGTATAGATTCAGACAGTCAGCACAAACATACTGTAAAAATGATCCCAATCTGATGGATTACAAAACAGATTACTTTGAGTAATTACACGTACGATGTTTATGATTTAGCACTACATATCTATTCTTGTAAATCTGTATGCTTTTCTGAACATAGTCCTTGTCACATAGCTCTTAAACTCAGACTCATTAGTTACTATTTTCAGACAGGTAAAGTCTGGTTTTGCCTGCTTTGTTTCTTTATGCAGATCCCCTGATGATAACCTTTAAAACACAGTTAAGTGATCAAGCAGCTATTAGACAAAGAAACAGAAAGCATTTGAACTAGCAGATAAGGATTTTCACTCCTGTCTGATGCCGCTCCCACAAAAATAATCCTGTCCTCTACCAATCCCAAAACAGAGTAAAAAAAAAGAATTGACTTGACCATACTGCAAGAATCCCACAGCAGTCCCATGACAAGCAGGATTACCAAAAAAAATGTCATCCTCTAATCTGAACATGCTCCAGAAATACCAGCCATGAAATGAATCATGAATATGAAACATCAAAGCAGTTACCTGTTGAGGGCCTGGATATTCCTCTCAGTCTGTTCTTCCACCTCAGAAAAGAGCTGATGGGTGTTTTTGACTTTATCTTGTAGCTGCATCCCGTCCACAGACAGACTCTGTAGGCTGGATGAACTTGCTATGGAGGCCATAACATGCAGATCCTCCAGCAGACTCTCTGTCTGCTCACCCTGGGTCTGGAGCTCACAAAATAGTTCCTGTAGAGGAAAAATTACTATTAGTTTCTATTAGTGATTAGCATTTAGTTAGACATCACTGTCGACTCTAATTTGGTCACCTCAGACATTTACATGAACTCTAACTTTGTTGTCAAACTTTAGCCACTATGTGTGGAATTTTTTACATTATTATAGCTTCTATCATATCATTATGATATATATATATATATATATATATATATATATATATATATATTATAGTAAGTCGGTTTATCTAACAAGACACATTACAAATAAATAGATTGTAAGACATCAAAAAAACAAGAGTTTCCTTTAAACAAATATGAAACAATTCTGGTGAAAATTGGTGCAGATTATGTTGCTTTCAACCCATTTGTTTCAGTGTCTATATGCATCGCTGTCTACCATAGCTTTTTACTGGGGGCGCACCAGTGTCACATGTTCAGATTTGACATATAGTATAGTATCATTAAAATACTTTTTATCTACAGTTCAGTAGGTTCACTTCACAGGCCCAAACAGAGCTGACGTCATTATACAATTCTGCTCCAGACAGACAAACTTAAGTGAAATGATAAAAAGATTTCCTAAGCAGCAAGTATGCTCCATCATTAGGACTCAAACATGGCTACTTCTACTTATTTAATTATTAGTTTGGCTAATTTGGTTATCACTGATGGTAACATATGCCAAAAGTAACTTATAGAACAAATGAATGAATGCAGATGTTTAGATTTTCTAATTAATATGTTCAACAGTTTGCAGATAATTCAAGCATATGCTGTCTTATAATGTGAATGTAGCTATTGATGATGTTTTATGTTGTTGTTCTGACAAGATAACAAGGTAAGTATAGGGACAGTCTCCTCTGTATGTGGTAGAGTTCTGCTGCTGAATGTTTGCCTAAAATATTTGCTTTCCTTTGCATTTCCTTCATGTTGATGACTTAGATGGTCTATACTGTATGTTACTACTGATGTTATTTGCACTCAAAATCCAGCTAATTTGTCATCTTAATAAAATGCATTGAAATATTCAAATGTTAAGAGTCATTAAAGTATAAAGCTTTAAAGAAAAATTCAATTTTCTACACATTACCTTCATTACCAAGATATCAGAATAAAGGGAAGTCACAACAACAGAAGCATACCGTAGCAATTTAAGCACTCACCTTAAGTTTTGCAAGGACTGTTGCAACATCTGAACCACTAAGAGTGAGGAGGGAGTCCTGAATCTTCTGGAGGGAGTTAAAACATTCAGCCATCCTGGCAGTAATTTGTCCTTTAGCAGCTACCAACTGCCTGTAAACATCCTCAGCTTCAGAAACAAGCTCTTTCAGCTGCTCCATCTTCTTTCTCATCTGAGTCTCGACAACCTAGACAAAGCAAAATCAATCAAGAAAGCGGTTGTAACCAATCTGATCCACCATCTGAAATGACTAACATAGTGCTACCTAACAGTCTCAGAAGTCACAAAGTCAGCCGTAATGTACACCACAACCTGCAACAATAACTGGTTACTGTTTTCGTGATACAAAAACAAAAAAAGGTGTCCAACACCTTAGATAGAAAATCTAAATCAAAAATTACATGCTGTACCTGTAGCTCCAGATGGGGCTCTGAGCTTTGAAGCAGCACCTGAATCTCAATAGTTTTTCGGTGGAAACGCTCCATATTCTCCTCTTGGGCCACAATCTCATTCTGGAGACAGTTAGAGGGAGATGATCATTGTTTAAAGCAACTGCAGAAATCTGAAGAACATTTCATTTCCCATAAGGCGTCCCAGACAGGCCTGAACCTGTGTATTAAAGAATGAAACAGCGAGACAGCGTTACCCGCAAGGCACTGATGTCTTCCTCTGTCTGAAAGGATGGAGATTGAGCAAATACTGCCAATTTATTGGCAGTCCAGTTCTCCACCTCTGCTCCCAGATGGAGGATCCCATCCCACAGAGTCAGGCCAAGGTGTATATTTTCAAGGTGGGAATCTGTTCTTTCCGATATCTGCAAGAATTTGAGTTGCAATGAATGTTAGCACTCACCTTACAACACACAACCAAACTCAACGTAAGATTAGAAATTAGATATTTTCAATGATAATTATCTATTATCTATCTTTAGTTTACTTATGGGATCAGCAACACATAGAAGAAAATGAGAGGTATAATTTGTGTAGTCGAGCCTGCTTTAATAACAGTAGGTAAAATACTGAAGAAATACATTTAATACAATAATCTGCAAGAACAACAGACATCCACAAAAAGGTAAAATAATTAAAGCTAAAGTAAAGTTACCACATCTTATCATTAATTAAACATAATATACCACAGACACAGGTAACAATAAAAGTAATTGTATAAAGTATTGGAAATAATGTCAAAAACTTTAACTGACATGACTGCACTCACATCCAGCCAGCGGTCCATGAGAGCATCCGCTTCACCCTCAAATGGGATGATAAGTTCTGGGATCTGCCGTAGATGAGTGTGAAGCTGCCTGCAGACACTGCGGACCTCCTCTATGCCATCCCCAAGGCCATTCAGTTCTGCTTTTGTTTCCTGGACCTGAGAAAGACACACACACAAACACACACACACACACACACACACACACACACACGTATAAAACATCCTCAACCAAGGGTCCTCATGAAGAACCAGAGACAATGATTTATCAGACACACAGAAGAATTGGTTGTTGACTGTACTTCATTAGCAAGTTGGCTAACAACCCAAACTTACAAAACAGGTGTATTCCTTCATCATCTTAGTTAAACAGTGTGGTATACCTTAGTGTGCAGTCGCTGCAGGTTGTCTTTCCCCATGTAGGAGGCTTGTTCACTGATGGTGCTCTCTGCCCTCTGCAGTGTCCCACTCAGCTCACCACGAATGCTCTGAAACCTCTTCAGCAGCTCTGTTACGACATTACACTGCTCCAGCCTGTATGTGATGCATAACAAAACACATCCATCCACTAAACTCAGTAAAGTACCATAACTCAACATACCGGTACTAATTAATCAAGACAGAAACGGCTCTCTTTACCTCTCAGTTACAGCTTTTTTGGTCTCCTCCCAGACGTCCTCCACCTCTCTGGTTTGACTCACATCAGGGTTTCGTGATTGTGAGGATTCTTCCTGTATGTACTGCAGCTCAGTGAGGTGGGCAGCAAGACGACTTTCCAGTTCTGTCAAGGCACGTGACCTGCAGCAGATGAAATAATCATTAGTTTTCTTAGTGTTCAAATACCACAAGGTTTACGCAATCAAAGTAACAGCAACACACACTAGGAATGATTTATTTTTGGACTCAGTCAGTGTTGTACCTCTGTTGCAGAGCAGGTAGGGTGGGCTCCTTTAACCTCAGCTGCTCAGCTGTTTCTTTAATCTCCCTCAGAGCACCTAACAATGCACTTGTCCTCTGGACACAGCTCTCCTTCTCTTCGCCCTCTTTCTTAACCAGACTTCTTCTTCTTCTCCCATCATTGGCTTTTAAGACATCACCTTCAGACTTCCATGTTTGAGCCTTGTTCCCTTCCTCACTTTGCATCATTATATCTCCTTCCAGCCTACTCCTTTTGGCCTCCAACTCTGTCTCCTCTTCCATCATACTTGGAGTGGGATGCTCCTGCTGTGCTGAATCATCCCCTGTCTTTTTCTGACGTATCTCTAAACGATTCACCTCTTCATTCTCTTTGATTTGCTCCTTTTCAACTAGAAATTTCTCATCTTTTCTCTCCCTCTTCCTGGCTCTCATCAGCTCTTTCTCCACGTCCGCAGCTTGCTGGGACAATGATGTCACCACATCCTGGCACGTCACTGTTGGACCATCAATGGTCAGAGTCATCCCCACTGCCTTTAAAGTGCTGTCAACACTATCAGATTGTTCCACAGCAGTCTGCAACTTCTGTTGCATTGTAGCCTGCCAAGAGTGTCTCTCCTGCTCCCAGTCTGCCTCATTTTGCTGTCTGCTGGGGTCCTGGTTCGCCAGCACGGTTGAAATCTCAGCCTTGACTTCACGCACTGTGGCCAGGAATTGATCCAGGGCCTGGGCAGCTGACTGAAACTTCTCCAGCCGCTGTCTGAGCTGATCGAGATGATGGATACCGTTGTTGTGAGCCTGGCAGAGGGATGAAGGGCATGTGGTGTCGGGCCCCGGTCTTTCCTCTTCAATGAGTCGTTCTGAGAGGTTTCTCATTTCAGACTGCAGTCTATCGTCCATCTCCTGGGTAATGCAAGGGGGGTTAATAATAATGTTTGCATATTTCACTCACAGAATTAAAGTGGTAATTAATTTTAAAAAACATAAAAGTACCTTTAAATCTGATACAAGTCTATGATCAGCCAAGGTGAAGGAGGAGATGTCCACAGACTTTCTGATGATCTGGTCCAGTTTATCTGTGATCAGTGTGATTTGATCATCTGCAGACTCTAACAGGTCTGCAGTATTCTCTAGAGATGCCATACTGACACAAACCAAAGTGAAAACAATGTTACTTACTAAAGATCATGTAATATGATTGAAAGCTCCAGAACAACTACTTAATAGACCTTGAAGTGGGCAAGTTATTTTCAAGGTCAAGAATAAAATTTCAAACTCTTCTTATATTATATTTACAGTCCTTGTAAAATTATATTCTGCAGTGATGTTATTAATGATTTTCCAAAATAACACTGGCTACAATTATACAATATATCTGATAGGGTTAATGATTAAAATACACTAATATTGTGTGGGTAGTAGTATTACCAAAAATAAAAACAGAAAAGGGAAGACTTTCATTGTCAGAACTGTTAAATTACAGAATGCATTACAATAATTAATACAGTATACAGTGATAGTACAGCAAGTTATAGTTATCCCACACTATTGTATTATATCATCAGTAGGTTTGCAGACTGGCTTTATATGTGAACACAGGTTAATTACTTTGTGTATATATGTAGGTACACTACAGTATACAATATGCGCCAATGTATGTATATGACAATATAAAAAAAAGAAGAATTAGCAATTATGTGCCAGTGAGCTAAAAGAGATCCAAGTAAATAAAATAAAATAAAATACTTTACATTAATCTGAGAGGTGCACAGTACCTGCTCTGTAGGCACATTTGTTGGCCTTTCCACTGCTGATTCAGCTGCTCCCAGGCTTTTTCCACTTGACCTTTATCTTCCGTGGTCATGAGATGGGAGAACTGGGATATCTGGGCATACTGGAGCTCAAATTCAAACCATAGTGCCTCTGTCTCCTGTTTTAAAGTCTGTTGCGGAGAGACACATTTACAAAGAAATCTAAGCAATAATTTGATATTGCAAAGTTTGACCATGAGAGCAAAAGACAGCTTAACAATTGTTTGGTTTTAGGTTGCAGAAAAACACCAAGATGCAGAGAAACACACGTTATACACAGCTTAGTATGCTTTAAGCTTGAAAAATTTAAATTCTAATTTTATCAAATAATTTGTGATTACAAACATAAAATGGTAAAGCTGTGCTTCAACTTGCCTGTAGTTGCTTCTTTTGGTTCTGCAGGGTGGAAATGGAGACTGGGCCTGGGATACACTTCTCTAAATGTTGCTTGTTCTTCTGGAGTTCTGTCTGAAATACCAAGCAGGACTTTCGGTACCTACAGTGAAAGATTGTTTCAATATAACATGAGAACAGAGCCTGCTGCATAATCTGTGACAACAAGTTCATCTCACTAGTGTCTTTTATTCTTATTTCACTACACTGAAAACAAGGTACATGGCACTTTCATGTCTTTAAGGTAATTATGTTTGTATGTAAATTAGTATGTGTAAATTAGTTAAAACATGTGAGACAGGCAAAACCCCATTAAATTGTAAATATTTATTAATTATGTTTTGTTAATTTATTTAATAAGTTTTTTATGAAATTGTCACTGTCAGAAGATTCTGCTGATCCAGATGACTTCCTTAAAGCCAACGAAATGATAGATTTCAATTCTTATGTTCTACTGTGCTAATCTAGAAACAAAGGTCTAAGTTGAAGCTATATAACATGCTGTCAGTTCACACACACACGCACACACACACACGCACACACACACACGCACACACACACACACACACACACACACACACACACACACACACACACACACACATATATTAACCCATACCTTTCCAGTACTTCCTGTTCTGATGAGTCCTCTTCCTGTGGTGGGCCGACAGTCTCTGGGATGACGGTCCACTCTGCCTCCTGCTTGGTCTCCACAGTGTTTCCCTTGACCACCGCCTGGAAGATTGGAGAGTCGCATAGAAACAGCCCAGTGAAGAAAAGAGGAAAAGATGGAGCGGCGGTCTATCCACTTAATGAGGATTAGTGCCCTACAGCTGGTGCTGTGTCTTGTACAGGTCAGCCAATGAAAATGCTGAGTTATTTTCTGACCAGGAAGACTTAAGGAAAGAACACTTTAAATGCAATATATAAACTAAATAAGATTAATTTAGGGCAATTAACGTGCAACATATAATGTCTAAAATAATTTGCTTTATGCAACAAGTCACATCATAGCATTTTACTTTGTGTTACCATCGGCCTGTAATGGCAACATAAAACAAAACCTGTCTCATATCAAATTCAAAACTTCATAGGCAACATTTTTATGTAAAAGAAAACATGAAGAATTTTAGGAAAATGCACACATGTTCTAGTGAGACTCTGGCTTGCAGGTGGAAAGCATACTCTTAACTTTAATCCTAAAACGTCCAAAATGTCCAGAAACATGGAAGTCTAGGATTTAAAAATTTGTTTGATCTAAAACATACATGTCATGTCTTGTCATGTGTCATATTAGTTTGGATGTAACAGAGGAAAGTGTTACATGCCACATAACTGCTTGACTTACCCAAATTATGAACTACTGCTGAGTACAGAAGAGTGGATACAAAACTTCTGTGAATGTGTGCTACATCCAAAGAAAAGTGGACCTAGCAAGTGTCATTGAAACCACCTCCATATTGACCACACACTACAAAGAAGCTATTTACGTTACATTCATCAAACTTTTAAAAATGCAAATAGTTGTATCGAAGTGCAAACTGGTCCTAAAATACCTAGTGGAGCTGAAAAAATCTATATGAAAGCTCTCTTTGTACCTGTATATGAGTTTCGGTTTGCTGACTGCTCTCAGCGAGGTGAAGTAGACGAGCTTTCAGCGGCTGCTCTTTGTCTCGAAGTGAGGGCTTTTGATTTTTCCCTGACCCACAGCCTCTACGTTGTGCCAGGTCATCCTCACTCTCTGTTGGGACTTCCTGAGCCTGCACTTGCAGGAAATCACAACGAGGCGGCACTGACACAGCACTACCCACAGGTGAGAGGTCTTGTTGTGGGCTGTCCACGCTTTGTTTCTGCGGGAGACTGTTGCTCTACCGCGTGTCGGCCAATATGCCAGTCGCTCTCAGCGGGGTCTTTCCATGGAGCGGCCGTCCCCTGCTGAGTTAAGAAATGTTCATCAGGGGGAGGTCGGGGCCAGTCAGTTAGAATCACTCAGGCATCTCATTAAGATGAACAGACTTGAACAATTACAGTGGACAATTGTTAATAAATAAGCTGCTGCTTCAGTTCAATCAATCAACTTAAATTCAATTCACAGTTAATAGACGCTGAACGTTGATTCAAGGGTTAATTCTAATGCTGCAAAATTCTGTCCTATTTCCGTCCAACTTAAGTCAAATAATATAAAATATCCTTAAACTAAAATCTGATGTTCTTCCTAATGTTTATTGTGCCTCCTACCAATAAGTGGCTTTAGCGTGGCAGAAGTTGTAAGCCTCCTTGCTGAAAAAACATTTTTTGACTTGAATTTGGGCTTTATGTTTACATGTACCAAACAACTGCAAACACTTGCAGCACTAGGGTTAGACTTTGAGAGCAAATTGAAGATAATGATTACAAGGTCCTGTTTGGTGAAAATAAGCACTCAAACTTGACTTGAGGTACCACATGACATCTTTCAAAATATGACTGACATGATTATCTCTAATAAGGTTTGTAAAAATTATTAATTTTAAAATTGTTGCTTTATCAACACAAATATCCATTAAGTAGTTGTAGTGGTAAGACAGTTGTGGAACATTACATATAGCTACTATGCAAAATAAATACTTTTCAGGGTATTTTTCACAAAGCGACAGACTTTCAACAATCTAGAGATATATCTAGAATCTAGAGATTCAGTTATAACACAAATCCAAATGAGACATGCATAACCTTTGCTCCAGAGCAGAGCAGAGCAGACAGGTCAGAAAATACATACAAGAGATGCAGATCTTGTCATTTCCTTCACTACCTTAAAGGCTCAGTGTGTAAGATTTAGTGGCATCTATTGGTGATGGTTGTGAATTGCAACCATCGGTCCAGTTTACCACTACCCAGAGCGTAGGACAGCTACGGTGGCTGACAACAGCACAAAAGGTGTCTCTTCTGAGGCAGCAGAAAGTGGCCAGTCAAGGGTTCTTTAGGTATATTTATTAAGTTAGTAAGTGTGGTGTTTCTGCACCACAGTCCATTATAAACCACACATTAGATAAAGTTTATACAAACATTGACAAGGGAAACACATTCATTCTCTCTGTGATTATGGACCACTGCCAAAACTCCCCGCCAACAATAATATCTGGCCTGCTGCCAGATTACGGTGCTTTGATAGGGGCAAAAATATAAATAAATATACACTTTGATAGAGGTGCTGAAATAGATCTCAGTCATGACAGCAACAGTTACTCACACAATCACTTCCTCTTTAGTGGTTTTGCCTACAAAATAAAAGCAAGAGAAGCTTGTTTACTGTAATGCAGTTTTGGAGTTGAACTGAGCTTTTACTTTGAAGAATTCTGAACGACATTAAAAGTATCTGTAGCCTGCTTGACACACCTCTGAAAGATGCTGAAGCTGATGGATGAGGATCAAACACCGAAACAAAAACAGTGCAGCACATGCTGTGATCTGAAAAAGAAGTTGTCTCAAGGTGGGGTTGAACCCTCATCCCTTGGATTGTGAGTCCTGCGCTTTACCAACTGAGCTAACAAAACCACATGTTGACACAAGGCAATATTACAGCTTATATTATCAACCACGATCTAATAGATAAAACTATTTCTCTGATGCACAACTTATTTGCAGATCCCTGCAGTATATTATTACTACTTCTTCTTCTTCTAACGTACATATTCAACATAGTGACAAGTGTCTGCACTGCCTGAATTCACCCAGAAGTAGAACAAGAAGAACGTAGTGACGAAGTGCGCTCTGTAGCGCTGTTTGTCCGTTTTCAGCTACTGTAGAAACATGACGATGTGACGTGGCGACATCCATGGAAGGGGGTGCCCGCGGTTATATAGATATAAATGGCTCTTTCTAAGGTAATAAAAACACACACGTTTATTATGCAAGGTCTTTAAACACCACTGAAAACATAGTTATGGCTCTTATATTGCATTTCTGTCGATAGATCCTCAGAAATATTACACACTGAACCTTTAATATGATTATGTTTAATATGTTACACCGCATGATGCCTCTCCATAGCATGACCTTACCAGTCAGATGGGAGCATTGTGTCACTGGGTTGTGTCTCCTGTGCTTCATCTGACTCCCTCAGTTGATCTGTTGCTAGGCAGGAGGATTTTCTTGGTGTTAGAGTTTCACACAGCTCCTCGAGCGATTCAGCCCATTCCTCGACAGATGCAGCTCCATCTACGACAGCCTGGGAGGAATGTGAGCTTCTGATAAACTGAAGTATATTTCTTTCTGGCTATCTGATCTTTTGCCACAATCATACAGTTTGCACAATCAGACGTTAATGCCATGTTACAAAGTTACGCAAATACCTGTTTCTGCGGCAAAGACTCAAGGTCAGTGTGGTCAGTGGCTTCATGCAGAGCGTTAGTTTGCGTTTCACATTGCACAACAGAAAATGACTGCTTTCCAACTCTGATCTTAGACCATAAGATGGGAACAAAGGCAGCCATTTCTCTGCGTACATCCTGAGTGTGACAAAACAAGCAGAAACTTACTTTGCAAAAATGTTTTTATCAAAATTTGTATGAAATATGTCAGTGGTCCCAGATTATCATGGTATATCACAGCTGTTAGAGCTAAGGGAAACCAGTAAAATACTGAATTAATCAGGTTCTTCTTCTACAAGTGGGATAACCCCAAAAGTAAGACATTGTTAAGTAAAAGAGTTAAATGAAACCAAATTGACACTTTGGGATAATACACATTTAGATTTACTCAATGGAATTTTTAAAGAAATTACTGTATTAAAACAATAAAACCCAGTAAATGTTAGGTGTGTTTTAAATTACTGAATACATTTACATTTATTCATTTAGCTGATGCTATTATCCAAAGCGACTTACAATTACTATATATCAGAGGTCGAACGCCTCTGGAGCAACTAGGGGTTAAGTGTCACATTGGTGGATGTGTCACAGAGGGAATTAATCCTGGGTCTTATCCTCTGTACCATAGCCACCCCAGTACAGTTAGACTTGGTTTAAAATCAATTAAACCTTTCTTTATGACAGAAGAGGCTCATCTCTTTCTAGTGGGTGCAACAATCTTCTGTGTACAGTCCCTGTCATACCTCCCACTGCTTTCTGACTGAGTCAGAGAGGAGTATCAAGTCCTGGAGTTGGGGCCCAGCGCAAAAGGCCCCCAAACCCTCCACTGCATCCAGGAACTCCTCGAGGATGGCAGGCTGCAGAATCTTTAAAGCTTTCTGCACAGAAAGACATAAAGCTGGACAAACATACACAGACAAAACTGACAGCTATGCAAAGCGAAACACCACAAACCTTTAAATAACTTGGCCTAAATCTAAAATAATATTTTGAGTTTCCAAGGTCTGGATGTTTTAGCACGAAAAGCATTTGCTCTGTTTTAATCAGTTGATAAGCAACAAGTGGGTAGAAAGCTGTCTTTACAGTCAATTTGAAATGTATCACACAAAAAATCAGTTAGTGATGTCTTTTTTGTTTTCCATCATTAAAACTGTACCTGTTTCCTCTTGGCTTGTGTCTCTGAAATCTCTTTGCCCCCAAATAACTTCATGGCTTGCTGGATGCGTCCTTGCAGACGAAACCGGGCCTTCTCCAGTCTGCTCCTCGCCATTGACTTTGCTTTCGAATGAACTTCACCGTGGACCATGAGAGGTTGCCATGGAGATGTTTTATTACTCTGTAGAACGCTTACTCTGGGTTTCGATATCTGAGTTGGTGAGGGGGGTGAGCTTTGCTTTTCCTCTCGGACTGGGTGTTTTGGGTTCTTTGGTCCATCATTTTGACTTGGACTTGTAGTTTGAGTGTGGGATTTTGAAAATTTAGCCCCTTCTACAGTTTGAGCAAGAGGATGTACTGGTTCCTTCAAAGGCTGAGGCTGCATTTTGATTTGGACATTGGGTATAACAATGGTTGGTCCATCCTCTTTGTTCGTGTGTTGCTTTATAGGCCAAACCTGGAGACCTATTGTCCTGTGTGAAACCTGATTTGGGTCCTGGATTTGCAGCATAACTTTCCCAATCTGGTCTACATGTTTGGTTCTGGCCACAACAAATAACCCTGCGTCTGGCTGTCTCTGTGTTTGATGGGCTGTTTCCACATCTCGCGGAAACCCAAATGACCTAAACATTCCAAGAATCTCCTAAAGAAATAAAACATATACAAATCACATAGTCTCCAAATAACTAAGTAACTGTTGAAGAACAGAAAAAGTTTATTTAACTCACCTGGCAGTGGGAGACTGCCTCTGAGATCCTGTCCTGCAATGAAGAGGCGCTGAGGTGCTGCAGAGGACAGGTTTTCTGAACTTGAACCACAAAATCCTGCAGATCCTGTCCCTCAGTTATAACCTGGTTCTCTAGATGCAAGCCTCGAGAGATCAGTACCTGAAATGATTATACAGCCAATACTGTGTTATCTGTATTGTATTGTTATTTTTAGTACCTAAACCAATCATTAGCATAGATTGACAACTTCACAGGAAAATTTTACGCTTTATATTTGCCCTTAATACACTCCAAAGGAATGCTTGAGTGGCCCTGTGGCCTCAAACCATGTTACTCAAACCCAGTTTTAGCCTATTTCAATGTGCATGCGTACCATCCGCTACCCAGGAGGGTTATTACAGTACTCAAATCATTTACAAGTAGACATTGTGAAACACAGTAAAAACACAACAATGAAGATCAAACAAAGAGAGACAAGAGAGTGAAAAACATCAGTCACAAACATTATTATTAAAATTCTGGGACCTGTTTCACCAAATATGCAACACGCCGCCACCATTTGTAATCTGCATGTTAACAATGCTCACAGATCACTTGTGAAAATGGCTTCAGCATAATTTGTGATAACATTATCATAAAACCTAAATAATGCCAAATTAGAAGGTGCATAAAGTTTTGGTTTGCTGACTTTGGCCATAGGTTCCGATGCAGAGTGTCCTCTGTGCTTTTTCCCCTTTAGGTGCTGGAGACAGTCCAGGGCCTCTGTGCTCCAGCGTTCCAGCTCAGCCAAATGGCCCTCCAGCCTGGACGCAGCCCGCTGTAGCTCTCTACATGTCCTATCTGCTTCAGCAAGCATCTGTTGTACAGATACAAGCAATTAGGTCTGAACCCAAACCTTAGTTTGTCATATTACAACACAGGGTAGCAGGACTATGTACACATGTTAATATATCAATAACAAATCCTATTGTTACCTAGATGTTGTAATTGTAACAATGGCAACAACTGTTGTGTTTCCTCTTTCTAGTCTCCTTGGACATGACTGAATGTGTGTTCACCTGTGCACTGGTTTAATAAAGTTCAGCTTCAGAATGGGTTTAGTCAAAAACTGGATGGACTGAGGCCTGTTGAAATGCAGCAGAGTACCTGTGGGAGATTTTGCTGGAGGTTCTCTATGTGGCTTGTTTGAAAGTCTTGGGATGGACTGAGAGATGAAAAGTCCACCTCAGCCATCTTTTTACTCAGTAGCTGATAAAAAAGAAAGTACACAAAGTAAAAAAAAGAGACTAGCTCAGGCATGGACAGATTTAAAAATCGTGTCTATATTTTGCTGCAGATTTTTATCTAGCTATCCATCCATTAATTTGAAACTTTGCCAACCTGTAGTTTCTGTCTGTTAGCCTTCAGTGGGACTGAGGCCACCTCCAGTGGCTGCCTCAGTAGCCAGCTGGCCTCCTGGGTCAGTGAATACACCATTTGAAGACAGCTCGGACCAACACTGGGCTCTGATGACACTTCCTAAGAAAGACATGCTTCATGAATAGCAGCCATTATTGGTGTCTGTATCTCCTATTTTTCCTACGTTTAAAGTTTCATTTACTTTTGTGAAACATTTTCATGGAAATCATGAACCTTTAAAATCGTTGCATTGCATTTCATCTTAACTGTCTGTTAGGTCTGTTCTACCTGTAGAAATAGCAGTGAGAACATGCATACTTACAAACATTTTCCTCTTCATGCATTCAGCCCACTGCATGTTGACCTTCCTGAGTTGCTCGGCCAGAGTGAGGCTGGTTGAAGATTCTGTCACTTCAATGAGCAAATTTCCCGCCTCATTTAACTTAGCCTGACATGAAGTCCACTCACCCATATCCTACAGTAACCAAACCAAAAGGTGAATCTAGGGCTTCCTGCAACCCCAAATCAGTGAATTTTTTTTATTAATCATTGGTCATTCAGTTTTCAAACACTGGACCTCACAGTGAAAGTCATACAGGAATGTTTTTGAGTTTTACATTCAAATTCTGGACAAACTGAGTTTACCTGCGTCTCTACAGCAGGAGTCTGGGTGTGCGATTGTATGTTCTGTGCCACCCATGTCTGGAGAGAAGGAAGGCATTTGTTGTAAATCTCCCACGCAGACACCACTCTCTCCATCGTCCCTCTCACAGCCGTCACAGCCTGTGTGACCAATTCAGCTTCACCTTCTGCTCCCTTCACCTGGCGAGTAATAAGCTGGGAATCTTGACCTGGGGAGTGTGGATGTCAAGTCTTGCTTTTTAGAAATTCAAGAATTCACAACATATCAAAGATTAAGATAGCATGGCACAGATTTTGTGCTTACAGAACATTTGACAGACAAAAATTTTGCTCATACTTAGTGCTGCCTTGCCAGTGTAAGCATTTGCCTTTTCTTTCAGGTTTTGGAGCGCATCCATCAGAATCAAAAGCTGGCCTTGGCGCTCCACTGTTTCCTAGACAACAAACCAACATGAGTCATCGATTTTGCTGGCTTTTCAGGAAGCATAATATGTAAGATCACTCACTAGATTTAAAAAATGTAAGCTAGTCTGTTAGTTTGATAATATGCCATTCCCTGTTATCTCATAATAATGCTGCTCACATTAGTGTGTTGTTGGAACTGGCTTTATGTACGGCTCTTTCAAATACTTACATGCCAGTCCTGCAGAAGCACAAGTACTGTATCCTGGGAAGTGTAGGGCGATTTCCAGGTCTGAAGCTTAGCATTGATGCTGCCCAGAAGATCCAGTACAGTGTGACAGGATTCCTGGTATTCTAACTTGATCCCTTGATACTTGGCTGTGACTCGGATATTGGTTAAACTGTTTTCAAATACAGAATGCATCAGTGCATTATTTCATTAATTTATTGTAACCAAACTACATACACTTGTAATGCAAGGGACTTAAAAGATTTATGACTTTAAACCATATTGGAATATTGATTTTACTAAGAATTAAGTCATTATGTACCGTCTTTTTATCTCATCAAACTTTTCAAGGGGCACTACTACGTTCCCTGAGTCATCCATGTTGTCATAAGTGTCAAGGATATTCATGTGGTGGCTCATCTCCTTAATTAAAGTCTGAAAAAAAACAGCAGACAAGATAATTAGCACATAAACTAGATGATGATTGTGCTTCAAGTCTCAAAATATTGTTATGTTGCCTGTTCATATGTAGATCTGCCCTATTTGTGTCCCATGACTTATATGTTATTTCAAAACCCTTGCAAATTGTACATTTTGGATTTCTGAGAGCAGGAAAGATCAAATTTGTTTTGCAGCTTCAAAATAAAAATAACCTTTAGCATGTCTTGTTGAGCTCTTGCTTTTTTTGCAGCATCTGCGTGATCTTGCGTTATTCCTCCATCTTCTGTTAATGCTGCCTCTGCACGCTGCAGCCATACAACAACAGAGTTCAGAGGAGAAGGAAGACTTGAGTCCAGGTCTGCTTTACGTCTCTGCAGCTGAAGAACGACACACACATACACAGCCTGGTCATTGTTATGCTGTCTAATGACTGCTCTGTAAGCCTATTCATCTGGAGAGAGACAAAGGAGGTAGATCAGAAAGACTAAAAGAAACCTCAGGAGAAAGTTTTTCCTCTCTAATTCTATTTTGCATAATGATTAAGTCATGTTAAGATAAAACAACAGCACAGGATGCAATAAGGGTGCAGGGCAAGAGTGACTAAAATCCTTCTGAGGAAAGAGTGTGACCCTGCTGCTTTTTTCCATAGTGGATTTCCTCACCTCCTCTTCCAGATGATCCCACGCTGTCACGAGCGCACACTGCTCTTGGCTCAGCTCAGGGCAGCGTCTTATGGCAGCAAGGAGGCTCATCACTGGTCTCCTTTGCTCAGTGAAGGAGTCAGCGAGGTTCTGAAACACCTGATGAACCAAACACAGCAACAACATCTAATCGCTGTACAACAATGAAAGTTTTCTTATTTCAGCATTTGTGCTTCGCCTTACCTGATATTTTTCTGCATAGCTCGACATTTCTGTAGCCATCTGTGCCTCTGACAGTTCCTGGTAGGCTTGATGCAGCCAGCAAGTCATCTCTAGTATTCGCTCACTTGGAGAGACCTACATTTTTTTTTTTTAATTGTCAATAACTACACTTTTGTATTAACTATGAAAAACAATGTGAGAACACCCTGAAAACAGCAGTGGATTTTGTTTTTCAAATTAAGAAAAGTTAAGAAAAGTAAAATTAGGAAAGTTCCATGCATAGCCATGCATCTTATAAATATCAAACACATACAGCTGAAATGTTCTTCACTAAAACTTGAGAGAAAGACATAAAAATTGGACAAATATTAACTGAAGAAGGACTTCTTTGCTTGGTGTATAGTACCTGACGTAAGGGTGAGACAGCAATTGCTGGAGTGAAGTGAGCAGGCAAGTTCACAGGTGAGGGAGAAAAGGGTTGGACTGGAGGAAACAGCTACACCACCGCCACCAGAAGAGAACAGGGAAAATAATTAATACCCCTCAGTTTCATGCAATAGATTGTGGGTTCACGCTCAATACAGGGACGGGAAGCAGCAGGAGCAGAGGAACAGTAGCACTGTTACTCTGCAGGACTTAAGTTTAAACTTTCATGAGAGAAGATGTATTTTTCTAAAAGCAATGCTTTCTGTTCTGCAGCAAAGTCTTTAGAAGGTGTGAAAGTCAATGTGATGGTGTGATTAAAAATATTAATATGAATACCTACCTGCAGATGGTCATCAGGTGCTGGCATGTCATTGGAATACTGCAGAAACTGAGCTACGTAAGTCATAATGGACTTCTCATCTGGGTCTTTAACATCAACATCTGTAGCGCAGATAAATACACAGAAAGTCTTTATTGTTGTTCAGTTTGGCAGCTACTCACCTCCACTGTCATTTTAAGCGATGTTGTCTTGAATGACATATAGTAGGAAATAATGAAAAATAATAGTTATGTTTTTTTGTGGGCGCAGTAATGTGTCAGTTTGCTTATTCTAACTCTTATATTGCAGCCACTGTTTGTACCTTCTCCCATGTACAAAAATCAATGTGACACATTTATGTCTGTGCTAAAATGGGTGAAGAAAAGCAGTATTCATTGAAAATACCCTGTCATAACCATCAGGGTATTTTTTAATGATGAGTTTTAGTAATGTGCTATGCTATTGTGAAACAATACTTAGAACTACTCAACAATACTACTTAATCAGCCTCACCCTGTGGCTCCAACAGGCGGGGGATGTGGAGCTCCCTCTCAGCCAGGTGGAACGCCTCTTCCAGGTTCTCCTGGTTGCTTCTGGACTGGACCAGTGAGAGATCAACCAGCTGCGGTCTGAGAGAACACAGGATGGCCAAGAAGGCAACACCACTTCTCCAGCTCGACCTGAAGTCCTTCATACTGACAGAGCATCCAACCCTAGAGAGAGAAAGACAGATGGATGACAAAAAAAGAGGGAAGAAAACAAAGTACTACTCGGGATTAGTGGTGCCAATGAAAAGTGTAGGACTAGTTGTCCTGTAGTGGAACAGTGCAACCAGTGCAACAATGTTGCTCATAAAAAATTTCATGTTGCTAGCGTTACTGACTTACAGCCTGTTTCTTAAATTTAAACACCTGTGTAATGCCTTTGTAAGCATTCATATATATTGCAGATAACCCACTTTTGGCATTGGTCCCTGACCCACATGAGCAGGGCCTTCTTGGCGGACATTCGGAAGCGTCTGTGGAGAGGCGATGTCCGGCCTGCAGGGACCGGACTAGCTGGGACTGGGCTCCCTGACCAGGAGTCCAGGCTGGCCAAAGAGTCGAGGGAGGAATGACAAGAGCTGAAGGAGAGAGTGCTGGCCAGCTCCTCAATCTAAAACAGAGATAGTGAAACAATATAATAGATATTAAATTATCATTATATTTCAAATGGTTCCTCCATATGTGAAATATGACCAAAATGTACAATTTAAAGCCAATACTTTGACTAAGTTTTTTTTTAATATTAATGATGCATCACGAAATGCTTGTTTGTTTCGTCTTCCTCTGTTTCTACTCCAACTTCCTTTTCTCACATTAGCAGTAGTAGGTTAATTCTGTTTGTGGTGGCATTAGTTTACCATTGGCACTCACATGACAGTGGAGGATGATTGTCCATATAAGTCCGAGGATGATGGAGGGCCGTCCATCTATGATATCTGAGATGTTTATGTTCACCAATTTGATCTACACCAACCGACCATAACAACAGTTAACCAAACACACTGTGGATTCAGATGCTATGTTTTTTTTGTGTGTGTGGAAACTTACAGATTTTCTCTTGAGAAAGTTCAGTGCTGTTTCAATGTTGGCCCTCTGCTGGAAAACCCCACGGCCTCTTTGTCGTTTCTGTGGAGATAAACATCAGCTTTATTATGAGAATAATATTTATTTAGTTGTAATGGAGGAATATAGAATCTATTCAACTCATTGATATCAGAAGCACATGTAGTAACTCACCATCGGTTGGCCAGTCATCACCTCCAACAGGTCGAGCAGCTGTGACCCATTTCTGATGTCAGAAAAGAGGTCTGACACATATGAGGGAGGGCATCTCTGTAACAATGCACAAAAATTACTGATTTATCTGTCCAGCTGAACAATTCATAATATATATATATATATATATATATGGTCCCTCTTTAATTTCACTAGTTCCATCTACTACACTTCAGTTTCAGTAATGTTACTGATAGTGAGATAACAAACATGCATAGTCGAAGGTTGTATGTTATAAATTACAATAAAATGTACTGCATTTCTTGCCTTGTGAATATCAGCAAATGAAGGCAATATACACAACATTCATTTGCATTAATAATTTCAAAACAGGAAGTAACAGAGCTTACAAAAGGTATCAAAGTTGTGCTAACGAATTTTAGCAATGAAAGCACCCACCACAGCTGTATATAAATAAATATAAATAACCTTGAGTCGTATTTGGTGGGAAATTTACTGCCATAATTTTATACAAAAGTTCAGGTTTATGTGGTGTCATGTGGTAAAACAAAAAGTAAAAGGCTGATGGAAAAATAAGTGCTGAGCTGTTTATGTTTTTGCACACCACAGAGTGCAACAGGAAGCAAACGGGTTTATAGGAAATGTGAACTACTTTGTGGGAAACACTGAAAAATTCTATTTTAAATTTTTTTTTTTTTTTTACAATGACATGAATTTTCTTAATGCTTCACACAGCACAGTTTACAAATGCATCCTTTACCCAAAAAGGTCTGAGCCTACAAATTCTGTCTTCCTTCCAACACCTACTGCCATGCAACTTCAGTTGATTCATTGAAATGTTTCCGGGTCAAAGCTTTAGGTCAAGTCACAACAGTAAACGTTGTCCCCCAGACATAAAGGAAATACTCCTGGTGGGGGTGGTCAGTACACTCAGATTGGTGTAACAGATGGCAGGTTATGAACCAGTGATTTTAGAGCGCAGTCATATGGACGTGAGGTATGAAGAGGAGGCTGGATTCAGATTACATGCTGTTTTGCTTCACTGAAGCACTATTTATACTCCAGTCAAGTGTCACAAGCAGCTCAAGACCTCTTTCCAACAAGATCCATGGTGAGCTGCCTCACTACACCTCACTGTCTGAACACTGACTCAGCATGATTACAGCTTTCTTCATATCATTAACAGCTCCACCACAGCATGATGTTTCAATAATACCTAGGTAGAGTTCTCCAAAACATTTATTTATTTTTTCATTCTTGTCCAAATATTGCATGTTGAAAAGCAGCTAAAGTCAGAGTAAAACATAAATCAGTACTATTGATCATGTTTTGTTTGAGACATCTCCTAAATTAAAGTTAAGTTTTAGAATATACATAAGAAAAATATCTTTAAAGGAAAAGTAAAGGCATGCAATACCTGCAAAAGGCAGTTTCCTTTTTACATTTTAGCCAATGCTGCGAGTAGCATATAAACCTTAAATTAACATTTTCTCGTCAGTCCCTTTCTGCATCACTACTCCAGCCTCTCCCCAATCCAAGGTAATCTCCAGAAGATATATCCTATTAAACAGCCAAATGCAAACTTTTGTCTGGGGGTATCTTTGACAAAGCACCAGTTCTTATTTATTTATACTGTATTCAAAGCAATAAAACCATCCAGGAGCATCAAAATCAGGAGTGAGCAGTTTTTTGTTTTCATCTATAATAGTTTATTTATCTTATAAGCATCACATATAAATATGATATCTAAATGTACCTTAGAGAGTTGAGCATTTATCCAGTTGGTGAATGTCCTTTTCTGAATCTGTTCATGTTCCACTGATGAGGAAACAGACAAAACATTTTATCTATAAACATAGAAGCTTGTGTTTGCTGGCATCCCTGAAAAAAAAGTCATGTCTGGCTTGTCACAGTCCTGAAAACACCAACTAATGTAAACAAATGCACAAATCACTTTTCATAAACATTGCAGTATACTCCTCAAAAGCAACCTGACTTTCTCTGACCTTCCCTGTCTGGAATATGCTGCTGTAACAATCCAGACATTTCATTACAGCAGTTGGAACCTTGATCTAAGCTGCAGCTAAGTCATAAAAAAAGCTACTCACCAACATCAGAGGACTGAAGGACCTTCCGAACCTCCATGCTTATAACTGATAGTCAATAAACCCATATATAATGAGTGAAGAGACTACTTTAAATAACATATTACTGTCTTCTCAAACACTAGGTGACCCAGAGTGGCAGGAAGCTTGAAGCTAAAGTAAGGCTACCGGCTGGGATCTGGCTACAAGACGGCTTCCAACACAGTGACAGACATAGATACTGACGCTCACACACACACACAGCAGATGTACACAGAGACACACTCACAGCCATGATGAACTCACAAACAGACATTTGCACACACACAGTAAGGGATTTTGGGCATATATGGTTCTTGAGAGTTACTAGACCTGATCCTAAGATTCTGTTGCCAAAACATTAACCTTTTACTATATATAACACTATAAAGGCATTCCTTGTTACAGTATTATAGAAATGACAGAACACTTTAAGTAATATGCAAGTAGTTTTGGAAATTGCCTGTTTGCCCACTTTAGTATGAAGAAACACTGACTGGGTAAGTGAAGCCAATGATCTCCTGGGAACACATGAATCATTTTGGTGTCCACTTTATATTTTCATCAAAAGAAATAATGGGTGTTTATAATCAAATTATAAGTATTTTACTACTTTAATTAAAATTATTCGTAGAATATAAATAATGCTTTTATTGTGTGTATTTTATGATATTAATGTTTTTGTTGTGAAGCACTTTGTGGCCCTATACCTGTGAAAGGTGCTATAGAAATAAACTTTACTTACTTACTTACTTACTTACTGTCTCCAACATAAAAAGCATCTGCCTGCATCGCTTTCATAAACTTTTACCTACTACTTTCTGTATCTATGTGCAATCATGGACTGTATATAAAAAAGTGTGCAATGTTGCTTCAAGTCTCTTTTCCTGCAGACCAAACATGACAAAGATTGCACACTCAAAGCTACAGGAACTTAAGGTTTTGTCTGAGGCAATCAGAAATGCACACACTCACTTTCAGATTGAAGAACTCACACATGTAGATATCAGGTTTGGCTATGAATCATACTCAGTGAGTCTGCTGTTTGTTTAAGAGCCTCCAATGCAGGAATCTCCTGAGCATTTTAATCACTCGACTCCACCCAGTTCAGCTAGAACGCCCAATACAAACAGCAGTAAGAGGCTTCATCACTAACTTCTTACTTCAGGCCATTGTAAGATGGCATCAGTCAAGTATGTTTTCTCAGGTCAAAGTATAGCTCTTCACAAATGTTTACAACAAACATAATGTGAACACGACTTAATGTTGGAAGAGTATGTATGTCAATATCTAAGTATATCAACTTTTTAACATCAGTTTTAGTTAAGTTACCACGTACTCAGACACTTGCCATTGTTTATTTTGGTGCATTGTCAAAACTGCTTATGTCTGATATTCCCTGATTCACAGTAAAATTCTTATTTTCAAGTACATAATTAGTACTGGACACTGATAAAACCATAGCCATATTTAAAAGCACGCCTTCTTATAGTATTACATGACAAAATTCTGCACCTCTTGCCATCAAAATTAATATTTTCAGCTCGCATAAAACATAGCAAGATGTTTTCCTTTTAACACTTAATTCAGCAGGTAATTGTTCAAGATCGACAAGATTTGCATAGTGCATAGTTTTCAAAAGTGAGATAACACAATTGGGAGAACCACCATGTTTGGAGACTAAATCTTTGTCAATCAATGAATATGGTAACGTTCAAGGTAATTTTTAATGACTATCCATCATTACACATACAGTAGTTCTGCAGCCTGAAGTACCAAGAACAATGTGTCTGGTAATCAAACTAAAAATGTGAAGCAATATGATTAAAGCCCAGTATCACCAGGAAATTAAATGTTTCATCTAATTAGTGTTGGAGTCACATTAATGATTGAGCTTCTTCGTATGGACCAAACAAAAATCTCAGGGACTGAACAACAAAATCATTCATTGTCTCTGTACAAAGAACAAATATCCTATCATACTGCAAAAAACACAAATGACAAAAGAATATGAATTTACATATATTTTGCAAGCATTTGTTAAGACAAAGGCAGATATGTGTTATTTTTAATACATAAATATACTTTTATACCATACAGAAGCCATGATTCTTCTCAAATTCAAAAGTGAAAATAAAGGCAGAAGCTGCAATTACCTTAATAATATGCAATATTTTGTAAAGTGGGATGATACAAGTGCCATCTCCTGTGTGTGAGTAAGGGTATGGCTGTTAACTAGCTGTTAACTAGATTGTTTTAATTTTCAGAAAAGTCCTGAAAATGCAATCTCCACACATGCAAAATAGCAAACAAATAACTTTAACTTTAAATAGCTTTAACCTGACAGTCAAACTGCTTTTAAAAATCCACACAATTATCAATTTTCAGCACTTCCCATTTTCACTTCTTTAGGTTATGAATTCCTAGTGCGTGTTATGTTTCATATTAAAGTAATGCAAGACACATAGAAACAGATCGCCTCAACAGAATTCATAGTTTGGCCATTACTATGATTCCCCACCCCAGCACATCACATGTCACAACATCTACAAAAGCACAGGAATAGACTGACCTTGGAGGAGCATGTGCACGTTGTCAATGTCCAATGGAATGCCTCCATCGTCTTCCTCTGCTCCACCTGAAGCCATGTAGTCTCTCTAACCACAGCACGAGATCAACATCAGAACGGTCCAGGAGACAGAGATAAGTAAATTGTCCGCACAATTGCAATCCACAATGCTACAAAGAAAAGAAAATGCTGAGGGTAAATACTAGTATCAAAGCTTGTTTCAAAAGATTAGTTAGCTGCCTCCACTGCCATTAGTCACGTTTCAGTGAGAACGCACCCACCCACACCCTACATTACCAGACACACACACACACACACATAGATGCAAGTAGACACTTGCAAACACTGAAACAAAGAGCTCAACGAGGAGGAATAACCGTGGTATATGGAAAGAGCAAGATATCCAAAAATAGTTCATCTTCAACATACCTGTAGCAGGGCTGTAGTCACTGAACACAGCTAGAACATACTGCATTACAAAGAAGAACCCAGTAGAGTGTGTACAGTTAACAATAAATGTCCTCAGCTGTGTCCTTTCATATTGGCACAACTCTGCGTTGATCCACTGTGTGTAGGTCCTTCAAATAGGACTTGGCCTTTTGGTGGTCATAAATGAAAAAAGGTGCCTCTTGGTTATTGGAGCGTGAGGACAAAAACGAGTGGAAAGTCCCGCCCACGCACACTGCAGGCCCAAACCACTCCTGCAGACTCTCATACAACCTTTGTATCCTGTAGTTAAAAGGTAATCATATACTCACAAATCTCTTATACTAGCTATATCTTTTTTCTTTATCCTTTTCTTGTTTTTACTTGTGAACTAGTTTAATAATGTAACAGTTGAGAAAAAATGACACTGAAAAAGATGCAATATTTGTGAAACTGTTTCAGGTTCCTTTTATGGGTCATTCCCCCTCATGACTTTGCAATATACAGTTTTAAAAATGCAATTCTGCCTGTACTTTCTCAGCTGGTTTCATATTGAGTTATAGCGATCTAGTAAAGCTTTTCAATCATTATTAATTACAGTTCAAAGTAAGTAATCACTGGGAGCAAGTTTATTTAATACTTTACCTGAAACGGATGCTTATAACTGAATTTAAACTGAACATTATTTATTTGTTTCACCTGAACAAAAAGAGAGTGTACTAACAGTAGATCATGTCATACAATGCCTTCTTTACCCTTGAGATCAGTGCCAGTGTTTTATTTGTTGTATTACTATGGTGAGCAGACAGAGCAGGTCTGTGTGTCACACAACAGCTGCACCCTCACCTCAAATTCCCACGTGTGTCATGGCAGTGGTACAGGCATGAAAACGTAGAACAGGATGGTTATAATTATAATAAGGAATATACAGTAAGGAATAATTGTTCCTTTGGAAAGTGTGTGATTGAAACTGAAAGTAAGGCAGGGTTTTTCACATTAAAAGGTTATTCTAGTGTATTTCTACTGAAAACACAGATTATAAAAGCATCAACTGAAAACTGGTATCGGGTTTAATTGCATCAACAAGTATATGACACCATCAAACTCTTACTTCCCCATGCATGTCAATTTTGTAAGTCTTATAAAGACTTGAATATACCACGAGAGTAATTATAAGATTTCAGTGGTCAATTATTGTTTACCTATACATGAAGCCAATGTGCAAATCTAAACGTCTAACAAGATGAAACCCAGAAACTCTTGTTGACCAATTGTTGGCCTTTGGTCCTACACAAAATGTCCATCCATCCATTCATTATCGATACCCGCTTATCCTTGCAGGGTTGTGTGAGGAGACTGGAGCCAATCCCAGCTGACATTGAGTGAGAGGCGTAATACAATCTAGACAGGTTGCCTGTTCATCACACTCACATTCACAATTATGGCCGATTTAGAGTGTCCACATTTTTTTTAGTTTTCAGATGGCTGACCAATCCATCAAATTTGCCACAACCTTAACTTCAATCTCTTTCTAGGAACCACCTTTTAGAATCCTTTTTAAACATAGTGTAAGAAAATCATCAAGGGAGGGAATCTTGAGAATGACCAAAATTAGCTTTATACCCATTCTTCTTCTTTTTATTTTTATTCTTTTGACAGAACTATGATTGAAATCATGTTTCCATTGGCAGATTTCAGTGACATGGTATATGACATCTTATCACATTTTTGAGACTACAATTAATATAATTAAGTCTTTAGGTTACAGCATGATATCTACACTATACATTTACTGTAATAAATATATTTTTCATTAATTAATTACAAATCTAAATAAAATGATGGTGTCAGCAGAACATAATCCCCAGATTTCAGCAAAATGATTTGATGAAGAAAAGATCAGTGTTCACAAGGTACAGGGTGTATATGTCATTTTACAACAGGGTTGAATAATTACATTAAGTTTGTAGTTTAGCATTTATGGTTAAGTCCTCAAGGTGGAGTCAACAGATAAAGGTAGGCATACTGTCTCTAAAATAAGCTAATAGTGTAACGTTACCTCCATTTGGTGGCGCTACATACCAAAACATGAACTAAATACTACTCAGTTAAGAGTAGAAGAAGACATCCCCCACGACTTTGACGTTTAGCAGTAGCCCTGACCTTCCTACTGCAGCGTGACAAACTGAAAGGTAAGGGAAGAGTTAGCGCTTATTTAGGGAAGTCACTTTATCATAACAGAAAATAAGCAGTTGTTGCCTCAAGAAAGGAATTTAAAAATAAGTTATCATCTCTACTTATCATGCTTGTGTGTCTTACTTCTGCAGGTTTACTCAGGTAGCTAGCTAGCTTCTTGCTAAGTGTAGTGGAGTCTTTCCGTTTGTCCAGTGAAGATGCTAAGACGCTAGCACAGAGCCTTTCAGCTAACGTTAGCTAGTCAAGTTAAATAAACACTAATATATATATATATATAATGTGTCTGCTTGTAAATATTATCTTATTTTAACCGACGTGTATGCATTTATTGCTAACGCTGTCTTGGATACTAGCGTTAACTTACAGAATGAAAGTTATAATGTTAGCAGTAACAACTAGCATAGCCAATTACGTTACGTTATTTTAGTAAATATACATGGTTGGACACGTCGATGAAAAAATCTCTTATCCCACTCACAGTAAAGATAAGAAAAGTGAAATGCTATTTTACCTCTTCTTTTGATCAGTATTTACTAGGTGGCCAAAGTCATTACTGAGGCCTAACACAGCTGAGGGTCACTCAGAGTCCTGCATCCAAGTTAATTGAATTGAATCTGAATCAAGAAAATGAACCGTTTTCTAAAACGTAGCTTCAGTAAACATCAGTGCAACCTAACATATTTTATGGATTATGCCAAAAGTATGAACTCCATATGATTAATTAAACGCCCACATTTAGTTCTGCCTGGTAAGCTTAAGCACACCACATCAGTAAATTAGTTTGTTGTAGTCTTTCTCTGTAGAGATGTTCTTCTGCTGTTCCAGTCATGCTTCTACTGAAATAAACTGTTATTTGAGGTTGTGTCATTGCACTGACCTAGTAGATGAACACTGTTTTGAGACTGTTGCTTTCTCCCACAGATGGCTGGACGTGCGTTTGCAAGTTGGTGGGGCAAGATGAGCCCTTACTACACTAAGGCATACCAGGAGATGTGGGTGGGTCTTGGCATTATGACATACCTGTACTACAAACTTTCCTATGGGGGTGAGTTCAAGTCATACTAATTTATACTGTTGAAAATATAGGTGCACTTCATAGCACAGATTGATTGATTACTAATTTAGTTGTAGTAATAATAATATACTTACATTTTATTGTCCTAATACAATATATTCTTAGGACAATTTATTGCCTTAGGATATTGTCCTAAGAATACTGGAGTTAGAAACAGGTGTGAAATACATTTGGTTTTCATAGTATTGAATACATAAGCAGCTATAATTACTTATATGTATTTAAAATGCAGTTTCTCAGAGGTATGGGTTAATGTGTCTAATATAATGTCTGTTTCTCTTCCAGGCAAGAAGGCTGTAAAGGACAGTAAGTAGCCTAACATTTTGTGTATTCAAACTATATAATTTAAAAACTTAATGACCCCAGATCTCTGAGTGTTTTGGCCATTGTGGGCCTCATGTTGCACTTGAGTAAACATTTGTCTGCAATATGCTTGTAATTTTTAATTTACCCTGGATTTAAATATGTTGAACAGAACAAACTTTATTAGCAGTGGCACCAAGTTTGGGCACTTGGGTGTGTTCATTTTAAACACAAGTGTTAGAATGGTTAGGTAAGCCATCAGTCATTGCCCTCTCTGTCTGTGTAAAAAGTTTGCAGCAGTGAACGTGAGCTACTGTATGCTACAGCAAAAGTCAGATGTTGTGCAACTACATATATTTCCCTCTAGATGTCAGTGATTGACTAATCCCGTCATCAGTGGCGGCTATTTTAGTGAATTTTATTGTTAATAAGAAATGTACTAGTCTGAATCAATAATAATCAATTTGGTCATCAAACATGTTTATTTGTGGTCCTCTCTTGTTGCAGAGCCTGCCCATTGAATTTCCACCATGATGTCCACCCCTCCACCTGCTGTGAAATAATGCCCCAGTCGTTAGCCCAGAAGTTCAGCTTCATATTTGAATTTTTGTTAATATGGAACAAATAAAGTTGTTATCCACAACTTTTTATTTTCATTGGTGGTGTTTTTTTTGTATTGTTGTGGCTTTAAAGTAATGCCACATGACTTTTTTTGTTTTGTTTTATTCAGTGGTGAGTGTAGACAGAAGAAGCTACTAACAAAATAATGTATTAAAAATTAACATTAGGCGCTTCTCTACAGAACACTTAGTCTCCACAGAAAATGTTTATTTTTATATATGGTTAATACAATTTTGCTATATTTTCAGGGATGCTTACTGATGCAGATTGAGACTTGCATTATACGGTCTGACAACTCCATTTCATCAGTAGATCAGTTCACGTTTGGGACTATTTTGTGTCTTAGTGTTTGCCATATCCGGAGACAATGAGTGAGCTATTCAGAGCCAATGAATGTTTTGGGATTACATTTTAACTAATTTAAACAGTACTGCCATATTTGGTTGCTTGTTCTGGGAGGCCAGACATCACTAATTTAACCTAATATTTGTAATGGGGTGAACCCACATGATAATGACGATCTCCATATGCACACTCAGCGCTATTACTTTTACATTTGATATTTACAATGGTATATTTAACATCAGTTATATAATTCTTTTAAACTGTTCACTCTGATTGCACAAAGGACTGTAGCATCACAACTGGTTTGTTGGCAAAAAAAAATCAATTGCGAATGAATCAGTTTCTATTTACAGTGTGGTTCACTGAACTGAGAGGGAGTTGAGCAGAGTCCTGCCTGGGGCCAGAAGTTTAGTGCTGGGTGAAGAGGTGGATAAACTGATTCCACTAACTAATCACACAAGTGTTGGACATGAAATGTCAATATAATATTTAATGGTTTGAAATCAACGTGTCAATTCAATAGTCTGAACTTATCTTGTGTCAATACGTTTTGTTAGGAACCACATAGACTGAAGCTGAAGTCATGCAATCATATCTGTTGCAACTCATTCGTTGTCAAACATAAAGTCCACCCAAAAAACAGGCTAGGTGCCTCCAAACATGAACATTTTTTATTACTGTCTTATTGAGGATGTCATAGATGCAGTAGTGGTCTTTTGTAGAGTTGACTGACTGACTGAGAGGAATCGATAGCTTCTGATTGGAGGGATCATGAGATACTGGTCCGGTGTGTAGGCATTCATGAATTTGTTCTAATGCTACATCATTAAATAAATGTACGACAGTCTGATGTGGGAGCTGTTCAGGTTTCTTCCTGCTCCTAGTACCACAGCTGTCATGCCATGGATGCCTAAATATACAGTACACGCCCCACAGAAAATGTTTTGCATATAAATAAGTTAGTTTTTCCACACAAAATCTAAGTAAAACAAAATCAGATGTAAAAGTTCTTATTATGCAGAAAATGGCCCCTTTAATTTTTGTATATGAGTACTGACGGTCGTCCTAGTCACTGATGTGATAAAGTATATTATACTGGATTATTTTTTGCTAATACAAGTAAGAAGCATTTTAATATTGTACTTGACCTAGGAGGAGCTAATTGTAACAACTGCACACCTTTGGCAGTTTAACCCAGTGTTTCCTAACCTTTGTATCTTATGAACCCTGAAAATTAACATGTATATGTCTGAATCATGTGTAGTTCCACTAAAGAGTAGTTTTTTCCCCCCTTCTTAGATTGTTTCATTTGAATAATTGTTAAGAGGACTGAAGAGGTAAAAGTCAAGAAAACATAAATAGCCTAATTTTGTGTAGCAGAAGCAGCCTTTGCTTTGTCATCTTTACTGTAAGTCATCTTGCGAACCCTCAAATTTATCTAGATCCCAGTCCCCTGGTTACTGCAATGAACTACTGCGATGCATAGGATTTTTATAAATTCAATAATAGTTTTGTGTGTAAAACCTCCAATCTGCAAAGTGGGGAGTAAATATAGCTATTGCCTGACATGGAAGTAAAAGTAGAAACCATAAAGCAAAAACTGAAAGCACAAATGCTGTAGGGTACCTCAAAATTGTACCTCATGAAGTTATCTGACCCTGCTAGGCTCAAATTCACATGCTGCATACCATCTCTGTATGGGCTTCTTGAAATTGTGGGATCTTAAAAATTAGCCCACAACAGGCCAGAAAAGGTCCCTGCGTCTATCGCTTACCACCAACACACCTGCTCAGATTAAGCTGTGTGGACAAAGTGTTGCAATAATTGATGGGGAAAACATAAAGAGACAGGGCAGCTTATCAACAATACGCGCGAAAAGATGAATAGGAGGCGCCTTGACATTTATGCTTGATATCTACATAGTGATAAAAATCAAAGCTTGCCTGAGTTTGCTATTTTGTTCTCGTGGACGTGTGGGGGTGGACAACCACTGAATAATGACAGAGAGAGGGCTCGCGCTCCCTCCCACCGCTCGTGCGCACCCACTGTGACTGCGCTGCCTATTTCCAACATTCAAACATGGCGAAACTCTTTGACATTATACCACCACCATCACCCTCATCCTCCTCCTCTTCATCGTTACCACCAACACCACCACCATCATTATCTTCACCATCACCATCACCATTATCTCCGGTACCGTGATGACCCGGGAGGATGGAGAAGTTGTCGGCGAGCCTGTCGGAGATCTCTTGGAGCCCGTTGGCGCTGCCGTTGGACGCGGTGGTCAGCAAGTTCCGTCTGCCCACTCTGGTCCGCCTGGCCCCCGGTAAGACACGATCGTTATCGGGTGCCTCGACCTCCAGCACGACTGTTAAAAAACGTTTTTGTATTCTTTTGACAACTGTTAGCTAACTCTCACGCTCCTCCGTGCTCTCATGTCACCAGAGTTAAGATAACCATGACAGTAACGATGATAAATAACGATAAATATGGTTTTCCAGTTGTAAAAAGAGAAAACCTTTAAACATTCATCGACGAAAGTGTGTTTCGAAAGGGTTTTATGAGAATAATGACGCTGGGATGTAAGAACAAGTGAAGCAATTTACTTAAGAATCTGTGGAGTACTTTAACGGTGTCAAAATGTGCAGGAAAAGGCTTCACTTCCGGTTAAAGTTTTCAAAATAAATGCTTAACTTTGTCAATCTTTTCACGGAGAAAATTGTTTTAGGAGAATAATTAACATTTTTTAAATAATAAAATAAATATATGTAATCGCTTATCAGTGGCTTAGAGGTTAACCTTGCATAATCTTGGCCACACAGCATATATTAGCAAAACAGAAATTTTATACATATTTTAATGGCGATAATTGAAGGAATTTACATAACCTTTTTGATCACGGGCCAAACGGTTAGTGAATGTTCAAATTTTACCAGCCACTCAATAGGTATTTAGACAAATAAATGTTATTTATTGTATGATGAGTTTTGATTTAGAATATCTTATTTCTTCTCATGTTGATGAAGATAATTTGCATAATTAATTTATATCCTATGTTATTATAATGTTTCCTAATTAAGATCTGGAACTGCATAACAGGGTGTACCTTGCCTGTAATGGTACTGCTTTTCTGTTACCCACCTCCTGAAATTAGTTTTAAATCAGTAACTACCAAGTTTATGGCAGCATTACACTAACTAGGGTTTGTTACATTACATTACATTTCTTCATTTAGCTAACACTTTTATCCAAAGTGACTTAGAATTATATGTCATATGCTATAATTTATATATATGCTATTAATTCAACAATTCCTGGCTCTGGGTGAACACTTCCCATAAGTGACAGACAGCAGAAAACACCTTCCTGGATGTGCTTTGCTATTGTCACTTGTTTTATTGTCCGATTTATGGTGGAAATGTCTGTATTTATATAAAGGGAAACAAAAAAATTGGCTGGCAGGTGACAATTCATAAATAAAAATACAACAGAATGTAATGCAGTAACCAGATGCTTGTGTTTTTTAGTTTTTTTGAACTTAAGTTAGTTAAGTTAGTTAGTGCACATTTGTTTCTTCTATATTTAAATTATATGTTTATACGTTTATATTATGCATTTATTCTTATTGTGCAAATAAACCTTTCTTAAAGTATTTTTATTTGTTAGTTAAAATCTTTTGGTGTAAGCTATTTCTTTTTTCATTTTAACAAATGCTTTCAAAAAGTGGTGGGGACAAAATCAGCCATTTCAAAAAGTGATGGGGACATGTCCCCAGCGTCCCCAGTGTAAATGACACATATGCTTTACAGGGCATACATTAGTCAAATGACTTTTCTTTAAAATGGGCTGTGCTGTCAAAATACAACTCCATTTAGAGTATGACAAATTTGGATTAGACCATTCGTGTTTTTGTTTCACTGACTGGCCCAGTTCCCTGGGCTCATTTGGTACTCTTATTTTGAAACAAACATCATTTCCGTTATTATTTTTGTTCAACGTGGCTACCTTGATGCAGCTGCAGCATTTATTTCTCGGACTCTGACTTTTCTAGTTCACACCAACCCACTGACTTGCATAAGGGAGTCATTATGTAACATTTAGTGTTCAGTTTTTCTTTTTGTTTGTTTCATGTTTTGCCGCCAACATGCCGCTCTGCTTCACCAGATTTGGTGTCTTTACTTTGGGAACGGTCGATGTGTGTCATGGCCAAAGTTGTTCCAGTCCAGCGAGGCCCGGAAAGCCACAAAGTGTCTGTTGTGCTGCTGAAGTGCTGCTCAATTCTTTTCATATGTAAATGCTGTAATCTGTCGGTGAATGTGGTGAATACTAACGAGCAGCAACGAGGAGGAAAACCGTCCTTCGTGGACAAAAGCGCGCACCCGAGCAGTGTTGTGTTCCCCGAAAATTACGCACCTTACTTTTGACAGCACGAGTGTGCGAAAGAGAGAGAGCACGCGTAGGTGTTTGTTAACTGCACTGTAGTTGACACCCCAGATGGTGGTTAGTTATTTACAACAGGACGGGATGTCAGCATTTTGTGCAAGCCTTTTCCCTTCCATTTCTTATTAACAATAACAACAACAACAACAGTGTTCTATCTGTATGAAACTGTTGTTCAGTGGTATGTAAAAGTGTAGACTGTAATTCAGTGTGATGTAAAATACACTAGGCTACACAAAGGCATTTCTCCATCTACATTAAATATCAGTTAACCCAAATCACATGAAAACAACATTTTTCTCATGTGATCCAAATGGAATTAGTTGGGGTTGTAACCAGTGGCGAAAAAAGTAACTAGTTAATTTACTCATATTTGGTACTTGTACTCTACTTGAGTATTCCCATTTTATGCTATTTTATAGGCCTACTTCTATGCCGCAATTTCAGAGGGAAATATTGTACTTTTTACTTTGCTGTATTTGACAGCTACAGATACTATTTACTTTGCAGATTAAGATTTAACATACAAAACACATGAGCAGTTATAAATTATGATGCATTGTTATAGATTCTTAAGCCACAGCCACATTACAATATTATAACATATATTATATTACATAATACATAATGTATACAGTATGTTATACTATACCACTTTGAACAGAGACATACTGCATAAGTAATACTTTAGATGTTTAAAGTACATTTAGCTGATAATAGTTGTTTGTGCCATTGAAGGTGGAACGACCTTTCTATTTTTATTGTATGGTATTGCCACTTACATATTCTTAATTACTCAAGATACTTCACATATTGCACCTCACAGGTTTCAGTGTACAGGTGTTTGTCACTGTTTGTCAAACAATAGCACGTCTCCATTGCAAACACCCAATTTATTGTCTAAGCTTGTTGTCAGAGCAGATAATATCTTGGGTGTTTGCCATGGAGACAAGTGTGTATGGACAATGGTATTGCTGTTGTGTACAATTTTTGCTTTGAGCACATATCAATGTCTTGATAACCACAATGAAAAAAGGGAAATAATGTGTCTTTTTGTGATTTGGGTGAACTGACCTTTCAGCATGCAGCAAAACCATTGACAAGTTCTCTGGCCAGAGGAACCTGAGACATACAGATATTAAAATTTAGTATGACAATCAGTCAAAAGCCCAAAAGAAAGCAAACTCTTCTGCTGATAATCGTCTTTTCAGATGCCCTTTGCATTTCTATTTAAAATCTCTCTGATTTTGTATTCAACCCATCCATCAACGTGATTGTTAGATTTAAAGGCTTGGTAGTAACAGTTATCCATCAGCAAAAGAGAACAAAATCCATGTGATCTGTATGAGTCTGTGAGTTTGTGTGTGTGTGTGATGGGATTGAATTGTACCACTGTGCTATCAGCAGAAATCGATGCTGTAGTGCGACATGATGGCTCTAGTGAAAGCTGGAGAGCTGTGTGTGCGTATGTATGTGGGCTGTGTAATAGTGGGTTGCCAGTTGCATAGCGGGGTCCTGATGAGCATGTAAGGGGAACTGTCACTGATGGTGGTAATTATGGACACAGAATCCTGAATGCATGTTTGTGTGGAGTGCGAGCTACTTTGTGTGACCTTAGAAATTAAAAACTTTTTGATTCATCGGCCCTCAGGCCGTTAGACTATTTGTTTATTCCTAATAAATTTCTGTGCGTTGATTTGTGTGATAATGTGTGTGTGTTCCAGGTGAATGTGTGGAGGGTCTGTCGGAGGAGGATGTGGTGCTGTTACACTCCTGTCGTCAGTGGACCACAGTGACTGCCCACAGCTTAGAGGAGGGACACTACGTCATTGGACCCAAGATAGATATCCCTCTGCAATACCAGGGTGAGCGTACACACACACACACACACAAATTTCTACATTAGACTGCACAAAAATGTGTTAATAGTCAGCCAAAATCTTGTCCTCACTCTAAAAATATAAAATTTTCCACAAAAATGTCTATTTCCTCTGGGAGGGAAAAATTTCTTTTTTTTTCTCACAAGGTCAACATTTTCCACTTGCTCAATTTTTGTTGGAGGGAAAATGTTTCTTTGAGGGTAGGCAAACAAACACATACAAAAGACAGTAACATTAGACTGATAAACTGATAGTGGCAAGAAATATTGTCTGATGTGTCCTTCAAAATCTACATTGACATTTAAGATAAATTCCAAAGCTGAAATACAGTAAGTTAAAGTTTTTTATTTCCATGGGAACAAGCTGATAAGAATTTGTCTTAGCCCTGCAACACATATTTACAATAGAAGTGGAACAGTCTCTGTCATTGTTTTGTTTATCTGGTGATTCATCATGAACTTGGCAGATAACATTCAAAAGCTTAGACCTTTCAAGTATGACATAACACAGACCCAGACTAAACTGCCAGAATCAAAAAAACATTTCTTTATGATAAACGTGAATGAGTTTTACATAATCGTCCCTGTCACAATCTGTTATTTAAGCTGTAATTCAAATGGTGAAATGTTTTTTTGCATTACATATTGCAGGCTTGTGGGTTCAAACCCCACTAGGGTTGAGTTGGAACCTTTCTTTGTAGAGATTGCATGTTTTTTCCATGTTTGTGTGACCTTCCTGGTTGGTTGCTCCCAAAAGGCATGTATGCCAGGTATTATATTAAGAATATTTTTACTTTATCTTGAGCCAGTCAGTGCAGACAGAATTTTAAATTGACATTTTTACATTGCCTTGTAAAAATTGTGAACTTGTGAAAACTGTGCTTTTGGGTGAAACTGTAGACGTGACCTTCCCTGACTCCTCCTGTCCATTGACCTGTCTTCTTCCTGCTGAATGAGTCTAGTCATTATGACCTCACCGGAGCTCAATCGCCACAATCCCATTGTTCAAACTGTCCGACCAGTCACATTATTCACTGTGTAACTGGATCCTAATGACTCCTCTTCACCGTTTCCTTCACTGATGGGAGTGCTGATGTCACCTCACACTACTGCCTCCTCTCAGGCTCTTTCTTCAGAAGAATGAAAGAACATGTGGGTGGGTGGGTGCTGCATCATATCGGAAGCATATGACCGCCTATATGTGTGTGTGTGTGTGTGTGTGTGTGTTCTTTTTTTCTCGCCTTTACCAGTGCGACTCTTTCATCTGTTTCCTTATGCGGATGTCCATAAGCATCTAATCTGGATGTTTATGTATTATTAGCATGCTTGGCTAACAGTCAGTCAGCTGTGACTTTATATCCACACTGTGACATCTTTTATAGCACACAAACACCATAAACACACCGGTCACCTGCCTGGCACGATGCTGTTAACCACAAACACCGCGGCTACACCTTTATATACACAGCAACCACCATAATAACATTGTTGCTGGCCTCCATGCTGCTTTCTGTTGTTTACTAACCCTGTTTTAACGTAACAGTGGGGTGTGCTATTGTAACCAATCAAAGAGTTATTCCAGTGATTTAGTATTACACTTGTTTGAATAGAAGCAGAAGCTGTGACAGGCTATGATTTTTTGTGTCTAGTATGGGTCAAGCTTACCTAACACTAGATCCTACATTTCCCATAATTAACTGCTGTTAATTAGCATCAGGGTTATTTTGTCTAATTTTGGAATGCTCCCTCCAGAGCCACAAAATACATTAAATAGCTGACTAGTTCTCTTGAGAGGAGTAAACTCAACTTCATGTGAAAAATTGGTGGAGTGCCCCTTTAATTCCCCTTTCCACCCAATGATCCAGGGACTAGAAGTAATAAAAAGTTCCTTGAACAATATGTTTCCACCACACCACAAGAAGTGCCAAGAATAAGCACATTGGGAGTAGGGGATCGGAAAACTGCAGATATTGTGGATTATATTTACTTACAATCAAGTCACATTAATATAAGAAAAATATAAGTGAGATATTATAAATAATATAACAATTTCAATTGCAGTTTTTTATTCCATTGTCTCAAACTCTAAATCTCCAGGTATACACTGTATGCATTAAGCCCAGTTTCACCCCAAATGGGTAAACCCCAACTAATTATAGAATCCGGCCAAAAATCTGCCAGATTGGTAAACTGTTTGAATGGTCAACGATCTGGCCGTCTGATCAGATAGATTTCTGGCTTGTCCGAAAATGTGATTAGTTGTCTTGGTGTTTGAGTGGTTTCAAGCCCCAATTTCCCACATGGCTGCTTCTAACTATAGTCTGACACAAACATCTGCTGCTTTATATTTCTTCAACTAGTTTCCCTTTTTTGAAAAAGACTTGTATTCTTATGTTTAGCCAATTAGTAATATTCATGGCAGGAACTTCTTTAGAAGGAAGTAACTGTGGAGAAAGAACCGAAATAGTTCTTTTTAATAGGTCTTAGTAACAGACTTGTAAGAGCTGCCATAGGGTGCTTTCAGATTGGAATTTTTCTGGAAAAATGCATGAAGTTGCATAGCTGTGGGCATTGTTTTGCTGGACCCTGCAGCATTACATCAACCTGACATCCTTCTCAGTTTAACGATGCATTCTGGCCAGCCAACAAAGCCAATTTTAATGTATGCATATTTGTAGGACTACCTTTGCGTCTCTTTAAATATGACAGGTGAGATGTTATGGAATCGGAGGCCATCGCCAGTGATGAGCTAATGTCTGTGTGATGACTTCATACAGGAAGTCTAAATAAGCTTAGGAGGAGAGCAATATAGGTTTCCCCCTGGGGATGGACAACAGGATGCTCCCTCCTTCTTATCCTCTCTCTCTTTGTCTGTATCCTCCCCTGTCCATCAGTGAGAGGCAAGGATAACTGAAGGGTAGACGACAGAAAAGCTGAATGAACGAGTTTCAAGGTAGCAAGTGGCGCCACAGCTACCCTTGTAATGTGGAGCTAGCTGCCAAAGCCATGTGTGTAGGGATTTAAAAGCCTCAGAGTGACTCCTTTTTTATTTCTCTGAACAACATTTTCTCACAGGGCAATATGTTGTTACATCTCAGTTCTCTTGGTAACATTTGGAGTCTCACTTCTAGCTACATAATACTGGAGTTGCCAGGATGGCGCTGGAGTTTTGTTTGATAGGCTATATATATGGTGTATATAGTGGTAATCTGTATTAAATCTGTTTTTATGAAGGGATGGGGTGGGTTGTGTTGAGAAATAGCACTTGCTGGTATTGTCTGGTGTGTGGAAGCTCCTTATCCTGGGGGCTCTATTTGAATTGGGGGGGTGAAAGAGGTGGACAGAAGAGACGGGAGGTGCTGGCGAGGAGATGATGGAGTTTGGTATTCTGCTCTACCTCCCAGACAAAAAAAACTTTTCTCATCTCCCTTTCCCTTCACACACACCAACACTTTGACTCTGTGAGAAGAAGGAGGCACCTTCGAGGGTTATAGTAGTTAAATGCAATCCGATTAACTGGTAAATAAGAAAAAAGATAATGTGATTTTAACAAGGCAGATTTGGGGCCTACATTCCTGGGAGGGGTCTTTACAACATGAAAAAGTGGCACAAACTAAAAATATTTGCAGTTCACAAAACAGTTGCTGGAACACTGGAGCGCACGAGTGTTGAAGATTTACAGACGGAGGAGGGGATGAGCAAGGGAAAGAAAGGGTGAAAGAGAGAGAGAGTGTGTGTGTGTGTGTGTGTGTGTGTGCGAGTGTGAGTGTCTCCATGGTGATGTGTCTCTGCTCTGCGTGAGAATGGGGGTCCTTTATTGGTTGCCCTGACAACCCCGTCTGCTGTTGATTGGCCGGGAGCTGGTGCCAGGTCATAGGTCATGGAGGTGTCTTTATATTCTTATCGTCGAAACAGTGTCTACTGCGGTGTGTGTGTGTGTGTGTGTGTGTGTGCGTGCATGTGTGTGTTTGCAGAAAGACTGAAGGGAGTCATCAAAAAGAAAGACAGGACAAAAACAACTTTTCCCCTTCTTGCTTCCCCCACTTTCCTTCCTTCTTGTTGTCCTCCACTCATCTCTTTCCTCCGCTTTCCTTGTCAAACACCTCACCGCCCTTAACTTCATCTTCCTCTTTCCTCTGGGCTCCCTCCACCTTATTCTTCTTTTGTGTTTTCCCTCACTTCCTTTTTCCAACTGACTTCCTCCTCCTCCCTCTATCTTGTATCTCACGTCTTAAACTTCCGTCACCCTTGTCTTCTCTCTCTCCTGTCCTGCCTTCATCCTCTCTGTAGGGAAGTTCAAGTTGTTGGATGAAGACAGAGACGTCAGGGATCCGGTCCAATATTTTTCCAGTGTTGAGGAAGTTGCTGGAGTCTTCCCTGACCGGGTGTTTGTCATGGAGATGATAACGTTTAGCGTGAAGGTTTGTGTTCCATACAGACGCACATATGCTTCTTTACCGCATCTGCTATATAATTACTTTATATGGTGTTTTTGTACACTACATTGCATTTTTTGTTTTTTAATAACATCAGAATATAATGCTCAGTGTTTCTGTCATGCTATATCATGTCCACATATCCATACATTTGTATAACGCAGGTGGTTTCTGGGGAGTTCAGTGAGGACAGTGAGCCCTACAGCTTCACTCTGCAGGCTGGAGATGAGCTGTCACTCATGGGGAAGGCGGAGCTTCTCTGTGCCACGCCCTCTAAGGAAAAGACAGGACTGAGCGCGCTCTTGAGACGACTGGGAAAGACTCCTAGAAGTAAGTAAGGCCAAACTGTTGAGTTGCACATGAGAATGAGGAAAGGGCAATCAGTGAGATAATAGGCAATACTGTATGGGTTGATAAGTTTATTCCTCCTTTAAAATGGATGTATGTTTTTCAAGGAAGGTTAAAATCAAAGGCAACTGGACTTGGTTGAAGATACTTGAAGATGTTCTTCTTCAGTCTTGAAAGACTGGTAGGAAATCCCAGCCATTTCACCTCTTTTACTGTGCTTTCAGACCAAAAGCGAAGCGAGCATTCGGGGCGGTGAGTTTACATACAAAGTCAATGCAAAGACGCGTAGAGCCGCGATTTCCTGTCGGGCGACGCAAGGAGGTGGTGTCGGCGACTCTGCCGGCGTGAGTTGAAAATTTCCAACTCGAGTGAATTTTCGTGGGTTCCAATCGCCTTCTCCCGTTGTGTGTGAACACTTGGTGAATGTACCCACGCAAGGAAAGCGTCGCGAGGATTAAATTCACGTTTGGTCTGAAAGCACAATTAGGGTTTCATCAATGTGATAGATACGGCTTTGTTTGTTAGTACTCCTGGCTGTTAACGACAGTCGTTGTGGTTGTTGCAGTCATGTCATTGGCATTGTCACATGAGGCCAAACATGAGTGTTTGTTCACCCACTGGAAAGAGATTAAATAACAGCCGGGTAAGCTTGGGGGATAAATGGTGTCTTAGCCCTCCTCCTCTGTTTAGCAATGGTCTTTCCAGAACACCAGAATAGAGAGACCATCACTAAACAGCTGACTTTGTCGCTTTGGACGGCCTACAGAGACTCTGACACGTTTTTTTTTTCACCATGTACATCACACTACCAAACTACAAACTCTGCTCAATATGTGAATATAACCCACATCGGAACTGTGACATTAAGTCCTTTTTCATGGCTGAATGCTACTGTGACCGAACCTTTCCTCTGTGTTCTGGTACTCTGACCCCTGACTGATCCACCTTCCTGTCTCCTCTTCAGGTAAAACACCCTGCCTGGTCTGTATGAACCATCGCACCAATCAGAGTGTCAGCCTGCCCTTTGGCTGCCGTGGACGCTTTTGCACACGCTCCCCTCTGGAGCAAGGCATGCTGGGAGGGGAGCACACGGTACGCAGCATCATCGAGAGGGTTCGCCTCCCCGTCAATGTGTCCGTGCCTTCACGACCACCGCGAAACCCTTACGACCGCCATGCGGTCCGAGAGGGCCACCGCTACAAGCTGCTCAACATCGTCAGCAAGACAGTGGTACTCTGCATGGTACTCCGCCGACAGGAAGTCTCCCCCTCCCATTTCCTGCTGCTGCGGTGCATGCCCCGGTTCAATGTGGCTGAGGCCTCTGTCCACACGGCGGCGTTAGAGAGCCTCCTGTTGCGACACGCATTTGACCCAGATGCCTACTCTCGTGCTGTTAGAGAAACCCGGCCAGAGCTGGAGTGTATGACAGAGGAGTGTGTGAGCCCGCGGCGCTCTCGTATGTGTGTGTCGGGTCAGGACTCTTTGGCACCGGCACTGCAGCGCCTCTCCATGTGTGGGTATGGGGGTGGGGTTTCGGACAGCCTATCACAGCGCTTCAGGGACTCTCTTGGAGAGCAGCTCGGGGAGGGACCAGGTGAAGAGCGGGAGTATGTGACTCCTGAGTGGACTGAGGCTGAAATGAGGACCAGTGAGGAAATTCCTTATGAGGAACTATGGACCAATCAGAGCGCAGAGGGCTTGGGGAAGGAGCCAAACCTCATCTCCTTCCATTCGTCTTCCTCATTAGACGGTTCTCTTGGTACCGTGTTGACAAGAGTGTCTACCCCGCCACCTGTACCTCCAAAATCGGATGCTGTGAGTTTCAGTCCTAGCCTCCTGTCCTTCTTTTTATCCCTCTGTCTCTCATCTTTCTTATCTGTCCACAGCAGCATCCGGTTGTTAAAAGTCAGAAAGCCTGCCATGAATTATTCATACATTACAGCTTTTAAACCTCAGTGACCACATATCAAACACACACACACACACACACACACACACACACACACAGACTTCCTGGAAAGGCTGCCATAAACTCACAGCCCAAACACTCACAGCACATGAATACATTTGTCATCAGCAAGGATGCAGATACATGTGTGCTGAATACAATAATGTAATAAATAGTACAGAGGCAGTTCAGCCCCATGTTAGAAAAGTATAATACTGATGGAGCCTTTGGTCTTAAGAATGACCAAATTATTATTGATTTCATGATAAAAGGTGGCCACAGAGTGACTATTTAATCATTTCTGATGATTAGAACAGAAAACGAACAGGGTGGGCAGTCCTTTTTGTTAGAGTTTCAGTGATAAAAAGTTTTAGTTTCAGTAGACACTTTTCTCTTGATCAGCCATGTTGGCAGTAGCTGCTAGTGCCAGCTCATCCCACATTTGTTCAGGTGGCCCAGTGCTGATTAAATATCATGAAAAAAAAGGTTTCCAGAGAGCAAAAGTTCAAAACCCAAAGATGTTCAATTTAACTATGTAAAACAGAGAAAAGTAGCACAAACTCTGGCTTAAATGACAAATCTGTTTTAAAAATTGTTGATTATTTTTCTGTTGATCACTAATGCAGTTATTTCAAACCACCTTTTTCAAGGTCATGGCAATCTTGCTGGTGGCAAGTCTGACTATGTTTTGAATGGATAGCGGGGAGGCAGGGCAGGTGGCAGAGTGGTGGGGGAAGGGGATTACAGTAGTAATCTTTACTCATTACCATTGACGGCAACATTGCCCAGCACCATTGCTCTAAAAGTTGCTCCGTGCATTATCAGCTTTAGAGTACTTGAATGATCAGTATTTAAGTTATTTGAAAATAACTTTTGTGGTAAACAAACTACTGTTCTTCTATTAATTAATAATTACCTGGAAACATGCTCTATCCACATTGTTTCATACTTCTCTATTAGATGACCAGTACTTACTACTTTCTTATACTGTAACCATCTCAAACAGGAAATGGTTTTTAAACCAGAAAATAGTAAGGCATGTTGAAAACATGCTTGAGCTGTTTTTATTTCGGAGTTATTAAGTTGTCCTCAAATGTTAGTGTTCATATGTCGGTGTTTGTAAAGGGGAAATTATCACACTTGTTTTGCTTAATTACCTTTTTTTCTGTCAAAGTGATGGCAGTTAGCAGCGCTACAGAGAGGGAGTGTGGGTGTTGATGTTTGCCATGCAGCTGGATTATACCCTGTCACACACAGCATTCTTCATTCCCTGATATTTAGCCTGCCAAGACACTGTGTGTGTGTGTGTGAGAGCTTGCTACTGTGTGAGGGAGTTTGTTTGAGGTGTAAAGGTCACCAAGTTTGACATTTACCAAGCAGAACGTTGAGACAGGCCAGCACACACACACACACACACAAACACACAAAACACACACACACACACATACACACTCCCATAAAGCCTTCTGAGAAGGCAAGTTTTAAGAGTTAACTTTTTTTTTCTGTGTAGGTGAGAGAGGAATGTCGCTACTTGATCGCCCCTCCGGTTCCCCCTCGCTGCTCTAAAGGAGGCTCCATCTCCAGTCCGGTCCCCAGCCCTCCTGTCCCACCTCGCTTCCCCAAAACCTCCACTTCCCCGAGACCCAACCTCTCCTTCTACTCTTCTGGACTTCAGGACAGGTACAGTGTGAATGTTTTGGCATTACTCAAAAAATCCTCATCCTTCTTGCTCTTCAAGAGGGACAAATCGAAATTCATGTAATATGACTAGTGATCGAGGCTGACACAATGACTTTGAAATTATAAATTGATGTTACAAATAGCGACATATAGCACCCTCAGATAAGAGTTAGCGTCACTTAAAAGAGTACACTTTTATAACACTGTTGGACTCATGATGGACACTTAAAAAAGGATGAAAATCAATCCAGAGTCAGAGATATAATCTTTTTCATTCCACACATTCACCTGCCACCTAAATTACCCACAAAACCCTACCACCAACAGTTCAGTTGGACATTGGGATGTGTTATGACTGTAGCCTCAAGCCTCTAGTCTCAAGCAGAAATGAGGAGTGGGCTACAGATGTCTAGTAAACTCACTTCTTTCCTCACCCCCACATTTAGAACTGTAATATTAAATGTAGGTAGAGAATATCATGTATTGGCTGCTCAATGAAACATATTTTAAAATAAAACTGCTAAATTTGCGCTCTAAAATTCCATGACCTTGGAAACACTGTTTAGCAGCTGTTCTGGAGTATTCGATCATATTACATGATCATCAGTAAATGCAGTTTATATTTTCCTAAGCACTATAACACTTGAAACCTCAGCTGGGCAAACTGGGCAAATCTTCTGCTGATGACCATGTGATACGATTAAAAGCTCCAGAGCAGCTACTTATGGGACCAAGTGGTGAGATTGTTTTATCAACTTTGCTAAATTTGGTTGAATGCATGTAGTTAGAACCTGATCGACATTGAAATATAAGTACTGTTGAAAATCTAACTTAGTTGATATGGGAATAACTATATAGTACTTTTCCCCAATAAAATGCATATGATTTCAATTTTTTTTTTGAGTCATTGCTGACTGATATTAGAAGCTAATGTGACTTTCTCCTGCTCTGTCCTAGCTGTTCGCCCTCTCCGGATGCTTCCCTCTACTGTTACCCGTGCTCCTGGGCGGACTGCCCTGCCCCGAACCCTGCCAGTCCTGAGCCAGTCTCTGTCATCCCTGCAGACAACACAGCCAATCCTCAGCCAGCACAGGCCACCTGGGCAGAGCCGTGGGTAGATTCCTTCACCTCCTCCGGACCTCGACTGAGGCCACCACCTCCACAGAGTCGATTTGCTCCCTTCGGGGCATTGAACCCCTTCAACCGCCAGTCCCCTTGCCCCTCACCTGAGCCCCCTGCCAATCCCACGACAGATGCCTCCCGAGGTGCAGAGGGCGGTGGGACGTCCACAGGGGTCAATGAAGCGTTGTCTCCGCCCCCTGACCCCACCTGGCGGCCTCCTGCTGATCTGTCTGTGCTGTCATTGGAGGAAGTGTCGGCCTGCCTGCGGTTCATTGGCCTATCAGAGGCGGCGGTGTCTGTATTCCAGAGGGAGCGAATCGATGGCAGCCTCCTGGTGCAGCTGACTGAGGACATCCTGTCACATGACTTCCACCTGAGCCGACTCCATGTTACCAAGATCACACAGTTCATACAGGGCTGGAGGCCCAAGATCTAACACACATACACACACACACACACACTGTCCTGATAATGTGCCTGTTGGCTACTGAGCCATCCTAAATGTGCCTTCCACTGTGAGCAACTGGCTGCTGAGCCCCACTGACTGAAGCTAAGACTTTGCTGAAGGAAACCACGCCATCCTGTGGTCAACCTATAGAACTGACAACTGACTGGTTCTCATGCCAGGAGTCTGACTGACTGACTGCATATTTCCTGTCTGAATCACAGACTGGGACTAGCTTACTAACAAATGGCTACGACAGAGAGCTACATGATGAAAGTGCCCTGTTTCAGTTCGTCTTCGGGGCAGATAGTCAACCACAATACATCTTCATGCTTTGAGAGTGTTAAACACAACATGGATTTGTGTGGCCTTCATGCTGTGCTACCATAAAAATCTAATATGGGGGGAAAACATGCCTTCATTTCTTTATTTTACAAAAATCTTTTTTGAAAAATGAACAGATTTTACATATTGTGTTATTCACACCACAGTAAGGGTTTAACACCCCTTATTGTAATGTAAGGATCGTTAAGAGACCACCTCTATTGTTGACCAGTAAGACATGCAACAACACAGATGTAACACTGAACCTGTTCCCTACCCGAGTCTCTTGCACAACCGTCTTCTCCTGTCTTATTGAACTTCAGTGGACTGTAATTGGCATAAATGTGCAAGTTTCTTAGGAGATAAGAAAGAGCTAGTTGTTTAAAGCTAAATTTAAAAAAAAACAAAATGCAGAAAATCTGAAAGTCAGAAATCTTAGCACCCAATGAAGTAATTATTGAGTTTCTGGTACTGATCAATGATTCATTTAACTATCGCTGAATATACTGTATCAGGGCCATTTGTGCTTTGGGACCGTTTTTTTAATTAACATTCCCTTTAAGGGTAACACAAGATGTCCTTCGGTCTGTCGTCAGATACACAGAGGTGTTGCCATGCTATAATATAATCTTGACTGCCTCAGAAATAGAGTTCTCAAAATGTACCTCAGATCCTTTGTTCAGATAGGCTTGATTTAGCCATGCATAATAATAAATGATATACACTAAGTAATATGTTCACATAGACATTTGTTTTTGTTTTGTTATTATGTCTTCATTACGCACCACTAGACAAAGAACACAAAGATGCAAGGAATAGGTGCAGTAAATAAACCGCAATGGAAATGTCAAAATCTGAGCAAAGGTCCAAAGCCCCATTGGAGACGATATAGTTATAAACTGTTTTATTAATTAGTGTTACTAATATTGAATCAGATATTAATACAGTTATAGTTACAACAGTTGTAACTGTCCAGTTATTAAATAATAAAAAAGGAATAATTTAAGAGCAATATCTGTGAGTTGAGGGAAATTTTGACAGGCATTTTTCATTATCTTCCTAAATTTTATAGACCAAATGATTGAATGACTAATCGAAAATATAATTCAATCAATCATAAAAATAATCATTAGTTGCAGTTCTACATTTAAATACCTCCAAATTAGACCAAATATAATTGGAATTGGAACAAAATGAGAAAAAGTACAAGTATGCTAAAGATTTGATCTATTGTGGCTAAAAATACAAATAAACTGAATTTTGAAAGAAACAAAATGACCAGATATTTGCCAGAAATACTCAGCAGATGGAGGGACTGAAGTTTTTCTACATCTGTCAAAATTGAACAGGGCCTGCTTTATGAATTCTACACATACTGTATATCCAGCTTTAATAGGGGTACAAACAATTTCTTCAAACAGGTACTGATGATAATGATGTGATATAACTAGGGACTGTAGTGTCAGCTACACTGCGGGAGCAAGATCGTTAGCCAGATAACTGTGAAAATGCATTTTATGTTATGTGTCATTTAAATGTCAAAGTAAACTTGTTCATTATTTCTTGTGATTCTCTTGTTGCCATACAAGCTGCTGTTCTCTCATAATGTCTGAAGTAATCCTCTTTAAATTCCACATGACCAAAATTTGATAGGCCGACCTAAAGACCTAAAAACTGTTTCTCATGACATCTCACAAGCTCCATAAATCCTCTCTCTCTGATCATGTAACTGCAAGGCCACTGTAAGAAGAGCAATGAATAAATAAATATGAGAAAACAAATTAAATAGAAGCTTAATGACCTCTGAAAATCAAGTTATCCTTTTGTTTTCCCTGGTGGTTGTGGGAAGCTAGAGTTGTAACAGCTCACAGGCAGAAAGTTGTGAGGTTTATTGCAGATAAGGCCAGATGCAGTATCAAATTTATTGCATTGAAAGAAAATGATAAAATAAAACAGCATCTCAGATCAATCAGTTATCAGAGACATGGGCGGTGCGACAGGCTATTTAGCCATGTCAGTGTCCAGGACAAATTACAAAAGACAGCCATGCCAACAGTTAATGGTCTTTCAATTCAAGTATAAATAAACATATTATTCCAGGTACAAATACAACAAGCACAACTCTCACATGTCACTGCAACTGCAATGGTTGTGGTTTCAGAAGTAAATTGGCCTTCATATAAAAAACAAAACATAAACAAGATATGAAGAGTTTCACACTTTCAACTGAGCCCAGTGGTTACAAGATGAATCAGAAGCTTATGGCAGAGTCATAACCAGGTAAGAAAGACAAGATCAGAAGTAGAAATTAATTGAAAAAAAAATTAATTGATCCATTTCCTCTTTTTTCTTTTTACAGTAGCAGTGATCAATCTGATTACTTCGCCTTCGTTTAGCTAGTAATCATACAAATCACGAAAAAGGTGATGATGCTTCAGTGGTAAGCAGTGGTGGAAGAAGTACTTGCAACCTTTACTCACGTATATGTACCAATACTGTACAACAATGTTACAATACTTGCATTCCTGCATTCAAAATCTTAAGTAAAAGTACAATCAGTAAAACTAATTAAGTTTCAAAAGTAAAAGCTCAAGAGAGCTCAAAAGAAACAAGATTGTTCTAAATGTTATTAGAAATTATATAATTAGATCGTTAATACTGATGCATCATCATGATGTGTAAGCACCATGGTCGAGGTAGAGATAATTTTAACTACAATATAGACTGTATATAAACACTTCATGTGGGTAGTTTAGTCCATTGGTTTCCAACCTAGGCCCCTCCAAAGGGTCACAAGATAAATCTGAGGGGTCATGAGATGATAAATTGGAGTGGAAATGTGTATTAATATTTTAGACTTTTCTCTAATGTTTGCTGTTATTTGTAAAACACTGGATGATTTTTACCTCTTTGGGCCTTGAGCAGTTATTTTAATGTAACCAAATGAACATCTGAAACTGAAGACAAAAAGGTTAGGAACCACTGGATTAATTTTTTCATACAATGAACTGTATTTTTTAAGCATTTTCTATGTTTTATTTAATGTAAAAAATCCTAATCTGAAAAGTAGCCAGTAACTTTAGCTGTCAAATAAGTGCATTGGTGTAAAAAGTAAAAGTCACATCCAGCAGAAGTGGAACACATTTTCACCAAATTAATGTCATGCTTTATATTAAAAAAAAAAAAAAAAAACTTTGAAAATCCCCATATTGGCTCATTTGTAAAACTTGGTAAATGCAGATTTGTTCCTATTAACATCCTCCAAACGCCTCATGATGCTCACAAGACGCTCTGCACCGAATGTGTCTACAAACCTGAACGGACCTGAAGAAACATGACATTAAAAATGTGGGATCAGCACATTCACTACAGAGAGAGTTGTGTACTTCAGGGCTGCAATTTAAGATTTATGGATTCCATTTTGATTACATCTGCCACCATGGCAGGGATGGAAGCCAACTACAAACACAGCTCCAATGTCTCCCTCTACTGGGTCTCTCAGTATCCCCTCCTGGAGACGCAGAACTGCCTCATTTAAAAAGCGTGATACAATCCGGTACTGCATGTCAGAGTCTGAAGAACTGCTAGAAACACACATGATCATTATTTTATAGAGATATCAGAGTGCAATGTCTTACACCGCAGGGGAGCTGGCACATTGTATTTCTTGAAGATTTATACATCTTCAGGATTCACCCTCCTGTATTCCTTGAATGAAAAACATGCACTGTTTTAGTAAAAATCAGTTCTCAATGAAACTGACTCAATATGAAGTACAATATGTATCATATCAACAGTGCATCTTCACACTGAGCTGATACTTTAAATAACACATTAGTGGTAATTATCACCCACTGCTGCAGTTAACTACCTACATGCAGATAGTGTTGCACATCTGTCCCTGAATAATTTCCCACTAATCCCACTAACTTTAATGCATTCTGAAATTGTGTTTTGAAAAACAAAAGTCCAAAAAAAGTCCCTGTGGTTAACTGGCGACCTGTCCAGGGTCTCACCCATTGTAAGTTGGGATTGACCCCCCAAACCTACAGATTGACGGTAAATTCTGTAAAGGTTGAGGAAGGCACTCCATGGCTTGGGCCTGAAGGGTTCTGTTCAAATCTCACTAAAGCTTAGATGAAGTGCGGCTTTCAGGGAGTGAAACAAGTTTGTTCTCCAAAGAATCCAGAAATCCTAAAGAAGTGCACATTTACTGTTCCACTTTTTCATTGTCAATACCACTTCTGGGTAACCAGCTGTGACCGAACGGCCAAACAATATACTGTATATCATACTTTTTAAAATATGAACATTAAATCATTTGTTTTGTCAGAGAGCTACTGAGCTCTTTCATGCATGAATGTATTTTTGGTACAGTTTACAACTGGTTGTTCAAACTCTCAAACTGAAACGCTGAAGTAACTGAATTTCAGAGCATGAGATTGTAAACCTCCTTCAGGATTTGTGCTTAATGTTGATGTCCTCGAACTCAGCCTCTATCACCATGTCAGCAGACTCGAAACCAGAATATTTAAGTTCGGCATCAACATTCCCCCCTTAAACTCAGTGTTGAGACTGAAGGCAAAGACAAGACATTTTCAAACCTTAAAGAGGATCATTCTATTCTTCTGAGTTGTTGTGAAAGCCACTTGCTTGTACCATTTTTTGAGGAATGGCGAAATGCAAATTTACATGTGCATCTCACCTTTTTTGGACCTGTTTATGTCCCCTGCTGATGTTCTCCACTCTGGTGCCCTTTAGAATGGTGGTCAGGCCACCTCGGCAACACCAGTACCCATCAGCCCTGCACCCAGGACCGCCAGCCTCCTGACACACAAAACCTATTGTACAGTTATTGTACAGAAAGTACAGTCTTATTGCTGACATTGAGGCAATACCTTTTTATATACAGTCTATGGGCAATACATCAAATACATCAAATGGGGTGTTGTTAACAGTATATCACCCCTGTCTACAACTCTTAGTTGAAGCTCAAAGTGTTTTTTCTTACAAGTCACCTGACTGAGATTCGAACACTGAAGTCATTGCCAACTAAATTGTTAAACTGTAGAAACATTTTGCCTAAAAAACAATTGAGGAAAAGAAAACTCACAAACTCACCACAGCTTCAGCCAGATAACGTGCCTCTCTGACCTGCTCCCTTCCAGTCTGGACACACAGAATGTCAAACACAAGACAGAGCGTGACCCACATATGAACAACATCGTGTGGAAATGTGTTTTTCTTCTGCTACTTCCCATTTGTGAGTTCCTCACCCCAATGATTTTGCCAGGAGCAGGGTAGAGGTCTTTAGTCTGTTGACAGTTTACAGATGTGGACCATGTGGTGTATTTAGAGCCTGACCTCTATATCTGCACGGATATCTGCGTATATAATTTGTTGATTACGACTTATCTGCATATCTGTTCTCTGGAAATCAAATACAGATGTGTACCACCAAACATATGATTTACTGACTGTGTCTACATTACTCTATTTAATAAATGTTTATAATAAATGTAATTTTATAAATTGTAAGTCTTTGCACAACTAGACGTCAGCCATGATATCTAGTTAAATTAGGGCAACTAGTGTGAACCAGCCTTCACTCACTCTGCTTGAGGCTGTTGCTCCTTTGTAAAGGGAACCTTCTTATTGGATCCCTTGGCCACGCGCGCACAGCAACCTCCTCAAGGTATTCAATAGTGCTTGCCTCTGCAGGCTTCACACCAGGACCTGGAGTCAACAAACACAGAGTTTAATCCCCCTCCACCCTCGTCTAGAGGAGCAAACCACAGAAGATTACAGCAGGAAAAAAGTACTATCTTTCTTATGAAGCACAGAAATTATGAAATGCCACACGTCGAACATACCCAGAGGGTCCACAAGCTGGTGCACTAGACCTATCTTCGTGGCTTTATCCGCCCTGATGTTCCTGCCTGTCAGCATCATGTCAGACGCTCCGGGGAGACCCACCTACACACACACATGCACGTGCATGCAACAAGTGGGTTGCAGATACTGTGAGTTGATATCCCCCCAAGTGAGGCTCTTGACCTTAATATACTCCAGTGTAGCTTAGTAGCCACTAGCACAAAACTGTGACAGTACTTTCAAGCCATTAACTGAATAACTGATTATTATGAGTGTGTGTATGTATCCTGTTTTAGGCAGCCTTTGAGTGCCGCCTGCTCCAGGCAGCAGTTCCAACATGAGCTCTGGTGTCCCCAGGAACGTTTCTTTGGTTTTTGTTCTGTAATGACAGGCTTTCGCAAACTACAGAGAAGACGAGGCTTAGTGGTCAAATCTTAGTCACACACACACATACACACGGTCATACCTTGAGAGCCATAGATGGCAGCGACAATAGAGATGGAAGCTTTCTCAATCTTCTGACGTTCCTGATAGAGATGGGTGGCCTCCTCACTGCTCTCACAGGATTAGATCCCAATTTACAAGCCCCAGTTTGCTTGCAGTCAAGAAAGTATGAAGCATTTTTTATTAGTTTCTGACTCTGATGGGGCGAAAACAGTTCCCAAAAATTACTGTATCTCTAAACTCTCACACATGTAGGCTATTCTGTGCGATCTCCTTTTGATAACTTATGCAGTAAGTAATGTAATATTGTTTCACTTCCTTTCACTATGCCTCCCCTGAAACGGTTTGGAGGCCCCCTAGGGAGGCCCGCCTCACACTTTGAAAACCCCTGGCCTACTTGATATCTGCCCCAGCAATGAAGCAGCCAGACTTGCTGGAGATGAAGATGGCACTGTTCACTGCTCCGTTCGACCAGATCTCTCCCCCATCACCTCCATCAGCTCAGACTGCATCTGCAACGACAGTGTGTTCACCTACACACAAACACACGCACACATTCTGATTAATCATGTCGCATCTGTCAGTGAGAGACTGAGACAGAGACAGGTAGTCAAGACTGTCACAAACATAATCTCTCCCTCTCTCTCTCTCTGACATTTACCTTCTCATTCTTTCTTCCATAAACACACACCCACACGGCTACACGCACACACTTTGTCTGTTGAATCACTGAGTCGTATAACAGCAACGTGATCCTTGAGCTCGTAGCTGATGTGTCTGAGCTTGATGGAGAGAAAAGTAAAAAAAAAAAAAAAAAGGATAGATCGTCAAATAGAGGGCTACCAGTATTATATTATGCTAATTTCTGCTAGTTTAACAGTATCCCTGGTGAATGCTTGCATTAATACACTTGAACGGTGTCCTTGCTCAAGGACACACAGGCGAAATGTTGGAACTGGGAGGGCCCCACAAACCAGCCTGTCGCCAGGTGAATTGCAATTGAATGAAAAGTGAATGTTTTTAAAGAGTAACAAAACCCCAAGATCAAATCTGTGTGTGGCCAGAAATCTAATAAGTTAAAAGCAGATACTGAAGTGTCAAACTGCTATCGGCTGGTCTTCAATGTCAGGTGACGCAATCTCTGGCAGATGGTACCGATGATGTTCACAAATAGCAACTTATTGTTTGGAGTAACCAAAACACACTTCAGGACAAACACACACACACCATTACACACAGTATAATGCATGTCAAATTCATTCTCTACATTTTAATCAGGCGCAGTGGGCAGCCACTGTACAGCGCCTGGGGAGCAGTTAGGGGTTCAGGGCCTTGCTCACGTGCACTTTAGGCAGTGCCCAGGAGGTGACTTGGCACCTCTCCAGCTACCAGTCCACACTGTATGACTGGTCGGTGCTGGACCCAAGTCCCCACAGACTGAACTACTGCCACCGAAGAAGACGACAAACTGTAAACATGGATGTAAACAATATAGGTTACAAAATGTAAAAGAACTAAATATAAAAGAAAGTTTGCATGATGTTTTGTGAGGAAGGAAACACATTCAACGAATCAGTAACACCTCAAGGACACACACAGTGTGTTTGATGAGTCAACAATGCAAATAGTTTTGATGAGTCAACAATGCAAATAGTTTGTTTACAGGACAGACAGTAATGATGTGAAACAAGGAGGGGTGAATTTGTTACAGACTGGTGAGGACAGTTTAATTCACAACCTTAAACATCTATAAATCTGGACTTGAAACTTTCACATCAGATAATGGCCACACAAACTTGATAATGTCTTACTTTTACTAAAACGGACTGATATATTGGTAAATCATCAGTCTGACCCCCAGTTGTCAGTGTATATTAGAAGCTATTAGATACTGTACTGTATGCTCATTGATTGCTCTCACATGAGGAGGAAGCAGGCCTGACCCTTGATCTACTTTTGGATCTAAGGTTACCCTCAACCCTCCCATCACTGGCAATAAAGTAACTTACAGCTCTCCTCCAGCCGGGCAGTGGTAAACAGATGGTGTCAATAAAGCTCAAACTAAAACACTAACTTCAGAAATAAAGGACCTCGGTCTCAGTCAATACTTTAAAAAAAAATAAATCGATTAATTGTTTAGCCTATAAAACTGTGAGGACATTGTCTTCAATAAAACAAATATTCAATTGTTGATTTCGTATGACATACACTAACAATAAGGGATATTTGCTATTTGCAAACTTGGATAAAATCTCCGGCTGCAAGAGAAACTGCCATCTTCACCTGAAAGTCTTTCACAACGGCGTCCAATCTGACCGTTAGGGGCGCCAGCATGTCAAAAGCAAACAAGATAAGGACCTCAAAACACGCTAAAATATCGCCGTACCATAAAATGTTATTATACTCAAATTATTATCTGTTATTTAATTAAAAAATATTTTGTGACGTTAGTATTATAATTAAATTATAATTACACCCGCGTGTAATAAATAGCTTTTCTAATTATAAATTACAACTACAGAATTAGTTACTAATTTGTTTTCTTCAGGCATTATTCTGGTCAGCTAAAACACATTGGTGGGTCCTTGAAAGCGTAGTTCTGTAGCACTAGTCTGGCTGATCGTTTGACAGGGACCCTGTGTTGGGAAAGACAACAGAAGTACAGGTAACCTTCAACTTCACTTTCACTGTTAATAACAGTGATAGATAATAAAACTAGAAAGAGAAAAGATATAGTGTTGACTCTGCAAATGCGTTTCTTCATCCCAAGCACAGAGGAATAGATCACAACTGATTGGAAACTTTAGCTAACAACTAGCCGCCTAGCTTTACTAGCCTGCATCTAGCTTCCAGCTTCATCGTTTTGCTGTTTAAATTCTTTCAGTAATGTATTTTTTAGGTTTAAACGTTACTTTAAGAAACCAAATATTTAGACAGTCTGTAAGCAGTGCTGACCCTGATTGAGTTCCGTGATTCTTGCGTTATTTCTGTCACTGTCATTGTCCAGGAGAGGAATCTAGGTGAAGGGTCACAGTCAGGGTTTGGGGGGTTGGGCTGGGTGATCGTTAATGATATGTCTTAATATCTCTACAAAATAAAGCATAGAATAAAACATTGTATTATCGTATTTCTTCTGTAAGTTAACGTTAAATATGTACACAATTTTAAAACACAGAGGCGTGCGACCTCTGACATGTATAGCAATTGTAAGTCGCTTTGGATAAAAGCGTCAGCTAAATGAGTAAATGTAATGTAATTTAATATGGCCAAATGCGGGAACAGAGTGCTTCATGTGCATGTGCTTCATGACGAATCTTTAAATGTCTTACGTTTATAGTTAGACACACATCTAGTGTTTCTACTGATTAGCAGGGTAACATTGTATTTCTACAGTTGTATATGGAGTTTAATCTCTCTAAGTTAACGTTACACCAGCTGCTATCCTCTATACTCACAAATATACACAAATATCATCTGTACCTGTACTTATTATTTCTATTAGTATTTAATTTACTACTACTATTTATCATGACACTTCTGTTAATTCTGTAAAATACTGTACATGTCAACACTCCTTATATTTAGATGTTTAGATTTTAGAATAAGCATTTCTGATTCTGACTGATGCAGTTTATTATGTCTGGTGTGATTCAGATGTTGAAGTCACAGGTGCATACTACAGTTGACCTATTGCCTACAGAAGTAGGTCTGAGTATTACCTGAGAGGCCTTGTGTTGTGTTTTTGTGTGGTTATATCACTCCACAATCAGAGTGGTGATTATAATGCTAATACATAAAACCCTCATGAGTTATGCAGATAAACATTTAAAATAACAATGTCATTGTAAATGGAGACATAGAAAGCCACAACTTCAAAAAACACTATTAAAAATATAGAAGTATGTATACTCATTTATAATTAGGTACCTAGCTAAAACTAATGCAGTCTAATACAATAAATCTTACATTCATGAATGTTATACTGTTCAGTTTTTGTTGACTCAGGGCCATGACCTTTTCATAAGGAGCCTGGTAAACTTTGTTGTAACAATTAAAGTTTTATTCTTTGTAGAACATAATGACGTCCATGTTGCTGAACACGATGCGGGGCTGCTCGGTCAGCCCTTCTTGGGCGATGCAGTTTGGTAAGTTGTGTACATTGACAGTTTTACAGATTTTCAATATATGTCAAGGCACTGAGAAAAACATTCTAGCAACAACAGAATGGAGTCACAAAGGCAACATACAACACCAACACTTATTGTTTGTAGCTGTTCTAAAAACATAATCTTTGGCCATTGGCACTTTTGTTTATTTAGCCTCTCCATTTGCTGCCAAAACACTGTTACCTCCTTATATTGGTGTATAGTATATTAATCGTTATAAATGTTTGTTCCAACCTAAGTTCAGTGAAGTATTTTAAACTATTGAGGAATATTTTTCTCTGTGTGTCGCAGGGGCGCGCTCTCTCAGTACCACGTCCCAGCTTCAGGCTCAGGGTGAGTTGACTCTTAAGTGATATCATTTACATTCACATAAAAATCCAGATTATAGCCTTGTGGAGATCGCACTGTTTTAAATGTGAGCAGAAGAGCCTCTGTTTATTTGATTCATTTATTTATCTGGGCAGAACCTGTGCAAAACTAAATGGTGAATTAATCCTATGAATCTAAATGTTTGGAAATTTGATATTGTGATGGTAATCAAATTTATTCCATATATCCATCAACCGGTTTCTTTTCAGTTCAGACAAAGAGCAAAAAGACACTGGCTCGCCCTGGTATGAAGAACATAGTTCTGGTGGAAGGAGTTCGAACCCCTTTCCTGTTGTCTGGAACCACGTACGTATCTGCTGTGGCTGTGACCACTTTAAGTTTATGGTGCTTTGATGAGAACAAAGCTCAACAAAGGTTCATTGACCTGTAGATGATCAGAAAAGTGAAATGAACATGTTTGTCTTTTTTAAATGTTGAATTGTCAAGGAAAACCTGTAGTCACATTACTTTTACTGAGAGATAATCTTGGCTTGAAGGAAAAACCTTCCTGGTTTGTGTTTACAGATATGCTGACCTTATGCCCCATGACCTGGCCAGAGCAGCTATGCAGTAAGTGTGTCCTTAAGTTGTGTGCTGAAATCACTGCTTTCAATTTGGGGAAGTAAGAAAGGCTCTTCATCACGTGCGAGTGCAATGTGTGGTGTTACCAGCCAGTATAGGCATTAAAACAAGAGTTACATGTAACCACTGTTCTGTGAATTGTGGGTGTCCTTAAGATGTTAATATCTCTGCTTTAAAGCTTCTAAAACGCTGTAGACAGCAGGAGTGATAGAGGAACAATGGCGCAACTATCTGACAGAGATGTGGAGTGTGGGAATATTTTGTTTACTTTTGTCCCTGTCATTTCACAAGCCTGTTTCTCAAATTCTGAGAATCTTTATGTATGACAGAAAGTTGTTTTTTAAAGATTTACATATGCGTTTCCCTAGGGGTCTGCTACACAGGACGGGTATACCCAAAGATGCTGTAGACTACATTATCTATGGAACAGTCATTCAGGAGGTCAAAACCAGCAATGTAGCCAGAGAGGTATTCACTCACTCACTCACTCACTCACTCACATTAAATGGTTATAGTATCTGGAGCTTCACGTACATATGTTTTCATTTACTAGCTTTAAGACTCAATCCTAAGCATTGAGCATTAAGCAGCAATATAAAATATTAAGCAAAGGAGCATTCTGTGCTCTGCACATACATCTGTGTGTAAAGTTATGAAGGGGGCTCCAGTTCTGTTGTGCACCTTCATTTTTTACTGTGATTTCAGGCAGCACTGGGTGCAGGCTTCTCCGACAAGATCCCAGCTCACACCGTCACCATGGCCTGCATCTCCTCCAACCAGGCAATGACCTCAGGTATGTGAGGGGAAGAAATCTCTACACCAAACCTCTTCCATTTGACATGTACTGTATATTTTGGTCTAGGCAATCATCATCATTATACATATTATCATTTATTGACTTGATATTATTGTTTTGTTGTATTCGGCTGCTATGAGAATTAATTACAAGTAATCAAAATACATTTTAACCTTGACAAATGGGCATGTTGAAGATGAGGAATCATAAAACAGCTATATAGATGTCTGATGACAATGAAGTGGAAATAATGGTGGAGGATCACAGCAGGAGAAAGAGATCAGACGTGTCATGACAGTAAGGCACATGTGCAAAGAACGCTATGGTAAAAAACAAGGAATATAAAAACAGGGTGAATGTGTCATTTTTGTAAAAGTTTCCTATTTTTTTAAATTTCCATATTAACTGGGTTGGTTGACCTTTGTCTCTTTCTCATCCTTCCTTCTCTCCAGCTGTTGGTCTGATTGCTGCAGGCCAGTGTGATGCTGTCGTGGCAGGAGGGGTGGAGTTCATGTCCGATGTTCCTATCCGTCACAGCCGTAAGATGAGGAAAACCATGCTGTCCCTCAACAAGGCAAAGACCGTTGGCCAGAGGCTCAGTCTGATTGGCAGTATCCGGCTGGCACACCTCTCCCCAGAGGTACGTTTTCACTTAAAATCTCACTTTCATTTCAATTCACTTTTTCAGATTGTTAAATTAGACTCCAAAGCTGTTTTGCAATTTCAGAAATCTTGGATCATTGCCATACAGTGCACTATTCCATCCTGTAACCTTTGTGTGTGTGTGCGCGCAGCTTCCTGCTGTGGCAGAGTTCTCCACAGCTGAAACGATGGGCCACAGTGCTGACCGTCTGGCTGCTGCATTTGGGGTCTCCAGAGTGGAGCAGGATGAGTTTGCTCTGCGATCACACACTCTTGCCAAAAAGGCCCAGGATGCCGGTCTGCTGCAGGATGTCGTCTCTTTTAAAGTGCCAGGTAAACTTTGCTTCATTCTTTTAACTGAGAGACATAACATTACACAATAAAGAGTTGTAGATGGTTGTATACTTTTTTGTTTTCAGGAATTTTATGGATTGTTGTGTACTTAAATATGGTTGGTTCTATTGTTATAATTAGTAGTGCAATGTTTGCATTACTTTTGTTTTTAAGTGTTGATTTTAACCTTATTTAGATTGTTAGTAGTTGTGTGTAGAGCGGAAACAATGGATTGGTTAGTCAATCGGCAGAAAATGAATCTGCAGCTATTTTAATAATTGATTAATCAGTTTCTTCTTTATTTTGTTTTATCTAAATATTGTTGCTAAACTTTACTGTTTTAAGGTTTACTATATTTTTATTGTGTGGACTCGAGAAATATTATTAACTGCTATGTCAGAAGCTGATGGGATCCAATAAAATAAATACTAACTGTATTTAGGCAGCAGTCATTTATGTACATCTTGCCTATGGATAAATTCCTGCCCAAGTTGTACCTTGGAGTGATACAACTAACTCATTTTGACTCCAAATGAAGAGATTATGCATAGCACTGTATACAAGCAACAAATTCAGGTAAAGGCTAAAACATAATACAAAAGAGAGAAGACACATTTTTCCGTTGAAGGAGAATAGATTTACGCACATACTGTGTTTGTATTTACAGAATCAATTTTAACGGACTGGCTTAAATAATGATTGTGTGAGAGAGGCATGGGATTGCATGCAGTTGCAGCATCTTGACTGCTGCCATGTTTTATATGTATTTTGAGTACTCTGATGCAGAAAGTTAGTAAAACATATCTGGTAAATATAATGGTGTCAAGTTACCACCACCAGCCAATTACATAACCGTACGGCATAGTACACACAATACAAAGCTAGTGCTTTTTCCAGTGTCGGAGCTAACTGAATAGAAAAGGACAGCCTTTACCACAGTAGCTAATAATTTTGTAACTTAAGTTTTTTTTTTTTTACTTTAACAAATGCAACATACAGTATGTCCAATTTAGTATTGCTTTATAGAAAACATCACATAGCCTTGAGCTTGTTTTTATTGTTTACGCGATGAGCATATATTTTTTTTTTGTCTTTACCAGGCCGTGATATTGTTTCCAAGGACAACGGCATCCGCCCATCCTCCATGGAGCAAATGGGCAAACTAAAGCCTGCCTTCATTAAACCTCACGGCACAGTCACCGCTGCCAACTCCTCCTTCCTGGTAAACATACACACACACGCACATATCAGGCCCCACAGCACTCTGTGTTCTTAATTCATCCTTCTTTGCATTGTCACCACTCAGAAACAGCCCTGACTGTAAGCATGCTGCTTGTTTGTGTATGTCCTCAGACTGACGGTGCCTCTGCTGTGCTTATCATGTCTGAAGAGAAAGCTTTGGCTATGGGTTACAAGCCTAAGGCCTACCTCAGGTAACTGCATCCACTCTGTTTGGTAGAGCATCCTCAATTGACCCTTCACTAAGCCACGCCCCCCTTAGTTACTGTAGCTAAGTCCGACAAACTATCGGACCTGACGGACTTTTATCACAGTGCTGCCACTTTCTATTACTGCTCTCCCTGGAGAAATATTGTCTAATTTTTGGAAAAAAACGTTCTCAGAAAGAAGCAGACAGTTTTGCAGTTGCATTGTGCATATGAAGGTTGTATTCAGGCTGTCAAACTGACTCAAAAAAATAATGATAGAAGTTAAAGCCTACCGATCAAAGGGTAAAAGTGAACCACAATATCACCTGACTATTGAGATGGAGGACAACGATATTAAAGATCAACATTATTTCTGTACAGCCGGGTAGGTCTCTGTTCACTATTACAATCATTAAAAAGCAGAACAGTAGGGCTTTATAATGTTCTATTCAATAGGAAGTTAGATAACTAACATTACATTAGGAACAACCCACAGTCTACATTTCTCTGGATTTGTGATGGAGCGCAGCCATGAAAGTGTCGGACCTCAATTAGAATCCTATATTGTGCTGTGATAGGCCAGCCTCATGTTCAGGGCGTGGCGTAGCGAAGGGTCAATTCCCCCAGCGATGCTATATCAGTTGATATGCTGATCATGTTATTTTGTCATCCTGGCAGAGACTTTGTCTACGTGTCTCAGGACCCCAAAGATCAGCTGCTCTTGGGGTGAGTCCCTCTGTATTGTATTATTGCCTGGGAGGCATGTCAACTGATGATGCTTTTCCTCATTTTATTTTGAAGTTAATTTATTATAATTTATTTTATTTTTAGTTAATTTATATCACCTTTTTAGTTCAGTTAAAAAAGTAATATGTACCTTATACCAGTTGTGATGATAACTAACCATGTGTGTGTTTTAACCTACTGTGCATTTGTTTCTGTAGGTAAAGGCTCTCTTGAAGACTAAATATTGTTTTATTTTTCAGGCCAACGTACGGTACACCAAAGGTCCTGGAACGGGCTGGCTTGACCATGAGTGACATTGATGTCTTTGAGTTCCACGAGGCATTCGCAGTAAGTTATCACATTTGGTAGGGCTGGACGATCAATCGGAAGTTTTCAAATACAAAAACAAGATAATCGAGAGAAAACGATGATTGTACCGCATTCCGTTTCGCTGTGTTGCTCTCTTTTTGTCTTGTGTTATGAATCCAGCGCACCCCCTTTCCCTTGCAGCTGTGGCTCTCACCACTCTCTAAAAGCCCAAACTCACTCTCAGCCAGGCTGTGGCATGTTTTGTTCAGCTCAAGCCGAGATGATGATAGGTTTTACGGCATTTTACATTAGCCTAGCAGACTTTTTCTCTACTCGTAGCTTAACAAATTACATATTAATTATACTTTTCACACTCAACAGTTCAAGTCACTGCCTCTCCCTAACAGAATACCATGTTTAAATTTCAGCGTTATGCAACATAACAATTTGTCGTCAACTCAGTAGATCACTTGGCACCTAAGAAGCCCCGGCCCACATACAGAGCCCCCTCGGTGGCCCATCCACCCCCCTTTAAGAAGGAATCCTGTGGACACACTGCCTTGCTTTCATCGTCTTGCACTCTAAGATGCTGTTTAAAGTTAATAATGTTGGATTACTATTCCTTATTTCATGGGCTATTTAGGATTTTATGCATAATGCATATATAATGCATGATGTTTTTGAGGTCATTGAGTAATCGTGTTAAATTATCATGATCTCAATATTGACCAAAATAATCATCAATCAAGCAGCCCTAACATTTTGTGGAGAAAGCTGTGTGAGCTGGTGTAGTGGTGTCTGAATGTGTGCGTTGGTCTTTTACTGTCGTGTCAATCTCCAAGATATTTTAAGTCACGGATGTGCATTTCTTAAATGATTGAACTAGAATCTCTCAATTTCTGTGTCTGCCTTCATCCAATTGTGGCCTATGTTATTCATCAACATCGATGTTGGAGTCTACTTCATATCCTGCACCTTTGAATCAGAAGAAATCAATGTGTTTACTGTCTGGTATCTATGATAACTGTGTGTGTGTGTTCGTGTTTGTGTTCGTGTTCGTGTTCCAGGGTCAGATAATGGCAAATCTGAAGGCTATGGACTCAGATTGGTTCGGCCAGACGTACTTGGGCAGGAAATCGAAGGTAAAGATATCTGCTGATCAGCTGTTGGCTTTTTCTCAGGATGGATCCATACAGTACATCTGGATGCTTGCTGCATGCTGCAACAGATGAACATTGACCACATTTTGGCCAAGATAGTCATATGATGAAAAGCATTTGGGATTGGTGTCATCATATTTCTATACGGATTTACTGAAATACAAAAATTCTAAAAAAGTAATATCAAAGAAATTTAGATCTTGTTTTACTAGTTTATTTTTAATTTCACACCTAATATTACCACAATCAGTGAACATCAATTAGAAATGTGATCTGTTGGCTTTGTTTTATATACATAATAATGTTTCGAAAAGTACAAATTAATATAAAGAGACTAAATAGTAACAAAATAATTGCATGAATTAACACCAAGGGATCCATGCAAAGCAATTTTTAGGGAAAACATGTCAATGCAATCCAGTTCCTTGCCCTTCTTTTTCATTTTAACTGCATTCCAGTAATATGGAAGACATGCTGGATATAGTTTTAAAGTTAAAACGTATTGAGCTGATCTTTAACCAGTCAGTGTCTGTTTCTAGCCCCCACCTCTTTGAATGCGGAATTCAGATTTTTACACGAAGGATAAAAATGTAAATATCAGTCCTGACCAAATGTGTGCAGGTGGGAGCTCCTCCCATGGAGAAGTTCAACCTGTGGGGAGGCTCTCTGTCTCTGGGTCATCCATTTGGTGCCACAGGCTGCAGGCTGGTAACCACAGTGGCACACCGGCTGCAGAAGGAGGGAGGACAGTATGGACTGGTGGCGGCTTGTGCTGCCGGAGGACAGGTAATTCATGGCTGATAGCCATGGCTTGTGTGATTCTGCTGTCTCATGCACATGGCTGTTAAATTAAAATGTCCAAGTAGTTTGGTACGACTAGTTCAGATCTTAAAATATTGCAAAATGTAGACTTAAGTATAAAATGCACAATATGTTATAGTATTTTGTTTATTTATAATGTGACTAGGAAAATAATTTTCCAGATTACACATTTTTATTTCTGGGCAGCTCTGATGTTCTTTAAAAAGGGACATTTGACTGCATTTTTCTTAACTTTCTTTTTTAGATCTTGTTTAGACATTTAAAATCTTTACATCCTATTTATTTTGATTGTTTTCTTCTGTTTTCCAGGGTCATGCCATGGTGATCGAGGCCTACCCCCAGTAAAGTGCTTAAAAACAACACCTGATCTTCAGGTTCATCATGACTGCTACACACACACACACACACACTAACATCCAGACAACAGAGTGTACATACTAGCACAATCTTGCCTTGATCAGAAAGGAGTCAGATATAGTATGTGAGCGTCTTTGAGGAATCTTGTGTAAATTCAACTTTGCTTAGAGGTTGTTAAATTATAGCAGAATGCCATTGAGGAATGTTGCCTAGGGCTTTGTGGACTTTTGAGGCGCACCATGTCAACGTTGTCACTGAGGCGAATGTAACATAGTAAAATGTAAACACTCAAGGGAGCTGGAGTGATTCTAATGTTTATATACGCTGTGATATTCTTTTCTTACGAATTAAATGGTGTGATGATACCCACACTCTTTTCTGGGTTTGCTTTCTTTTTTTGTCTTTTTCACAGCAGTCATTTTGACCTGTCATGGGAGGAGAAGCAACAATTTTGCTAGTAGCATTAACAATGACTCTGTTCTAGTCAAGTGTGCCACTAAGCCATGACGGTCTGCAAGCATTCACAGTACCTGGGCCTACACATTCCTGCACATGCACATTGATTATCTGCAGCCAAAATGCCAGAAATTCACTGGTTCCAGCTTTTAAAATGTGAATTTGATGGTTTTCTTCTAGTCTTATGTGAGAGTACAGTGAATACCTTTGGGATTTGGACTGTTGCAACAAGCTACTGAAACTTTAATTTAAACGGACATACTGTACAGATGAGGAACAATCCAAGCCACAGTAGATCAAGGGAAATTGTGAATAAGTACCACAAAGCTCAATTCCAAATTCCCTCTTGACACCAAGGTTGCAGATGCTTGAAGAAAGACAGAAGTGGGAAATTAGAAAGCATTTTTATTTTTTTTAGAGAGAGGTAAATAAGGTCAAGAAGAGGGGAGACAGAGAGAGGCCAAAATTATCTTATGGGCATTTATAGACGAAACTATTAATCAAGTAGATTATTGGCCGATTTACACAATAATGAAAATAATCATTTGTCGCAAAAACTACCTTAAAGCCCATGAAAACTTTCAGATCTCAAGTTTTTTTTTTTCTATATCAAAACATATCTGTGAATAAGCATCAAAGTTCTGAATTGTTTGTACTTTATGAAGAGTTTAACACTTAAAAACCCAAATTTAACCCTTTTTTTTTTTTTTACTGAGCCCCGCCTACTTCAAACTAGTAAAAAGAGCAAAAACACAGAAATCTGTCATATGGAGAAGAAAAAAAAAACTGCTTTAACTTTAGTACAATAGTCTGTATTTGTGTTGGACACTACTGCTCATAATAGGAAACTGATGGGGGTTTAGGGATTTTAACATTCTCATAAATCAAAAGCTGGGTTAGCCAGGTTTTGACTTTCCTCCAATAAAGATGATTGGTAAGTTGTGTTTTCAGTAATCAGGCTAAGATGGAAAGCATACAAAACATAGCTAGTCAGGGGTTTGCATTTTCTCTCTGCTTCACTTACATTACACCCTTTGTGACTGAAGGCCTTGATGCATGGCCAACAACTTCAAGCAGTGCCGATGGGTTGTGTTTAATTCAGCAGGGACTCAAACTATTGCAAGGAAAAAGATCAATGTATAGAAAGCCTTGTGCTGCAGATAACAACAACAACAATAACAGTGAATTTGGGGGAATCGGGATAGGCCTATGTAGTCTACACTCAAACAGATTTCAAAATTTGCATTACCAAAAATGTTCTGCATTTACATCCCTGCCTTCTGTAGCAGGATGTGTCAGCACTAGACTGGCTTTGGAGTCTTCTGTGCTTAATTGATGGTAAGTAATGCTGTCTGCTTCTGACGGGACGACTGATGTTAATGAGGAGGTAAAGACGGGATGCTCGGGCTTCCTGGTGATTTTAAAACAACATGTACATGGAAGATTGGGAATGTGGCTGGCAGGTTACTTAAAAGTTCAGGTTGCAATGGTGTCTCCCTGATATCTGGTGTTGATATTATGGTGGGGGGGAAAGTCAACTTTTACACCCGCCAAAGTGGTTATAATTGACAGGGGATGGGTAAATTTATATCAACACATTGCCTCCTTTCTGCTTTGGTGTGTAGGATCTCCTCACTCTCACCGGGGAATCTGCTCCACTCATCGCGCACACACGCGCACACCTCAGGTTGGGGGGCTTGTTAACATAACTTCAGTCAGACACTTCCGTTTAAAATGTATTTAAAGATTTAATTCTTCCAGTTTAAGAAATCCTTGACTCTGAGCGGGAGGAGCTGATTAATGCGACCGAGCCTGTCACACGGGCTACAGGCGGAGGGAATAAAACCAATGTTTTACTGCCAAGGCAAAACGGAGCTCGAATGTAAATAGCAGGGAGAGAGACAGAGAGGGTTTTTGTGTTTTTAAAGCTTCAAAACCGCCTCAACCCTGCGAGACACCGGAGACACGCAGACACACGCCGACATAGCGGGCCGCCTCCCTGCCTCAGCGGGGCTTTGATCAGACGGAACCTTTTATGGGGAATGACTGGCGAATGCACCCGCTGCTGTCACTACAAATCTACCTCACCGAGCGCGCAGGGAAGCGGGGAGGGGAGGGAGGGGGGTACGGGGTGTTCTCGCGGAGGGGGAGTGAGGGAGGGAATCGGGGAGAGAGTCAGCGTGCAGCGCTGTCTTTCATCTCCTCCTAGCCGGCTCACGCGGGGAGGCACCTGGTGAAAGCTGCGTTTGACTCGCGCTTCCTCTACCTGCTCGTGCTTATGCCGTGCGTGTGTACGCGTGTGATGTTAAACAGGTTTCAGTGGACTGTACTGTAATGCGGCGAAACACGCGTATTGATTAGCCTATGCTAATGGGGAGTTCAGGGTTTGTTTTTCCCAACCTCATCTCAAGTTGGTTCCTCACCCCCAATTTGTAGAAAATAAAAGTCACTAGAAAGATCATGAAAGTATGGCTACACTTCTAATGAGTTAAAAGCCCAATCTGAAACTTCCTGGAATCTCTGCAGGCTGCCTGGCAATTTGAGGAAGGAAGCCAAAATGACAAACTATTCCTTTAAATCCCTAAAGGACCTACAATAACATAATTAATCTAGTAAAACTACTAGTCCTATACTAAAGTAGAATACTAAATTCAGTCTGTGTAAAATTAACTCGACTTTACACTTTAAAATTGTGTGCAATGTATTCACAGAAGTCCAATTTTGCATGCAGGTTAAATGCCAGACCTTATTAACTTCTATGGCGAGTAGATGCATTCAAATACCACACATCACCTTGAACAGCAGTCTCCTGTGTGAAATTCCTATGTTTGTACTACGTAGCCTAACCTTTCTTTCCTCTGTGACATTTGCACCTGGTACTAGCATATCACCTGCCGGATAGTCTACTAGTGAATACCCCAATACTAAATGAAGACCCCATCTTCAGAACAGTTTTTAAAATTGTTACCTTAAAAACATTTTGATCAAGCTTTTGTAAACATTATGTGAGCAGCAGGTGATATGCATCTAGCATCTAATAACTTTTAAAAGCTGTTGAGGGCCACTGATTTTTAATGTCTGCTGTGATTCACTGTGTCAAAATATCTTTACATTTTACATCCAAAGCGACTTACAATTGCTATATATGTCAGAGGTCGCACGCCTCTGGAGCAACTAGGGGTTAAGTGTCTTGCTCAGGGACACATTGGTGGATGTGTTGCAGTGGGAATTGAATCCAGGTCCCTCACACCAAAGGCATGTGTGTTATCCACTGCACCATCGCCACCCACATCATCAAACGTCATAAAAGTATAGGCCAGGAGGAGTTGGACAATATGTATGACTGAGCTCAGTTATTTTACACAGATCAGTGATTGTTTCCAAATATGTTCAATAATTCAACCCTAGCTTATGCATTTCTAAAATGTATTTTTCTGAAGACCACAATAAAAACAAGGTGAAATTCAACAAAAAATGAACAAAAATATAAACATCTGTAAGCAGGGCAAAATACATGCATTTAAAAGACAGCATTTGGGTTAAATATTTATAAAATCAGTCCGTAAAACATTCGAAGATTGTGGGAAATGCACGTCACAACTTCCTGTAGCACAAGGAGATTTCTTTAGATTTCTCATTTTGTCCAGCCAACAATTTAAAACCCAAAGATAGGCATTTTAAGACATAAAACAGAGAAAAGCAGCAAATCCTCATATTGGAACTACATATTTAGTTTATTAAATTACACGCAAAGCCTTTTGTTTCACTAAACTATTTTAAATTAAACTTTTGGTGGTGTCCTTCCTCAGTTTCTGTTACTCAATCATCTACTCCATTTTGTTTACTGTTCAGTGCTCTATTATCAGAACATGTTGGGTCAGAGTGTCTTAGAAATGTTTAATGACGCACCTGCAATCAGTTCAAGAGTGGAAATAAAACAACCTCCTGCTGTCAAACTGCTTACTCTGATGAATGTTACATACAAAACAAATCAAATTAATAAAAGATATATATATACTTATGTGTTCTCATGTTCTCCAAGGGTCATCAGAAAGTTAAGTTCTTCTTTAATTCACATGCATAAATGACTTTTGCAATCAAAGCTTTACTTTACCTCTCCACGTTTAATGTGTGCAAACATGCAATTTGAGATTGCAACTCAGCATGGGTGTGCGTCCCCTGGACTAAATCTTATCAGAGGTTCATCGGTGGCATCACATGTATCTGTTGAATTAGACCTGATAAATATCTGTCTGAAAGTTGTGTGTTTAGATACATTTGTTGTTTGGTATCATTGTGCATGCTCTACTCCTTTCATCAATGCAATTTTCCTATTGCCTTTCACTTAACACGTGTGATATGCACACAATTATACTCATTTAGTTCAGCTTCATTACCTTGTGTGTATTTTTCTGATATATTTTTATAGTTATATACTATAGATATTTATAGCCTTTGATTGTTGTTAGTTTTGATGTTGAATTGATGCCACTTCATGTGTTGTTAAGTGAAATCTGTCTGGTGTAATGTCAAAGCAACCTCCAAACCTTCTGTAATATGATTTTTCTTTCATCAAGCCACAAGGTCACATTTTGTTACCTCTTCATGGTCAGTTTGGCATCTGACATCTTTTATTGCTAGCTGGGTTTCTTTCCCACCTCTGGAAACACCAAAGCTAATTCAAATTCACACTTTGAAGCACAATATAAACACATCTCTTTCCTTTTCCAACAGATTCTGCAGTGTTTGTCCCTGCAGGTACGACTCAATAAAATCCTGAGATAGATAGTTCAGTTCCTAACAGGTGCAGCCAGTGCAGCGGAATGTGGTAAACTACCAATGTTGATCTTTTCAGGGGCCTGTGTGCTTAAGACGGTGTATCTTTGTGGATTCTGGAGGGAACTTTGGCATCCTCAACAACCCACACATGCACACACATAAAAACACACTCACAAATACATCTTGACGTCTGTCGGTTGTACACCGACTGTACACAGTTGGATGGCAGAGGCTGTGTGGAGCAAGTGGATTATGAGGAACGGTAATTGGCTGTCCAGAGAAGCTGCCCATATGTATCTGTGTATGTATGTGTGTGTGTGCGCGCTCTGTCCGGAGTTCATCATGTTCTCATAACGGTCAGTTAGGGTTGTCCGCCAGGCTCGATCTCCTGTCGGGATTGTAAATGTTATTGATCAGACGCATACGCCGCATCCATAACGAGAGCTGAGACACTGTTTTCTCTCACACACATGCATGCTCTCTTTCACACACACACACACACACACACACACACACACACTAGAGTACAACTCATTAGGAGCCGTACACACTCATAGACATATCCTCATTAACACTCCCAAGTCATACACACTAAACATCCATACACATCTAGTTGTCAGACAACACACACACACACACACACACACACACACACACAATCTCGCGCACACTGACTGATTTAGTTGAGTGAGATGGGGGAACGTGAAGGATGGGGGGCACAAAATGTGGACATGAATAGTGTGTGTGCAGCATGTCAGTGTGTGTGAGCGTGCATAGATGTGTGTGTTTGTGTCTGTATCTAGCGTGACATTTGTGTCAGTGTACGGCTGCGCAAAGCAGTGTGTATTTCTGTGTGTGTCTGTGCGTGAGTGTGTGTGTGTGTGTGTGTATGCCACGTGTCAGAGTCTGTCAGCCCCACGTCTCGTGTCAGGGCGAGAGGCGAGACATTAACAACTTCTGTCATTCTGCTGACAAAATGGTGGCAGAAGATTTCCCATGGTGCCCTGATGACTGCTGGCGTTTGTCAACAAGCCCTGTCACCGCAGCGATGAGGGGAGGGTGGGGTGGTGGGGAGGGAGGGGTGGGGGAGGGTTAGTAGTGACAGGCCCCGGACCCGTTCCCATGAGCACCAGGGAAAGAGAGTGTGTGTATATGTCAATGTGTGTATGTATGTGTCAGTGTGTTTGTGTATGTGTGTTGTAAGGGGAGAGGGATAGGGGGGAGGGAAGGGTTGTCTCTCAGCAGCTTTCATACATAGACTGCAAAAAACCAAAATGAGCTGTCACTGCAATTCCCAGGATGCCTTGCTGTTTAGCATAGCAGCAACAGCAGCAGTAGCAGCATGAATGGTGTGAGTATGTGTGTGTGTGTGTGTGGGCCGGTAAGCTGATAAGCTAACTCTCTCTCTCTCTTTCACACACACACACACACACACACACACTCTCAGATAATTAAGCAGAGCAGAAGCTCCCCCTGACGCGAGGCAGAGCTCATCTGCATTTTGGCCTCGGGCACGCAGTTAGGAGCAACGCCTGATGGAGGGAGAGAGAGAGGGCAAGCGAGGGAGGGAGGGATGGAGGGAGGGAGGGAGAGAGAGTGAGTGAGGAAAAGAGAGGGAGAGAGAAAGAGAGAGAGAGGGTAAGGAGCCAATTAGCCAGCTGGATGGATGAGTGACTGACAGCACTCTTGACACACTGCTATCTGGGCTTTTCTGTTGCGCACACACATACACAATAATACACACACACACACACACACCTTCCTCTCCATCTCTCCTTCCATCCATCCATCTCCCTCTCTCGTCTCAGCCTCCTTCTCTCTCTGCATGTGGCTCATGCTGTGTTGGTGTTTCTTGTTCTCGACTGCATCCTGCGCTCTGCACAAGGCTCGCACTTCAATCACGACCCACCACAGGGCTCAAATGTCCAGTGACCTTGTCCAATGAGAGCGCCTGCTGGGCTGCGGGCCCCGCCTCTCAGGTGCTGTAATCAAGAGGGGTCAAAGGTTGTCATCCCACCATTTTGCAGAAAGAAACTCTATTTGTCAAGGGCTTGTTTTCTCCCCTCCTTTCAATAAAGAGGGTTTGACGTAACTGAAACATGGACTTCATTGCTGATTTCTAGATGTGTTTCCGGTTGTGGTTCAATCCACTTTGAGTTTTGATCTTTGGAACAAGGATATTTTTATTGTTTTGGGTCCCCAATAAAAATTTTTTTTTTAATATATTGTACTGTTAAACCTGTGTTTAGAAATGGGTATTGTTAGGATTTTATTGAAACTACTACTCTTATTGGTTCTTTATCAATACTTAAATACCTACAAATTTACCTATGAGGGCAAATAAAGTCTCCTGAATGTTAACCTCTTATTGGTGCTTTTTCATTATTTAAAGTCCTTTTAAAAAATATATTCAGAACAGGATTAGAAATTTTAAAATAATTAAATGTTTCTATAGCAGCAACAGTCAATTTTACAACAGCAAAGTCACTATATACAGTATATGCTTTGTACATGTTTATGCTTATTAAACATGTGTTTTGATAAAGTATTGGCTTTTTAATTGCAAGTGTTATTTTGCACTTACATACAGTAACAAGCATTGTTGTTGTCAACTGAAGTAATCCATTGTCTACACCACTGCCTCTCTGCTCTGCTGTTGGCTGTGTGTGCGCGTAGGAGCTCACAGAGCAGGATTTCTATGATTTCAACACAGATTTGTTGGTCGTAATGTAACATTAGCATAATCATTGAAAAATAGGGTGCATCGATAGTGAGTTTACTGTGACCATTAGGAGTTTAAAGCGTCAGAGACACAGGACACGTACCTAGCAGCATCCCTGCAGCTTTCAGCACACCTGTAGCTGGAGGCCGATGCAGAAACGCTACTTTGGGGATTGGTTTCCCTGCAATGTGATGCCTTCCCATTGGCTGTATGGGGAGTAGCTGAATTTGTGGTGCGTTCAAACACAATAAATTATATTAATTTCATAACACGCTTTAGAAACAGTGTGAAACAGCTATGAGGAATTTCCCCCTATACAAAAACATTTATATTTTCGAAACCTGAGCGGGAAAGCCATTCCCTCACAACTTTTAATGTCTGAACGGCGTTCTTTTATGTTCCACCCCACTTACACCACTGCTAGCCCTGAAATTATGATTGGGATTAGTTAAGGTTTAAGATGTAGGTTAAGGTTTGTGAATGAATGTTGCCAATATAGTGCTTTAAGGATACGTGTGCATGTGTTTCCTTTCATCAGGGGGTGTTTTTACTATTCTGTCTCCTTTAAATTGAAGGATTGGGATTGGAGGTTTAGCTTCTTATTCTTCTACCTCATACTTCACCTGCGAAGACTGTGAGGTAAATTCGATGATGGACAAAGTCCCTGCATTGCTCAAACGGCCGTCAACCAAGCAGTACCAGACAGCATTGCGGAAAGGGACGGGCAGCAGGTGGGAGCTGACGTGACAGATTGCTGACCAAGCTTGAATCATCAAGGTCCTTTAGGAATCCAGAAAGTTTTTCTGGCAGATTTTTGTAGAAACACATTAAAATTTGCAAGGACTATAATGCAAAACTACTGTACGAACACAAAAATGATGGACATAAGACCTTCCTAGGTACGCAGTCATCTAGGCCAGTTTAGAGTCAACTTAAATGAGATGAAGTTCAGGGTGTGCCATTATAAATCTGCTGGAAGTTGATATTACAAATCACTTTGAATCAATCAGGTCACTTCAGTTCAAAGATTTCACTGACTATATAGTTTGTTTATAAAATACCTTATTCTACACTATCTGTCAGTATTTACAGCATGTGTGTATAGAGAGAGAGAGATTTGACATCTTGTGTATCTTTTTACAATTAATTAATTAACATATTTGAACAATACTTCAACTTCAAATTGCTCCAATTGAGGTTACTGCATGCCAGTATTGCTGAGTTATATTAATAATAGATACTTTTTTTTATGTATTAGCCTATGTGTCATCAAAATATACAACCTCTTACGCTTTGTTAATACTAGAATCTACATCTCTAAGTGAGACACATGGCCTTTTTGACCTTTTTTTCCTTTATGGTATAAATAATGGAAATTGAAGGTTGCAACGATCACCTAGGATCATTGTGTACTGTATTATTTTTGCTCAAAGTACGCTGTGTTATTTTCTGTAATCTTTCACATTTTTATACTGACTCTGGAGGTGTAGTTTAGTAGTTTACAGAAATACTCCAACACCAAAGTTCTTCTGAGGTGCTTCTCTTCTCTGTCTGATGTGTACAGTGATCAAACATGATATCTTCATGCTGTGTCCTCCCATCATTATATGTAAAAGTACAGAGGGTACACTTTTTAGAAGCTATTCTTTTTTGTCTAGTTATTTACCCGACTTCCTTCGGAAAATCACTGAGCATATGTGTAGCAAGGACAATTTATATTTTCATTGAAACCCGAGGAATTAAAAGCTAAGCTATTAGTTATGCAGGTATTCCACACAGTGCTCCGGCATTCTGAAGCAGAAAACATCACACTAACCTAACATCTCATGAAGATTTACTGAGCTGGAATTAGACGTTCTTGCAAGAAACAAATAATTACATCAGATTTGAAAAGATTTATATAAATTCAGCAGAGTTAGCCTGAATTATGTCGGATTATTAACTAAATTATCTTAAAAGGGGATGTGCATACCAAGCAAGTGAACCAACTTTAATGTTTTATCACTCTCAGCCCTAAAGATGTGATTAAATGCAGTCTATACAAAGGTCAAAAATTCAGAGAAAGAAAGCGGAAGATTGCTTTTTAATAGCACTGTTCGAGCTCCATGTGTGCATCGCAGCCTCATTAAAATCTGACACTATTCAGGAAGTCTTTAAACAAACCACAGTGTGAGTTTTCAGATAACTGACATATTCATGCTCTATGTATGTCTATATTTATCTGCTGTATATTTTTCTGTATATCAATGCTATGTAACATTTCACAAGAAGAGATTGTCCTCTTCAAGGCATATATTTCTGTAGATTGAGGTTCATTCCCGTCACTCCAAAGCCGCTGTTGCCCAGTTTCTGTGAGCTTGTTTACTTTAGGGAGTGACAAGATCTAAACGTCAACTTTGTGCATATTATGTGTTCACATTATAAATCCATATATGAGTTGGCTGCCTGAACTGGTTAAAGTGGTGAAGAGGCAGCATATTTTAAACATTAACATAAACATTATTGCATTTAAAATCATCATACATTTGCTGTCTCTCCCTATGAGCCTGTTCCTCTGTACTTGCGCTGCTAGGCTGAGCGGTGACATGGCACATGTACCAGCAGTGCCATTTTCCAGGAATGTTTTTATTATTTTATTTAAAACATTAATATATGCAGGGAGGTTCACTGCACAGCATATAGGCTGTTTTATACAATAATGCGTAATGTTAAAGAGAGACACTTGACAATTGAGTAGTATAAAAATATGTAGTGCAAAACTCTTTCTTTGGGTTGCTGTTCCTCCACCACAATGGGAACGCTGTCTGTGGAAACATAAAGAGGCAAATTAGTACCAAAAACAGCTGTAACACAATCGATTTGATTAACTCCGACTGCTGAAGCCTCATATTAACTTCAGATAAACTCTAAATAAACTCTGGAGTACAGGTTTGCAAGGACTGTGGATTTTGTCCCTCATCTCTTCAACAGGAACCACATTAGAAAGGGATCTTTCAGTAGCCAACAGCAGGAATGATTGCAGCAAGCAAAAACTTAATCAGTATGGGCACGTGAGTACTGTTATAAGATGGACTTGTGAAATGTGAACCTATCAATTAAGGTTTTAAAAGTTTTATATGTGAACTTTTTTTTGTAAAACACACACTTGTTGATGAATGTGCTGGTTGAAATTATGTATTTAAAGTAACATGTATGTGAGTGTTAGGCCAGACTTGACCATCAGAGGTTAGCATCGTACCTCTTTGTACCTTTAACTGTTGTTTTTAACTGTGTTTTACAGTCAAAACATATTTGTAGAGCATTCATTGCATTGAAACGACCAGACTATAGTGAGGAGACATTTCACGTCATCGTTCCAGTTCCAGCCAGGGAGTGACAGGCACACACAACAGGAAAGGATGTACACAAGGGTAAGACACTGTTTCTGCAAATTGTATGCAAATCTGTAACAAGAAGATGCCAAAACACGGTGAGAAGCAGATGTAGGAAACGTGTGGGTGGAAGTGAGCGTTTGGGAAAGGGAAGCATTGTTGTTGGTTGACAGGAATACAGTTGGCTGGAACAGGAGGCCTGATGACAAGCCGCCATAGCTTCCTGTTTGCCCAGAGAAAGATGCCTGAGGAGCAGGAGATGGGAAGATGGAGGGAGGAGAAAACCAGTGGAGGAGTCACAGCTGGAGAGAGCGAACAGACGCACACCTGCCTGACAGTGAGAGAGAGAGAGAAAGAGAGAGAGGACTAGAGAGGGAGGTATTGATGATAGGAGAAAACAAGAAAACGGGGGTGAAAAAGTCAGACAAGAGTTGCACTGGGCACTTATTATCACTGCATTTGTTAAATTGCAATAATATTTCCCTCTTAAGCCTTTTTATTGTTTAAATATTTAACCTGCACATCTTGTACTGTATGTGCATGTTAAATATTTTTTGATTTATCACATGAATGTTTGCAATAATATTTTTAAAAGTAAATCAGATACTTTATACAATAGTTATTTATTTGCAAGAGCTTTTAAAGTACAGTAAAAACAATTTTTTCTATTAAAATAATTTAGCAAACATTTTTATATGGAATAAAACTTAAGAAGTCTTATATTCTAGTTAAATCAGCATTTTAAACTCAAACACTCAAAACTCTCTATCAGAATTTATGTTTTGGCTTTGCTTTAGGTCTTTTTTTCCTATAAACTCTAAATGTCAAGAATGTGGAAATGAAGCCACATTTTTTTTTAAATTAGCCAGAGAAATGTTTACAGGTCAAAAGGCCTAAAGGTGCAAGTGCAACAACATTTACTGAAGTACATGATGATGAGATAAGTTCTAAAACATGCTTTATTAAATTTTTCATACACACCTGCAGTTTAATATTATTATATTATTATTTTATTTTCCCACTACAGATTAATATCTGCCTCTCAAACCAACCTGTGTTGTGTTTTTGTCATTTTACCCCAAATGGAAGACATTATTTTAGGGGAAGATATTTTCATAATTACATTAAGACATGCTGTAACCACAGGCAGTATGTACTTCGCATATTTCTGTTGTGATGTGAATATAATCTTTGGTCTGAGAAAAATACACCACCCTCTGTTTTAAGTTAAGTACAAGACTAATTTGATACTGTTACAAAAATGCACAGCCTTCAAGCTAAAACCAAACCTGTTTCTCTTAGTTTCTAAAATAAATGTTGACATGTGGAAGATGTGAGGTGACAGTGGTGCTTCTGTACATGTTGTGTATTAAAGGGAAACAAAGTGGAACAGATCTGCAGAGTGAGAGCAAGATAGACAGAGATGAACCCTAAGAAAGACTTTACCTCACCTTAAAAGTTTTTTTGCCTGTAGGCCACAGGATGTTGTGATCACAATGCATTTTAACCACTACACTACCAGGACAGCTGTCATGTAATCATTCAGAGTAAAGTGGATCAACAACTAAGAAAACAAAAGAAGCAACCATTGTTGCAGAATACCGAAACATTGATTTAAATTGTTTAATGTGACATTTAACATGCTCCCAAACAAATTCCACTTCTTGGTAATTTAATAAATTAGTTCTGACAATAAATTTTTTTCAATCATTTCAATGAAAAAATCTGACTTTTCCAAGTGTTTCCTCTTTTGTGTTAGCCTGACATTAACTTCCTTTTTAGCTGCACTGTCGGAACATCGCCGGAACATCGGCCATTCGATCCCCTTTTTCACCCAGCCAGCGTGTCGAAGTGTCCTTGGGCAAGTTACTTAACCCAAAATTGCTCCCGAAGGCTGTGCCATCGGTGTGTGACTGTGTGAATGATTAGTTTCTTTCTGATGAGCAGTTGGCTTGCATCTTGCATGGCAGCCACTGCCATAAGTGTATGAATGTGTGAATGGGGTGAATGTGACATGTAGTGTAAAGTGCTTTCAGTGGTTGGAAGACTAGAAAGGCGCTATAGAAGTATATACATTTACCATTTTCCACTGATGACAGTGGACAGGAGGACAGCTTCGTGCTGTTTTGTGATCCAATGTTCTTGCCCCAGAGGTGAAATGTTTGCACTACAGTGAAGTAGTTTTAATAAATCAAACTGGTTATCGACTTTTCATTCATGTACATGTTAACTCTTCTTGGATTCCAGTAACCAGGTTAGTTTTTGTGACCATAGCACTGTTGTGTGTATAATCAAAATCTTCCGTTGTCCCAAACTGCATTAGGTAGCGAGGACAGGAAATGGAAACCGAGAAGGAATGAGAAAGGGAGCTGGACAGGGCATGAGGGAGGAGATGGAGAGGGGGGTGAAGGAAGAGAGGTGAGGGGCTGAGTGACGGGTAGAGAGGTGGTGGTGTGTGTCTTAGACGAAGGGATGGAGGGAGTAAATCCTTTTCTTCATCATTACCTCGTCTCTGCCACTGCCCTCACCTTAATTAGTCTCAGAGCAGCGCACCCGGCCAGAAGTCTGCCTCATCCCTCCATCCATCCTTCTACCCACTTCAAACCCCTCCACCCCACCACCATCCCTCCCTCCTCATCCCTTTCACCTCCTTCTCTTTCTTCCTCTGCTCTCTCTTTTTCCTCCAGCGATTTCCACACTTCCTCTGTCTCTCTCACATTGCGCTTCATCTTCGTCTCTGTGGAAATTGACTGAAATACCAAACCCCTAACCCCACAATATCAACAGCTGTGCAGCTATACACACTCACACAGCACAAAGAGTTTAATGTTGGTAAATACCGCAGACACACACACACACACACACACACACACACAGACACACACACACACAGACATACGTGGCTGCTCCAGGCTTGGCAGCTATAAATACAGAGGATTGCAAAGAGGAGGAAACTCGGTTAAAAAGTTAAGTGGGGAAAAAAGCGGCGCAGTGAGATTGACACCCCAACGTCTCAGCTCTCTAGAGGCTAAATTAGGAGATCCACAGCTCCTCTCTCACGCACACACACACACACACACACACACACACACACACTGACAGACAAGAACACCTTGAGAAAATGCACATTCACACATACTCACAGTTTTGTAAAATGCGTACACACACCTGTGTGTATGTGTGTGTATCTGTGTGTGTATGTGTGTGTGTGTGTGTGTGTGTGTGTGTCATGTCAGTCTCCATGGTCCCCTGCTCCCCCACAGTCAGACGCTGAAGGCCCATCCAATGTCCCTGTTTTCCCTTTACCAGCTCAATGTTGACCGCCACTGGGACATAAATGTGGTGGTAGATACTGCACATTAGATACAGTACAAAATCCTTCCACCCACCCATGCTGCTTATTCGGGGCCGGGTTGTGGTGGCAGCAGGCTAAGCAAGGTAGTCCAGACGTCCCTATCTCTCCAGCAATGTTTTCCAGGTCATCCTGTGGGATCCTGAGGCATTCCCAAGCCAGTACAACACTCAGCTTTGTTTTTATTATGGTGCTTTATTCTATTATTATAACTATGTATTGAACCTACTGATGGGAAAAAGAGTTGCCACCATGAATTTTATTTATTTATAAATAAATTCTACCTTTTTCTCTCTTTTGTGACCTACTATATGTCCACTTTGTCAAAGCTTATATAGTATTACTATACTATACTATACTATTTCTTTAAGATACTACCTACTGTAAACTAAGCTGTAAGCTGGATGGTAAACATTTGACCCAAACCAGTAATTCAGTCTTAGTTCACAGAAGTGTACAACTGCTTTGTAATTTTCCGTAATTTGGTCAATTTCAGTATTTCTCTAAAAGTTCCACTGCATCATTGTAGTTGGTGTACAGTACATGCTAAATACAGAAATTAACCTGCAGCTCAAAAGATGCTGTATATGGTTATTGTCTAACAAAGAAAGAAGTTGAAGAAAAACAATGAACAGTTGATAGTTTTTGTAAGAAATAGACTTTTTATATGTCTCCCATATACCTCTCTAAGGAGTGCATGACTTTAATGTTAATGTTACTTAATATATCAAATATTTAACCATGACTTCCATACATGTCCAAGTTCAACTGAAAATGCAGCCAATATAGTTCTCCTGTGTGAAAATGGGAGTGTGAGCTTCACCCTGCAGGGGGTGCTGTTGACATTAAAGTTGCTCCATTTGTGACCTCTGATCCTGTTGTTGTATGCACTGTTTCAGCATTGGTTCCTGCTGCAGCCACTAGATGGCATTCAGGCTCTTTTGTAGGTTGAAACCAAAGCAAATGAAAGTCCTGCCTTCTTAGATTGACATCTTTAGGTCAAATTTGAGTCCTACCTAGTAAGCGGCAGCAAACTCTTGTTGGTTACACGAAGATAGGTGCTGTTAGGACATAAATGAAAATATATATGGATGATTTCATGAACAAAAAAAGATGATTTATTTTATGATGGTGCTTGTGATGCTCGGGAATCAAAATATCCATGGAGGGTAACTCTAAAACCCCATGTATTGAAACCATTTAAGTTTCATTTAAATTTAAACCATTTAAATTGAATTAATAAAAAGGATGGTTTCTGAAAACATAATTAATACGTAGTTTAAAATAATTGTAAGAAAGCCTTGAAAGTCATATTTGATCCAGCTTCCACATATCTGTGCATTAGATTATCTGTTTAGCTCTGTATTAATGCATCTGTGTCTCCGTGTGTGTGTGTTTTCAGTGTGATCTAAGGAAAGAAGGAAAAAAATGAAGTTCAAAATGATGGAATGAAGACATCAAACCATCCATCTCTTAAATGCCCGCTAGAAAGGAGTATCGCAGATGTGTATCTGAGTATTTTATGTAAATACAGTACTTGAGTGCCCGCACACACTCGCAGACAGACACGTGCATGCACACACTCATGCACGCACACACATGCAGAAAGAGACAGTAACTATTCAGCCCATTCTTGCGTAAATCACTTGGCCTCAGGGCTCTCTTAACCCTTTCTCTGTGCGAGTGTGTGGCTGTGTGTGTGTGTCTGTGTGTGCTAGATTTCCCTTTGAAAACAGTAATGTCGGTGGACAGTATAACTGGTTGCTGTGATGATGCTGCATAATCTTCCACTATATCTGTATGAAATCTAATGCACCATCAAAACTGTTTGGGCAAAGTTCCAAAACACACATTAAAACAACCATCAGAGGGAAGTTACTTTACAGTAACTCATTTTACATTAAGACTTAATATTAAAGTGAAATGCCACATACATTTGGAAACTTGTAAAAAACAAATTTAGTCTAGACAATAAAATAATGTGTTTTAATGCAAAATAACAACAATATAATCTATACAGTATGGTAAAATGTGTAGAATTTCACTTGACAGCAAACGGGAAGTATCTGGATGAATGACACTGAAGTGTACTTAAATTAAAGTCTATATCTTTTTGTGATTAAACTACTACCACGATTTTTGTGTATAGACCTCATCTGCATTTTTAGCTTGACAGAAATCCTTCATATCTAATTTACATTACAATCATTTGGCAGAAGCTGTGCTGTTTTTTAATCAGAATAATCAAACTGATGTATGATATGAAGATACTGTCTTTTTTAAGTCCAAGTATAATGTAAATGTAACACAATTTTCTTATATATATATCAATGCATTTTTTCTGTATGATGATCACATGTTTTTTTTTGGCACAATCATTGCTTGTACAACTTTATAAAAACCTGGATTTAACATGATGATCGAACCTTTTAGGGGGAGAGTGTATATATCAGTGTTCTATGTAGCTGAAAATGTAAAGCGTTTCCCCCCATATTAGTGTTTCTTTGTTCCATGACAATATATTTTTTCAAATTAGCGCTTTTAAAACTTGACAAAAACCTGAATTCATTTTGATAATAATCCAATATTTGCAGATTCATACAAATGCTATACTGTCAATAGATAGCTGCACATCAATGTTTTCTGTTGAACTTCGTGTTACAGATGAACTATATTTAACTGTCTATATAAATATGGACAAAACATGGGTGTGATGACAGCCAGACCGCTGATTAAATTCAATCAAAATTACATTTGATCTAAACATTACACCGAAAAGTAATGATCTTCTACTTTATTTTAATTGACCTATTATGTAAAAGGTGTATGTCTCACAAATTGAATTACATGACTCAGTTTTAAAGATGTGTCTAAAAGTATTTGTAGAAACATTTTGTAAGTAAATGTATACATATTGTCTTTTACCCTGTACATATTACATATGAGCTTGCTGTTTATATTCATAATGCATAAACAGACTTATTCATCTGTATATACTATGTACCGGCTCTGTCTGTAGTGGTCATATTATAGTTACACAACTGACATATCATAGCTGCATTCATTTGTACTGTACGTCTTATATACCACAGTAACTGTACATTCCTTCTTACTATCACTACCCCATTGATTTATTGATATTCATTTATCTGTATATATGTCTACATGTACTTTGTTACTGTTTTCACTATCTTGTTAAATACTGCATTTCGTTGGACTTGTACTTGTAATTGATTGAAGCTAATCTAATCTAATTTTTCAAGTGATATGTTTAGCCTGCGCAATACTATCCTTACAAACTCTGAAAAAGACAAGAACACATTTAGTCCACAGCGCACTGAGAGGTTCAAACATCATTTAGATCTTTAACACTATCATTTCACATGAGCATTGACAAGTAAAAGTCTCATGGAGTAATTAATAACTGGGATCGATGGAGTAGGTTTTATCACTAGGTGGAGAAGGAAAACAAAAATCTACATTTGCCCAGTCAGTGTGGAGTCAGATTCTTGATATAAGATTTGGGTTGGATATGTTGGCAGCAAGGGATTTTATTTAAAGGGAGGAAAAAAGTATGCTGGTATTGGCATTACACAGACACAGACACACACACAGACACACACACACACACACACACACACACACACACACACACACACACACACACACACACACTTCACTATCAGCAAGTTGTCTCAGGCTTGCTGAACCCCCGTAATGCTCCTATTAGCAGCTTCAGTTAAAATGGCATTTCATCAGGCAGCTGACAAGTGAATTATCTCTCCCTTTTTCCTCCCTATTTCCCTGCCTCGCTCTCTCTCCCTCCCTGCCTCTCTCTCTCTCTCTCTCCCTCTGTCTGTCTGCCTTGGTCTCCCACTCTCCCCCCGGCTCAGTGACAGTAGCCTTAGGCCTGAGATAAAGAGGAGGCGCGCGGCGCTCGGCGCTCTCACACACACTCGGCAGAACTGAAGTGACATCCTGTCAAAACAATAGTTTACTACAACAGGAACTTGTGTGTTCTGTCAGACAGAGGCTGAACTTCAACTTTGGGACATATAGATTCCTCTTTCATATTGATCTCCCCCCACTTTGTGTGTGTGTATGTGTGTGTGTGTGTGTGTGTGTGAGCATGTGTTTCATTTGGGCCAGTAAACTTGGATCTGAGCCCAGAATCAGAGCGTGAATGTGTGGATAAAAACTCAGAGGACAGTTTAGATACTGTTCATCATACAAGCGTCTGTAGCGCTCCAGGGAGGAATTGCCATCATTGACAAATCTCCTCTAGAGCTCATCTGCACTGGAGAAGATTTCTCTGCCTTTTCCTTTTCTTGCTTTTAAAAATGTGACTTCCCATTTCTGCATCATACCCAGTAGTGCAGCTGAAGGTACTTGCATGCAGCTGTGTGGAGCAGAGCAGTGATTCCCAACTTTTTCTGTTTGTGACCCTTTAAAAGTGACCGCTTGTCACATGTTGCATGTCTTCGAGCTATAAGTATTTCAGCATGTTTTTTCCCCTTCTTGGATGATTTCGCTTAAAGAATTAGAGGTCTAAGCAGGTGAAACTATCCAGTATTTCACATGACAAAGACAAAGATTCCAGAAAAGCCTGAATAAAATCATTGCAGAATTAAATATATTTTTCTTTCTCATGCTGTCAACCATCACGTGGCCCTTCAGATTTATTTTGTGACCGCTTCCATCAGCAGAAGGAAAGTTCGATTTAATTTGGAGGAAATAACACAGTAGTACCTTTGCACCTGTGACATTTTAAGCACTAAATAGGTTGAGGTCTATTCTGTGATACAACAATGACTAATCTGACTTTCAGCAGGTTTCATGCCATTTCCTGTCCCTTCTTTTGATATTTTAGTCATTTAATTCATTATGAACCATTTTTAATGAGTGAACTGTTAGGCATTCAAGGACACTTTGACAGGACACATGGCTGCGGCCTCCTTAATAGGACCAACTGAACCTGTCAAAATTATTTATAGGGCATACAGGTAGACTAACAAGATGTTTTGAAATTAGTTTGTATCATCCCTGCTAAATTAAGGCCTTGAGCTACACAGAACTCCACATTTCTTGTGGTTTTAGGCCTCTCGCATATCATATAGCCCATGTCGTTTCACCTATACGGTGATGAGGTCTAGAATCCTCGGCTGTAGCAACAGCAACACACTCTCTTCCAGTGGTGTGTTCAGGGACGACACAAGCTCAGATCTCAAAAACACTCGGGAATGGTAGTTCCACCTCTTCCTCGCTCTTTCTATTCAGAGAAGAGGTTTGGAGGCAGAATGGTGCGTCACATCGAAGCTGACAACATTGGTTCCCAACAAGTCGACTGGATTGTGAACGGACTGTGCGCCTTCAACAACAATAGGCGAGAGGTGTGTTAGTGTGTGCAGTATTGTGTGATTTGGAGGCTATAATTGTGCCATGGTCAGATGGTGAAACCACACATCCACACACACACACACACACACACATAAACACACACACACACACACAAAACGAGCACAAAGAAAAGCCCCCCACACATGGACAGACAGGAACAGACAGAGAAACGGACACACAAATCCATAATATATTCCTGTGTGTGTGTGTGTGTGTGTGTGTGTGTGTGTGTGTGTGTGCGTGCGCACAGTCAGAAATATATGATGTGTGTGTGTGTGTGTGTGTGTGTGAAGTGAGCTATGTATGTTATGTGTGTTACGTGCGCTACCTGGCCAGCAGTGGTAACAGGCTCTGAGGCCTTTAATGGGATTTAGCCTGAGGCTGTTTTATTAAGATGTCGGCTTTCCCTGCTGCCTCTGCAGCTGACACCATTCCCCACTGATACCCCCCTCCCCACCAACCCTCACCCCCACCGCACACCAGCCTCCAAGCTGCCCCCCCCC
>NC_060159.1:21623334-21625677 GCF_021292245.1 Micropterus dolomieu
CCCCCCCCCCCCCCCCCCCCCCCCCCCCCCCCCCCCATTACACACCCAGCCTTCACCCCACGCAAATCTCCTCAACTGTCACCCCCACCGTCCCTCCTCCTTGCCCTGATGCCCCCTCTTCCACACTGTTCGACACCCCATAATGACCCTGCCATTGCCAAATACCCCTACCACACCTCACGCCCTCACCATCACAGTTGTCATTGCTGTATTAGTCATTTTATTTTTGATTGTCGTACAATGATTCTATGCAGGAATAAAAAAGTAAAGAGAGAAAATCTATCCAACATTCTTTTCAGTCGATGATCTCAAGCTTTAATTTATTTATTTACTTGTTGGTGTCTTCGCATGCCGACATGATGTAATAGAAAGTGAGAGATAGCTCTTGTCAAGATCAATAAGGGGTCAACAACCTAGTGAAACCCACAGGCAAACCAAAGAGCGATAGACTCGACTCCTCAAACAAACCCGAGCGTTTCTTGTCTCTAATCCTCTGTCACTGAGCTGCACCTGAGCTGTGGTTTGATGATTTGACTCGCATGCTGCTCATAGATTCACAAATCTGCAGTTTCCCAGACTGATGCAGTTACATTTTGATAATTTCCCCAGCAAGTAGCTCGAGTTCTACACTGTGGCTTCGGCCCTCACATTGCATAACTAGCCTTCCCTCTGGTGTGTGTGTGGGTCTGTGTGTGTGTTTTGAGGGTGACACATAGGCGAGACGTTCAAATGAAAGTCACACAACCGAGACCAAAGCTGCAGCATTTGGCTGGACTCGTTACTGCCAGACTTTAGATGCTTTAGGCTCTTTTTCTTGTAGTTTGTAGTTTGCCATGCTGACATTGATACTATATTTGAATGTACAGTATGTAAGGGTTTACAAGCACTGGTGGAAGAAGTATTCAGATCCTTTACTCAAGTAAAAGTAGTAATACCACAGTGTAAAAACACTCCACTAGTAAAAGTATATTATATATATATATCAGTAAAAGTAAAGTATATCATATATATATATATATATATATATATATATATATAAATATTATAAGCAAAATGTACTGAGCAGAATGCCCCATTAGTGTTTTATTATTACATATTTTATTGCTGATGCATATTTATGTGAACAGCACTTATATTTTGTAGTTGGTCGTCGGGGTGGAGATTTAACTGCTTTAATCTTAACAATTCATCATATTACAAGCTAGTCTTTTCTTTTGTATGTAAAATCTTCATCTGCAAAGTAAAGTTGTAAAAGTAAGTTAATAAGTTAAGTATGTGTTTAGTACTGAAACAATGGATGATTAGTTGATCTACTGAAAATGAATCAACAATCTTACAGTTAGTCCTTTATCGAGCAAAAATGGCAAACATTTGCTTTTTCCAGCATGTCAAATAAGAAGATTGTCACTTAATTTTATGTTCTGTCTGGTCAGACAAAACAAGCTATTTTAAAACGTTACTGTTGGCTCTGTGAACTTGATATTTTACATGCTAAACTATTAATAAAATACAATTATTGACAATGAAAATTAGAAACAGCTGGAAGTAGAAAATCTACCTTTCTGGTAGAACTGCTCTGAACTACATCTGGAGCTTGTATTAAAAAAATATATAATTGTGCTTCATTTTTTAACATTTTTAATATTTTTATTTGAGTTATTATTTCAACTCAAATTTTTCAATTACTTGAGTGTGACCACTGTGACCGCTGTCCATCCTCGGCCACCATAACTGTAAGTGATTCTCCGACATTAAGGAACAGGCAGTTCCTTCAGTACTTGGAAAAAAATGGACCTGTGTTGATCAGAAAGCAAATAAGTATGCAGTATGAAGTAATGACTGTGTCTTTTTAGCATTAAGCTGTGCTGGTGGTGTGTTATAATCAAAAAGAGTTCAGTTACAGTATTCATTGCACAATATTCAACACAGATATTAACATAGCAACAAAAAGCCTCCCCCCCAATGAAAAACTCTAAAAATCAGATCAAGGAGAACAACAACAACAAATGTCTCCTGAGAACAAGTGAAATTCTTACACTGTTATACACTCACCAGCACTTAATTCTATTTTGCATTCACTGTAATCTTTTCTTTAAACCAATTTGTTTTTTATGGTTTCATCCTCCTAACAACATTCCCTCTACTATTACACTTCCCCTGGAAACACTTAGCCCCAGTACTTCCCCCTTAACTGAGCCGATAGCGTTGACTCTGTTTTCCCTGGGCCCCGGACCTCAAGGCGCTTCCCCTGACTGCTGCCTCCCAGGTACTTACTTCCTGTGCCCCATACCCTGTAGCTCCCCCCCCAAAGGCCCCCCCCCCCCCCCCCCCCCCCCCCCCCCC
>NC_060159.1:21625697-21633197 GCF_021292245.1 Micropterus dolomieu
CCCCAAAGGCCCCCCCCCCCCCCCCACAGGCACTGGTGCAACTCTAAGAACATAGACGACTCGGCTTGGCTTTGTACTTGCTTGTACTGCTGATAGCATCTAGCTGCTGATATTTTTGCTATTGATGAATTTAATAAAATGGAAGACGATGACGATGAAGTTGATTAAGACCTTCAGATGCTGTAAATTCAACGTTCGACAGCCACTTAGGGTGTGTGTCTGTAGAAGCATTTCTTTGTCTGTATGGGTGGTTGCTTGGAGGTATTGTTGGTGCACGCAGAAGTACAGGAGTGTGTGTTTTGTAGGTTTATGTGCCTGTTAGTGTGTGTCTGTGTTTATGTGTGTTTTCTTCAAGCCGGTCTTGAGTGCTTTTGCTGTTTTTTACTGGCAGGTTATTCTGATTGGCTGGCCCTGGGGAAAGGAGATATCATGTTTAGCCCCAAACCAACATGCATCCCTCATCCACCATCCACTGCTGCCACGATTGTGTGTGTGTGTGTGTGTGTGTGTGTGTGTGTGCGTGTGTGTGTGTGTGAGAACAAAAGCAAGGCAGAGAGTGTCAGAGGGAGGTCTGTGCGTTCAGGCGATCACACACTCTGCTCTTTCTGCTAAAGTGCTTCTCGTCTCCTTGGCGAAGGCTGATGAGGTATGACATCACAGCACTTTGTTTTATCTTTAAAAGATGAGCAGGGAGTCCTTCACTTTCCCTTAATGAGGACGAGGTGCCCACAGAATATATGGAAAGTCTGTGTGTTTGTGTGTGTGTGTGTGTGTCAGTGCTCGCTCACATTCCAGCTTCTTATGTCTTTGCGTGCGAGCGATGTGCACAGGTGTGGGTGTGCTTCTGGTTTTCTGCACACTCCCGCTAACACCCATTTTACCCACAACCCCTGGCATTTCCTGTCCTGAAGCCATGTGTCAGACCTCATTGGCAACTGCATCAATAACACCGCACTCATTCAGCTTCCAAAACCACATCGGCAACATATCACGTGCTGCCGCTTTGACCGATTATCTCTTTCTTTTCATGTCTGCAGTGGCAGTGATTGGGGTTGAAATGGGTTTTGTTTACACATCTGCCCCGGTGTTGATCCAGGAGGACTTAGGGTTGGACCGCATTTCACATGTGGATGACTTAACTAGAATTTCACTATGAATAAAGATACCAAATGGGTGTTGTTTGCTGTTTGATATAACACTAATATTTTTGGATTAGCCAATGTGTGCAGATATTCAATATGGTTTGATTATTTTTATGCACACAAGCACATTTTCTTATTCACATTAAGCACTGACAACTTTTCAACACACCTGAAGAAGACTTTATGTGATCGAGAAAATTGTCATGTCCAACTAGGCTCATATAAATGACAAATTTATTACCAATATTGCACAAAATATTGGTATTAAATGTGATCATTTAAACACTCAGGTTGAAGCAGTGTGTGATCATGTCATCTTGATTTTCACGGTAATTTTGTTTGTGTTTTGTGCCATTTTGTGTGTATTTTAATTGGTCAAAATTTGTGTATTTGTATAAAGGCTGATAGGGACCAACTTTACAAAGTTGCTTACGCTTTAAATCCTGTGGCATAGCTCCATGCTATATACTTGTTCCTATACAAATAAACATTACAGAAATAAATAAATAATCCAAAAATATCAGCATCACATCAAACATCAGAAACCTGTATTGGTCCATCATTCTTATATATGACTGCTGCCCACTGTTCAAACAGCATTTAATGAGACATTAAAACCTTTGTTAGTCAGGATATTGCAGTTACTAGTAGTAGGCCAACTACTATTACAAAGACTCCTTCCAACTAAATTAAATAACAAGCATGAAAAAGATGCCTAAGGCAAGGATCGGGGTCCATTGCGGAAAATGCCAAATTTGACATTTTCAGAGCAGAAGACCAAATGCAGATGATTTGAGAGATTAAAATGTTAAAATAATTTTAACTCTATACCAAGCCATTTTTGAGATAATTGCAAAAATGTAAACTCGACTGTTGTAGCAAGGTCAGTGTGTCATTATATGTGCTTGACTAGTGGGTGGAATTTGCAGCAGACCTGCCAATTTCGATGCATTTTGGTTTTACTGTTTTTGCTGCACGAACAGTTTTAGTGGAGAAAAAGAAGAAGAAAGAAAGAAAGAAAGAAAGAATAATGAGAACAACAATAGGGCTATCCCTAACTCATTGCATTATATCACAAGTGAACCACGTCTCCAGGATCAGATTAAATTTCCATTAAAATGCTGTTTTACAGTCCCAATGCTGTAAATATTAATTGTTTTATTTGTATTTGTTTCCACAGCCCCATGCTGTTACAAACACCACTGAAGTGAGAAGGCATTCATATTTATCTCCTGATTTGTTGTCCATAATAAAATAAACAATAAGCAGGGGGTCGTTTGAGGCACTATGCAAGCAGACAGTGTTTACCTGGCTTGCAAACAAATTAAGTCATGCCTATGGCTTTATAATGATAGCATGTTGCAACATGTGATCCTGAAAAGATATTCACTCTAGTGCACAAGCAGCGATAGATTCTGTTGTTTTTCTCATTCATTTTTTATTTGATTACTTGACTGTGCAGCAAAGTTCTTCAGTTTAGATGCATGGCTTATTCTTATAGGCAGACACTATGAAGGAGTGCGGAGCCTTGTTTTTGTGACAGTGGACAAAAAGGAAACATAAAAAATTACACAGAATTGAAAGAGTCAAATTGAGGGTCAGAGGTAAATATGTATAAACCTGGTCAAAAACATATTATGGCTTCAACATCTTCTTTAAACTTATCTATTTACAGGACAGAACCTATTATGCATCACATAGAAGCAAAGCCATCCTAATTCCAACAACTGAAAATTGTAAAAACAATGTGTTTAAAATGAAAATACAAACATACACAACAGCAGTTGATAAAAAAAAATAGATAACTTTGCCAAAAAAAGATTATGCTATTGGCAAAAGATGTGTGGTCCAAATATGTCTTGTTCCTAATCCTCATGGGAAGCTGGTATATGCTGGTTTCCCCGATGTGTGTGCCATGTTGCCAGACGTGGCAGTAGCTGGCTAACGCGGCTGTGTGTGTGATTAACTAGCGTTAGCCATCCTTAGCCTCTGCGCACCAACGCAGCAGCAGAGTGCAATTAACCCGCTAATCCGGCTAATCCACTAATGGAGCTAATCTGATAGACTGGAGAGAGGCTTTTCAATAGGCTTCTTTCTCTGGGAACACACACAAACACACACACACACACATGTGCATGCATGCATGCACACAGCAGCACCGCTTCTCTCTCTTTCCAGCTTTCAAACACATTTACACACACTGCTTCAAACACACATTCACAGTCAGTCTGGGTTAAATCCAGTGTGTCCACCACCAGTGAATTAGAGGGGCAGATCCATCTCCCAGACATCTTGCCCACAGCCATTAGTCAGCCCGGGGCCTCTGTCACACACTGACCACAGAGAACAAGTGAAAAAGGAGGAGGGGACGGACGAATAATGAGAGGCAAAGACAAGTCTTACCTCCCGGTAATATTGGTTTAAAGCTTGGTTTTAGGTTCTAACAAATGCCACCTCTTCATTCTGATATCCATGATGTCATGATACACCCATACTGTGCTTTAGAGCAGCTAAAAGTTTATTTTGTTTTTTTTTTTACAGCTACTGCTGTGACTCAACACCTCAAATATCTGTTTCATGTGGTTTATTTCCTTTTGAAGTCTGAAGCAGAAAATACATTTTTAAATAAACTAATAAACAACACGGCAACAGTACATATGCCATTTCCCATTAATGGATGCACCTCCACGCGCAACGCTGTACACAGGATAAGCGGTTGACGATCGATGGATGGATGGATGCACCTCCTCCTCTGGGCCAATTATGACGTCACCATGTTTTAGACCTGTAATTGTGGCGCCATCTTTGGGCTAAATGGTACCAGAATCAGTCAGTGGTTAGGTTTGTAACTTTACCTTTCTTTGAGGACAATACAGACATAAACAGGATACACCCTTGATCTCTGACCACCAGATTGTATGTGCATTTTGAATTTCTGCATAAAAGGAGAACATTGACATATTAAAAAAGACAATAAAGGCTGATGTAAAGACATTTTTCAAGTACACATTGACGTTGTGGTTGCTTCTTATTATTCTACTTTAGAGCTGTGGTTCCCAACCTGGGGGTCTTGTCCCTCAAAAGATAACAAAAGGGATAGAAAGGGAAGAAACAAACTTATATTTCTGTTTTTCTATAAATAATATAAATAGCTCTCTGAAAAATCATACAATGGGTCACGAGTAAAAGTTGGAAGCTACTGCCATAGACAGCATAAGCAGTCATATCATGCTGACACTCACCATCACAGCACATGCCTCCTTTCCAACAGCAAGGCCAAGATATTTTAAGAATGAAAACAGTGGACGTACCCTTGTTGCTCAACCCCCTCTTGAACAACATAGCTGCCGATAAAAACACCACAAGGTACGGATGGATTAGAAGAGACAGATTCCTTCGGTAGAAAAACTAGAGAAAATACAAGTGCAGTCTGCATCTTGTGAAACAGCAATGAAATGCCATCATGTATCAGAGGTCCTGGTGTTTAATTATGCAATCTTGTCACATCCTCTGTAACATGCATTGCATAAAGGTAGTTGATTGACTGGATTTTATTTTGGTTACATTTTAGAAATCTGATTAAAAACTGCACAACAATTATATGGAAATGGAATCTACTGTCTGAAACGTGACTCAGATCGGAGAACCAGTACTGGAGGTGATATACATGATTTTATAATTCACACATGATGATCATGCTTTCACCATGCTGGTTCAACGAATGTCAGCAAACATGAAAAACTCCCCTAAAGAGTCACCACACAGAGCGAGAAGTGATGTTATCAAGAGGTAAATGGGAGGCTGAATAATCCACGAAGGGGTGACATCTTTTTTCATCTTTTTTAATTAATTCTCAGTGGAGTTGTGGAAAATCACATGTGAACTCTTTTCTCTCTGAAAGATGGTGGGAAACGCTTGCTTCAAAAAACCTGCATAGTTTAAGGGCAGAGAATGTGAAGAGTAAATTTGTCTTTTTCCTACTGTTTTGGTTTACACCTCGTCTTTCCTTTACTTTCCATTCATGTTCTTTTCCTTTCACTTCATTTCCTTTTCTCCTCTCGTCTCCACTACATCTTCTCTTTCCTCCTCTTCTCCACTCTGCCTTTTCTCTCTGCTCTCTTTCCCTCTAGCCTAACTGTAGCAATGTAACTTTGGAGCTGTTAAAGTATCCAAGAGACATTTTGAAAGGCTGGTTGAAGGAAGATGGAGGTCGCTCATCTGTCTCTAGCTTCAAACACTGACCTTGGCTAATAATGATGCTAATGATGCTAATGACATCTCTGTATGTGTGTGTGTGTGTGTGTGTATGTGAAAGCAGGAGAGACAGCGTCAGTGAGCTAGCAAGTGTGTATGTGCAAGAGTGTGTGAGGGGAGCATGTGAAAGTATCATAATCAGAGCCGCTAACGCTAATGAGCTAGCCCTTTGAAGAGAACCGCCCGGCGAGGGCCCCACTCCTGCCAACTCATTAGCTGACCTGAGGAGTGCCTGATTAGAATGCTTTTGATGAAAATTTCAAGGATTTTTCTTAAAAAAAGAAAAAAAAACTTAAAAATTTTGTGAAGTGAGATAAATATTGCACTAGTCTTTTTTTCCGGGGGTGTGGGGGTTGTGGTTGATGGGGAAAGTGGGAGGTCATTCACTAAGAAGGCTTCAAAGGGCCCTCTGAAGAGTGCTGGATGAGATTGATTTGCTGTTTTTATTGGCGATGAAATGTACAAATATGTTTAATGGGAGGAGAGAGCTGGAGAATGTTTCCTTTCACTCTTCAAACGCCCACGCGTCATCCCTGTCTCTATTTCTCTCTTTTAAGCACACGAACACACACACAAAATACACACACTTACTTGATGAGTGTACATATGCACACCTTCCTGCCTCTATGGAAGTCAACAACTCCTTTGCTGCGGTGTAAGAGTGGCACCGACATGAGAGGCAGCGTGGTTAAATTAGTCTTCAGGAGAAAGCGAACAGGACAGGTTGCTCGGCACTGAAACGCACTTCTTTAAAGCTGAGAGACAAACTACACACACGGCGAACGGCGGCGCAGTCACATCACCTCTCATTTCACAGCGTGAGGAGAGAGTCTGGATCAAAGTGAGAAGATGCCAGGCCTTCACACGAGAGAAGGGAAATTATCCGCTGTACACCGCAGTGACAGTAAAGTATTACAGCCTTTGGTTTATTGACCAAAGGAATCTGTTACCATGGTGTTGTATTGTTCACTTTGCATTAAATGCTGTGAGCAAAACTGCAGCTTTTATCACCTTATGCACCTGTTGACTCAATGTGGTAAAGATGACAATGAAAATAACATCTTGCTGTAATGTTTCTGCATGTAATTTTCTGCTGAATTACTATACCACATAATGTGAAAAAGGAAAATGTGTCCTCTTTTAATCCAGTTTTGGGCTACATGTTAGAGCTTGAAATTATGAATCACAACAGTTAAAAGATTATGCTTCTCTAAATAAAGATTAAAGATATCATGTCATCACAATGGCTTTTGTAGATTTTGCTGTTCTTTTTAGAACTTGGAAAATAAAATAACAGTAACATACTGTGATATCCTGGCACAGTATGAACAGTGACACTGTTGATTCAGTAGTTACACTCAGTTCAGCTCCAGTATCTTGTGTTAAAGATTAGTTTGTTTATGTACATTTACATAAGTTTACATAAGTAATTTTACACTGTATGTTTTTGTTTGTTTGACTTTGGTGAAATATGCATTGTGGACTAATTGCAAAATATCTTGACAGTGTTGACCTTTAAGATATCTGGAGAGTAAGAAATGGAAGAAACAGTCGTATTAACTGTTTCATCCAATCCAAATTTTCACAACCCTGCTCTGCCAAATGAAAAGCAACTCCAAAACCAATACTGCCAATACTTCAATACAGCCCTTCTATTATCCATTTTGACACAAAGCAACCAGCCACAACTAACTGTAGCCACTGCAGACAGAATAAAAGCTAAATCAGTAAGTCTTTATCTGTCCCAAACTGCTTCAGGAAGAAACAGAGGTCAGAGGAGAGGCTACAAGTAGTGAATACAATCCTATTGAATGACTCTTTATCAAGATATTACCAAACCAAAATCAGACGGAACAAAGTCAAGTACAGAATGATGCTGGGATAATTGCATTCTCTATTTATTGCTTCAAATATGAATAAGCAAAGCTTTCCACATAAATGTAACGCAACCCATTGAAAGTAAATGGCTGACAGCAGATAGCAGGCTGGGTGGCCCAGATCTTATCAGATTAATAATCTGGCAACACATTTTTTTGCTTTTCAGAAATGACTGTATGTCCGGATTCTGCAGATCAGTATTGCTGCTTCTTTAGACTTGAAAACA
>NC_060159.1:21638197-21643115 GCF_021292245.1 Micropterus dolomieu
GTCAGGGGGAAGCTGACAGCGACGTGTCGGGGTGACACGGCTGGGTTTCGAGGGCCGATTCGGCTTTAACACATCTGTCAGTTGTGGGAAACCTCCTCACGTCGCTCTGACGTGCTGAATCCAGCCAGACATCTCAAACAGACGGCAGCAGACACACAACCACAACCTCACATCAGTCAACTGATACTTTTACTGACAATAAAAACAGGCCAGTGGCTGTCACTCTGGTGGTATTTTTAATTCAAGCTGTCCTAACTGAGCAGATGCTGTCTTATGTTTAATGTCACAAATGTTCAGACAAACACATATGAGCCTCCAAAAAGCCTCAGATTTTGATTTTATCCCATAGAGCCATATGGGTACATTTGTGTGCTACTGATTTATTATTGAATTGGAGAACTTGCTGTATAGGGCAGGTAGCAGTGGTGTCATACCTTTCCAATTAATCAATCATTTATGAGACTTTGTAACTTTTGAAATTTAATAAATGAAAATGTATTTATTTATGTATTTAATATTTTAAGTAATGAAAAACACCATTGCTTATTTCAATGCACTTTATGGTTGTACAGCTACAGCCCTCCTTGGTTAGGTCTGACCAGCAGCATATGGTGGCTAATGTATCTTAAATTACAAAACTTAAGATAAATACTGCACACTTATCCTCTACTTGTGCTACCGTTACACTACTGTAATGCTACACAGTACACAGAAAAAGTCACACAGGCTTCCTTTAATCAATACACATCTGAGAAAACTGGGAAAAATGGCCATTATAGGTTTCCAAAGCCCAACGTCACACCTCTCTAATTACTTGTTTTGTCAAACCATCAGTCCATAACTCGTAATCATTAATTCCAGCTGACATAAAACAGAGAAAAACAGCAAATCTATTCAAAGACTGAAGGAGGACAGCTAGCCACCTAGCAGCACCTCTGAAGCTCTCTAGGTAACACATTACATCACATCAAATATAATCAACTTCCTGCTTTCCTGTTGTCAATATGGAGACACATTATGTCTTTTTGTACAAGCAGAAATGTAAAAAACAAATGATTATGGAGTTTCTTGACAAACAAAATTGTTATCTGTCCATTCAGCTATTCTGTGCAGTGTTTCAGCTGGTTACCTGACAGCCACACTGTGACAAAAAGACTCCAAGACGTCACTGCACACACATTGTTCATCAAGAAAGTTACAGGATGTAAGTACTGCCTGTACAACCACAAATTGTTGATTTTACATTACTGTTTGTGTGCAGATTAAACAAACAAGATAAAATGTCTTATAGCTTCAGAAGTGCTGTTAGACAGAGCTAGGCTAGCTGTTTCCCCCTGCTTTCAGTCTTCATGCTAAGTTATGCTAATTGCCTTCTAGCTCCAACTCCAGGCACACAGACATAAGATTGATATCGATTTTCACATCTAACTCAGCAACAAAGCAAATAAGTTCATTTTGCTGAAAGACTTCATTGATCCCTACACAAAGAAATCACAAAAAAGTAATTAAAAAAACCCACTCCATTAATGAATTACTTAAATTATTAACTGGTAGCTGGTAAACTCTACTGCTAATCAGCTAATTGATCTGCACTAAACTAGAACCTATAGCAACTATTGCCATCCTCTGAATCCCCTCAAGGACCTGCAGAAACACCACTTTTGGTGATTCTTGAGACAGACTGTCTGAAGACTAACTGACAAAAAAGTTGCGAGAAGTTCCTTTTAAAACACTACTAACTGCAACACTGCCGCCCTTGCATCCTTCCTGGCTTATTAACGCCTTGGTTACCCCCGGAAACCAACTAACTGGCCAATCAGTGCCGAGCTAGTGAGAGAGGGAAACACACACAGAAGGAGAGAGCGAGAGAGGACACAATGTGGCCTGGCAGCTTTAAGCAGTTGACACAGAGCTGGAGTGACACACACACACACACACACACACACACACACACACTCACACACAGACAAGTGGAAAAGCACAAAAACGCACATATGTGCACATGTACAATGCCGATATGCACATTCACATAAACACACTACTACACAAACACAGAGTGACGCAGACACATTCACATAAACACACTACTACACAAACACAGAGTGACGCAGACACGTAGTGACAGCCTCTCTCCTCTGGCAGGGAGTGGCAGGGCTAAAGCCCCCCAGGCAATGATGCTGCTACTGGAGTGAAAAAAAGAGGCAGACAATGCCCCCTCCTTCACCAAACCTCTCTTCGTTCACCCCCCCTTCTTTCCTCACTAACCCTCTGTCAACGCTAAATTTGTGTGTGCGTGGTTTCCATTAGAATGATGCTAAATGGCCGATTCCTCCTGCCTCTGAGGCTGAGTGTGTCTGGTGTCAACTGTACTTCTGTAGTTTATGTGTGTGTGTGAGATGAGGGGTTGCCCTGGTCAAGGGCCTGAGGCGAACGTCCCCAACGCTCGCTGGAGGGAAGTCAATAATTATTACTTTTCCAGGTGAGAGGTGCTCAGAGCACGAACCATCGGCGTCTTTCTACCCTTTATCTGCGATTGCCTATTCTCCATCATATGTGTTTGTGTGTTTGTGTGTTTGTGTGTACAGTTACAGTACATGTTTACACAGCTGCAAGTGGATAACTTCATCCAAAAGTGGCAAGTACTACTAACTAAAATCCTTCATAAATATATTTTTAACCACCTATACTTGTTTACTACACTACATGGCTGGAAAGAAGAAAAGACAAGGACATACAACACCTAACACACAAGCAAATTCTTTAGATATTGTCGCATTTTAACACTGTGTAGGAAACCAGCATTACTAAAGACCTTTAAAATCTCCTCTTAAAGAGAAATGTCCTTTTAATCAACAATCTGAGTCTTGTTTACATAGTTTTGGCTAACTGATAAGCAGTTACAAGAACATATCTGTAAAGGCAAATACATGTTGTCAAACATAAGTTAAATGTTGTTACACCTGATAGGAATGATGAAAAAAAAACAATACCAGCTAAACAAAAATTGGATCTAAATGTAATAAAATATGATCCACATATACCGTAAGATGTGGCCAGATATAATATTTGGACATGTACGCTGCAGTGATTTGTAGCTGCTCTTCCAAAATAACAGCTTTGTTACTACAAAATTCTTTCTTTGAGTTTCCTTGCGTTTCCTTGCTGTGCCGTGGCAGAGGAATACGTCCTAGTTGTATTGCAGATACAAAGCACCAACAAGCCTACATGCAAATACCTGGATAAAGTTGGCTACTCGGTTTGGCTGATTGAGACCACTTAAGCCTCATAATAGCATGTTAGTATTGTTTTAAGACATACTTGAAAAAAATCAGAACCCACCTTTTAAATTGCTAGGCTAGTCAGTGTCTTTTTGTCCATTTACAGTGGGTCTTATAGTGTTAGTTAGCCCTAAAGCCCAGTTTAAGCTAAGGGATTTTCTGATATCTCATGTAAAGTTTTTGCCGTCATGGTGGAAATTAAGCCATGATGAGTAAAAATTAGTTAATCTCCCGGTGCCTTTACTGCAGAAACACACCAAATCATAGAGCAGCTGAGAATTACTGGTATTGCAGAATCCCATGATGAGGAGCTCAAACAACCAGAGAAAATGATTTTTTACCACATCCAAGAACTTGATAGAAGAGTGTGTGAGCATAAACAGACACATGCAGAATAAAGACCTACATGCACTTGGAAACCTACTTGGACAAGCAACACAAATAGTAGAAGTATTTTATCTTTTACTTTTAAGGGAGAAAGGCTTCAAGGACGAGGACTAACTTATCCTAATAGTATATTGGGGAAAGTTTCCCAGCAGGCCTAGTTTGTTAAAGTGCTCCTTATAATTGCATATAATATTCTGAACAATACACTTTCTTTTAAGACAGTCAGTTGCTCACTCTTGATCAACATATGGGTAATATCTATGTGGAATTGTGTGTGCATTCTCATATTTACCTGCCTCTAAATAATTATGTGAATGAATGGGATGTAGAAACAAGTGCAATATTATTTAATTGTTTTGTCGATATGGAGATTCATCAGGAGCTTGTGTGAGTCTGTGTTTATGGATCAAAGACACTAACTATTCATTGTGTGTTTGCCTCCCAGTGTATTTAGCTGCAGGTTAGTGGCCAGTGCATGCCTCTATTACTCACAATACTTCCTTATGGCAGCCTCAAGGATCCCTGGCTATAAACCCTGAGGCTACTGTTACGTCCACACCTCAAGCAACTAGCCAGTGGAAACCTACTGATTTTCAATGAACCGAGGCAAGTCTGCTGATTTGAAAAAGGTTTTCTGTGGATTACTAATTGTTTATTCATTTGTGAGATGAACTTCAGGAGTCACATTACACTGAATATCCTACATGGATCTGCTGCAGATTGTCTGTTGCTCTGTTGTCAGTAGCAAGGAAAGCAACATGCAAATGAGGATGTTACAGTATTGACAGCTGTCAACAGTCATGTGTATACATCTGTTTTGTTAAATCCTCAAGGAAAGACATTGCACTAGGGTTAAACTAAAGTATTGAGCTGGTGATGGCTTTTAATTTAAAATCAGATATGCATGCAAACTGTAGATGCAGTCTTGCTGCCTATCAAACAGACTTAACCTAAACAGATTTGAACACCACAAGGTCATGAAGATTTCAATGAGGTTTTAGTGTCCCATGCTCTAAAATTTCTACAGTTATATCATTTATCAGACCTTTTGGTGTCAGCTGAAACTACTGATTATCTCATGGACGGACATTCTCAAGATTTTACACGACTGCTAAGATGTGAGGATGTGCCAACATCGCTAGAATGGAGTCCAGCAAGGAACTGGTGCAGTCAGAAAATATTACAAGTTGTAAACAACCTCCATCTTTAACCTAAATTTTTTAGAAGGGAAAACAATGTCAAACTTTATTTTG
>NC_060159.1:21643215-21672061 GCF_021292245.1 Micropterus dolomieu
CTGGCTATAAACCCTGAGGCTACTGTTACGTCCACACCTCAAGCAACTAGCCAGTGGAAACCTACTGATTTTCAATGAACCGAGGCAAGTCTGCTGATTTGAAAAAGGTTTTCTGTGGATTACTAATTGTTTATTCATTTGTGAGATGAACTTCAGGAGTCACATTACACTGAATATCCTACATGGATCTGCTGCAGATTGTCTGTTGCTCTGTTGTCAGTAGCAAGGAAAGCAACATGCAAATGAGGATGTTACAGTATTGACAGCTGTCAACAGTCATGTGTATACATCTGTTTTGTTAAATCCTCAAGGAAAGACATTGCACTAGGGTTAAACTAAAGTATTGAGCTGGTGATGGCTTTTAATTTAAAATCAGATATGCATGCAAACTGTAGATGCAGTCTTGCTGCCTATCAAACAGACTTAACCTAAACAGATTTGAACACCACAAGGTCATGAAGATTTCAATGAGGTTTTAGTGTCCCATGCTCTAAAATTTCTACAGTTATATCATTTATCAGACCTTTTGGTGTCAGCTGAAACTACTGATTATCTCATGGACGGACATTCTCAAGATTTTACACGACTGCTAAGATGTGAGGATGTGCCAACATCGCTAGAATGGAGTCCAGCAAGGAACTGGTGCAGTCAGAAAATATTACAAGTTGTAAACAACCTCCATCTTTAACCTAAATTTTTTAGAAGGGAAAACAATGTCAAACTTTATTTTGGCTTCTTGCTTTTATTTGACAGTTGGACAGTGGAGATGGAGATGCGGGGAGGGAGAGAAAAGGGAGTATGATATATTACAAAGGTTCCTGGCTGAAATCAAACCAGGGATGTTCAGTTATATGGTACTGAGTCAAACTTGTTATTTAATCTGTCTGTAAACAGAAATCTGATTTTGCAGGCCGACTTCCTGATTTAACCTTGGCCTAAAGTATTTAAAGGTGCAATATATAAGAATTGCAAAAGATTTTGGCCACCTGTTGAATTTATACTCCAAACAAATAGGCGGCAGCATATCACCAGAGTAAATGCTAATGGCTGCTATCTCAGTTAGCTGTGCAGCTAGTAAGGGTCCTGTTAGCTGACTTTGCCCAAACTGGTGAGTTTTATTTTATTTCTGTTGAGTTTCAATGATGTGTGTTTTACGATGCGTTAACAACGCTATTAGGTCTGTGAAAGAGAGAAACTTCGGAAGGTGTATTTTTCTAATAAGGATAGGTGTGAGAATATATATCCTTTTTTGACACTTTTTGAGATTATTCTGTGTGGAGTTTGCATGTTTTTTCCTGTGTCCGCGTGGGTTTCCTCCAGGTGCTCGGTTTCTCCCACCATTAAAAACATGTTAGGTCAGGTTCTCCAAGGCATAGAGAGATTGGTTAAATACAGAGAATGAAATTTGCTACATGTATGTGTATGTGACAATAAAGTGCCTTCCCTTTCCTTTCCTTGTTCATTAGACTGAAAAAGCGAAGAGAGCTTGCTTGAGGTAGCTAACCCGCTGCTTGCAAACATCTCCCAGCTGAAACTACAAGGTAGAGGCCTGAGCTACACTATGGCTTCTTAGGTACAAATAGGTATTATGAGTCAGCACAGGAAGGGGGCTAGCTAGTTAGCATGTTCATTTCAGTAGATAGGTCTCCAACGCAATACATATCTATGTACTTTGTAGATTGTCTTTGACATAATGTCGGAATTGTTACTTCTTCACATTCTGATGTTAATATTAGTTAATTTTGTCAATGTTTTAAAATAAAATTCTAGTCACCTTACACATTGTACCTTTAAAACCTTTAATAACCTTTAAAACAGACTCGTTGTTTTTCTCTCCATTGAATGATTATATCAACATTTCAGGTGTGCTTAATTTCTGTGTCATTTCCAAACACTTGGTTTAGATTATATAGCTAAATGAGAAATTGCTACCAACCTGTGTGAATATTTAAACTTTCTCCTTGCCATATCTCCTGTCACTTAGTGGGGAAACTATATGGTATCTTCTCATTCTATCAAATTTTGAGCAAGAAAAACAACTCTCAGTTTGCCTCTGCATGACGTGACTCAGTTGAGCATGGTGACATTACCCTGCATTACTTTTACCACCATGATTATACATTTACCCAGTGGGTTATTGGTTCAATTTGACCACAGGCAGGTACATTGATTTTTTATTCTTGACAGCTGTATGGTGTACAGTTAAAAAGCTTAAAGGGACGTATTGAGTCATTCCTGCATCCTTCTATATTCCAGATCGAGTCTGTCCTGTTGTTTATTTAGTCGTATTCAAGCTTTAATTTACTCCTCGCCACAGTCACCACATCTAATCAGACTGTAACCACCCTGACTCTGAGTTCATGTTCTGTATGAAGAATTAACAAGCTGAGAATGCGTGTGTGACTCACATGGGGGTGGGCTTGCATGTGTGTACGTGTGTGTGTGTGTGTGTGTGTGGGTAAGTGTCCATGAGAGTATGAGGTTGATTAGTCCAGGTTTTAATGTGGTGTGGTCGGCATAGCCTCGGGTCATGCAACAGGCCTATTGTGGGAGGCAGAGAGAGAGAGAGAGAGAGAGAGAGAGTGAGGATGAAGTGAGAGAGTGAAGAAGTGTGTGTGTGTGTGTGTGTGTGTGTGTGTGTGTGTGTGTGTGTGTGTGTCTATGTGTGTGTATGTTAATGTCTCTAATTAAAGGCGTAGGGGATCATGCTCCAGCACTGAGCTCTAGCAGCCGCCTGACGCAGATATAACCTCAGGCCATGGTCTATCACACACACACACACACACACACACACACACAGCTACACATACAGACACACACATAGCAGCACTTGCAAACAAAGTAATATACATACATTCACAGTAACATACTTAATAGAAATATTGCACACACATTAACACAAAGAGTTGCCATGTACACCTGTACACACACAAAGGCAGATAAAAGCAATCCACAACCACAGACCTGCTCACCCATAACAAAATAAACTCTCACCCACATGAACACACACACAGAAATATATTTGGGAAATAGTATTTTCTTTTCCTTTCAAAATGTTTTCACACATCGTCCTTGAGCTGGAGTGTGACCGATGACTAGACAGAGCAGGGACCCGAGGAAAATCCACTGGAAGCACCAGGGTTTTTTGAACTGAATAAATCTCTCAGTCGATATGTCACATCCACAGATTTGTGAACACAGTTCGGAGACACATCGGTTCCTGTTGCTCTGACGGCGGTCAGAACAACAGGAACAGAACATTTCCCAAATTGCCTCGTTTGTGGAGGAAGAGTTGAGAAGACAAGTGAAAAGCAGCTTAGTGCCTCATACTTGGCTGATATTGGAGCTCACCTAAGCTTTACAGTAAAACTATCATTACTGCTAACATGCACTTGTCGATATTCTAACATTGCTTCAGATTACAGTAAACCCACTGTAGACAGACTTTAATAATACTATTCACTGTTTGTTAAATGACTAAACAGAGGAAATGAAATTATGAAATGCTTCAAAGGAGGAAATTTTAATTGTAACAACAAGTTTTATTGAGCAGCTGCAGTGAAAACTAAGTCAATAAAAACGGCCTGCTGGCCTGCAAGTGTTATCACAACAGATGCTGTATTTTACTCAACTGGGGTCTTGTGTTAATAGTTTTGGACATCATTTTTAGTAGTTATGTCAAGAATGTGCTCAGTCAAATAAATATCTGAGATCTGAGGATATGGTGACAGCGCTACAATGAGGTATGAAAAGGCAAGTAAACACTTTGCCAGATTATTTAAACTACTGTTCTGGAGGTGTAACTAAAGCTGCGTTTCGACCAAAGGAACTATACCCCAGAACTAGGAATCTTTGGAGGAACTCACTGCGTTCCCACCAGAGGGACCAGGGTCTAAATGTAGTTCTGGGGTCTTCATTTTACCCCCTAAAAAGACCCTGCTCGGGGGTAGCACTTTGCTTGCCTTGCAGTGAATTTCTGAATGGGCGAGTAGAGGCTACTGGCTTTAACTGGAGAATGTTGGGTGTTTGTCTGCTACTGCTCCTCTCTTTTCCACCATTGTTTGAAAACAGCTACACGAGTCTCGCCGCTGTCCGCCTGAGATCAATCGTCAGCATTAAATGTAAATAGCATTGGTGTGTTTAAAGCGAACAGCTAATGGAGTTACTACTGGGTCCAGAGTTGTTATTTTTAAGTTTTCATCAGTCAGGAAGTTTCTACACAGAGCTGAAGTCGGTTTCTTCCTCTTCAAAACCAGCTGAATAGCTGATTACAGCAGGTAATAAAGCTCATGTTCCTCCAACGCTCAGGCGACACAGATGTGAGTCCTGCAGCTGATCTGCAACTCTTGTCATTGGAAATGTTTTAATAACCTTCCAAACTGTCGCAGTTTTATTTTTGTGTTGTTTTATCTGTGCTGGAGTTGTTTTAAGAACTTTATTTTTTATCCAGTTTGTTATCCACATGTCTCGTGGATGTCCGCCAGAGATCGTATGTCGGCATTAAATTTATAGCTGGGAAACAGCAGCCAGCGTTCAGCAGTGTGTTTACAGCGAGCAGCTGGTGGAGTTACGCTAAATACTGGGTCAGAAGTTGTTGTTTTGAGTTTTCATCAGTCAGGAAGTTTCTACAAGGAGACAAAGTCGGTCTCCTCCTCTCCAAAACAAGTGGAACAGCTTATTACAGCAGGTAAAGCTCGATAAACATGCCCGTTCCTCCGATGCAGGCGGACACAGACATGTGCTGCCAGCTGATCTGCAGCTCTCGTTGGCTGGAAATGTTGTAATAACCTTCCAAACTGTCACAATTTTATATTTATCCTGCTTTCTCTGTGCTGGAGTTATTTTAAGAATGGCTTTATCCATTTTGTTATTAAATGTGTAACAAACTTTATCGCGTCTCCTCATTATACTGCCACACAAAAAAGCTGCTTTAATGGTCAAGCTAAGCCTATAGTTTTTCATTATATTCCAGTCAAATCTGTCATTTCTAAATGTTGCTCATGGATAGTGGTTACAAATAACAAACTTGTGCATCGCTGTGTACAGCTTGGCCTACAGCCTACGTCAGCTGGTTAATTTGCCTAATCTTCACAGGTCTTTGGACCATGGTGGAAACGCACACAACAGTGGGCTGAAGGAAACTTTTAGTTCCTTGAAAAGAGATCTGGGAACTTAAAAGTCCCAGATACTTTTGGTCGAAAAGCGCCTTAAAACTAAGCACACCTCATTTTGTCTTTTTATCTTACCACGTTCCCAGATCTCTGCAATGAACTTGTATAATGTCACTAACACTAATAATAATAAGTATGGAAATTAGACCCTAGTTGTATTAAACCAAAATGGTACTTTGACATTTCTCCAACATGAGAAGTCACTTTAAAGATCCTATATTTTAATCATTTTCTTTACTGGTCTTTGCTGGTTAACATCAAAGGTTTACCAATGGGAAGTGACATATGAAACTGATGTGTTAAAAGAAACTATCTGATAAATCACAGTCAGGCATCCAGCTCTCATTCAAATTTGGCTGATTGTAAAGGGTTTAAGCATCAAAACGATTTGCTTTTTAACCAAATGAACTTAAACAACAAAGCAATTTTTACTTACATTTACTCATTTTGCTGACGCTTTTATCCAAAGCAACTTACAATTGCTACATGTCAGAGGTGCAACTAGGGGTTAAGTGTCTTGCTAGATGGGTCACAGTGGGGGATTGAACCCAGGTCTCTCACACCAAAGGCAGGCATCTTTTCCATTGCGTCATACTTACAACATAAAGATATGGAGAGCAAATGAAGGACTGTAATTCTACATGTTGATGACATGAAAACAGGTACAGGCCACCTGCAGATGTATAGGGAATATCTTGAGACTGATTTTAATGCTAAGTGTATCCTAGCCTTTTCTCTCTCTCTTCCTCTCTCTCTCTGAGCTGGAGAGGACAGTGAAACAGCTCACACTATTTGAGATGGAGATATTAAAAACACAGAGACTGAGTAGTAGTTTGGAGTTAGATATGCTGTGACAGTCTGCATGTGTGTGTGTGTTTCGGTGAGTTCACTGTGAGGCAGAGGAAGGTGGTGTTGGTGGTGGGCGGGCAGGCGGGCGGGCAGGCGAGGGGAGGATTGGGTGAGCTGGAGGGGAGGAGGGTCGGGGGAGTAATATGGGTGTCAGGGTGCTAGCAGTCTGTCGCCCAAGGCAGTGACATTACCGCACTTCTGCTCCGCTTCAAAAGAACCAAATATAACTGACGACTGCTGTGATGGCTCAGTGTGTGTGTGTGTGTGTGTGCGCATGTGTGTAAGCAGTACATACTGTATGTGTGTGTCTAAATGACGCTCACTGTGATCTGAAATTGGGATAATGCGCTGTGTCATATGGCCTCGCGAAAGTCTTGAGACTGTATTACCCTACGAAACCAGCACCCTGGGCTAAGTGTGTGAGTGCGTGTAAGGCCTAACACAGATTGATAGATTGACTGGCAGATAGATAAACAAATTGTCTGTAGAAATCACGAGTGGATTCTGTATTGAGTGTTCAGTGAAAGTAAGCTGAATAGTTTTTAGTGTCTGACTGACAGACTGAGTGCTACTGAACATCCAAAATCAGTTATCAGCTTAACCAATGGAAAACCTTTAGTCAACTAGAGCCCTGGCTGGAGATTTGTTCGGCCAGGATAAAAAATGTCTCTTAATATATTCACCATAAACAACAAAATTAACCGAAAACAAAATATCCACTGTTGTGGCATCACTCAAACACAAACTGTAAACTTTTTGAAGACTTTAGAAGGTGACATAACAGTGATATCTGAGTTGTCAAACTGACTAAGTGAGTACTGTTCTTCAGATCGTAGAATAAAAAGTGTTCAGAGTGAGTGAGCGCTTGCTCTAATTACAGCCCGAATTGTGCTGATGTGCAGCTACTCTGCATTAAAGATTTACGTTAAGTGGAAACTGAACTGAAACTAATGCAGTGAAAAAGCAAGCATGGGTTGTGGAGGTGTAATGAAGCATTTGTACACATTGTTTTTGATGTGCGCAACTCTTTTGTTATATGTGCAATATCGATGATAATGGAAACATTTTAATGCTAACAAAAAAAGAGCAGTGAGCAATACCGGCTATAGCTTACAATACCTTTTTTGAAATTATTTTGTGTATTTTATCTGAGGTTCAGTCAGAGACAGAGAAGCTGTATTTTGCTCTGCAAGTTCAAGTAAACATGTTCTACAAACAGCTTCTTCCTCTCGACACCACTGATTCTGACTTCCACACCGCATTGTTTCCATTTCTGTTACCTACTTTAATGAATTTCAATATGTCATTGTTAAGTTCAGGGTGCATATCCTTTCTTGCGGTCTGCAAGCCAGTCGTAGCATCTGTAAAATTTAGGAAATCTGAATCTAACCGACACATTTTAACTCTTGTCTCAGTTGTACATCTGCTCACACTACATCGACGGATCCATGTACCATCACACTCTCACAAACCCTCTCTGTAGGAAGTGTGAAGGTGCGGTCACAATAGATGTCGCTCTCTATTTATTTTCTATAAGGAACTGGGTGAGGTGAATTGGCTTCTAGTTGTCTACTCATCTGACCTTGTTTATTTTGTGCAAGTTCAATCTCATTGCAAAGTTGAGCGTCAGAGGGGGTGAGACTGACCTTTTCTTCAGGAAATATTGTTTGTTTATATAACTACATTGCAAAAGGATGTGCTGATGGCTGAAGTGAGTGCAAGGACAGCAACAGATATTAATGACATTTGCATGTTTGACAAGAAGCCGTATAATTTACAGCTTTGTGGACAGTGAGCCAGCATGTACAACACCAGGACCCTGACCCTGAAACTGAAGCAGATATATGAAATTAAGCCACAAACTACACCTCTGCCTCTCTGACTGCGTATCTGGTGTCAGTTAGTCCCATAATACTTTTGTTTAATATGACATTTTATCTGATAAATTTAGGATATCGACAGGTTCTTTTAAGGTTTATCTTTGTGTTATTGCATCATCTCCTTGTATTTTTGTTCCGCTGTTGGATAGAAAAGTGCTGTATAGTGTAAATAAAGATATTCAACTTTGTAATGCAGTTCAAACAAAAGAACCAACACACACACACACACATGCACAAGATAGCACTGGCAGGGCTATTAGCATTTCCAAGGCACTTCCATGTTGCCATGCTATGTTACCGCTAACAGCCATGACATGCTATCTTCACATGCTTTTATCATGTGTGTCTGTGTGTGTGTGTTTGCTTGTCTATTAGAGGTGTGCAGATACTGTACGTACAGTATGTTTTGTGCATGTGGGAATGTCCGAGTACAATTATGTGTGTGTGTGTGTGTGTGTGTGTGTGTGTGTGTGTGTGTGTGTGTGTGTGTGTGTGCTTTGCACTCATGAAAGGATGGTAATTTCACGCGTGGTCAGACGGTTGCATTTCAGCTTTAGCCTGGAGTGTAGCAGGAACTCCTTAACTGTTCAATGACTTTAGCTTGAGGCAAGGTCCGCCTACACACACACACACACACACACACACTCAAGCAAACGCACCTATGAAATTACACCCACCTACTTGTTCTGCTTCCATACCCACACACAAACACACACACACACACACTCACACAGAGGCGTTTGTTGCTGTAAGGTGTATGTAGTTGCTTTACGCCGGAAGGGAAGATCACTGCTTTGTCTGTTTGATAAAGCTACAACGTCCATCTCCTTCAAAGAGCGCCGTGCTGATCTGATGTGAGGCGAGTGTGTTGATGGATTTGACGATTACGCCGCCCAGGGCGCTGAGCAAGAAACAGTGATGGTGCCACGCTGTAAAACAGGAAAAGGAAAAGAACATGGACAACTTGATTAAAGAAGTTAAAAGGAGGGAAATCTCCTATCATGGAAATCTACACAAGCTGAGATTAATTCTCAACACACCCTCTTTTCATTGTCATCAGTAACTAACTGAAATAAGACACATTATACTGTTTCAAAACTAGTCTTTTCAAAATTTTTATTTATTTACTGTAGTTAAATATTCCCATCATGTTTCCCACCATGAGTCACAATGCAAAGTGTCATGGAAACCTGTTTAGATGTAGAAATTAAGTTGTTTTCCACAATGCTCAGTCATCAGGTAAAATTTGTCAAAACCACTGATTACTTTAAATATTTTTAAATAATAGGCTCTATTTTGTGCAAGCAATCATTTCTGAGAATAGGTTTGACTTCTAAACAGTCTTCTAAATCTAATTTTGAAACAAAACTTAATTTTACGTTATCAGATTCAAACTAAGTCTGTTTTCCTTTTGGATTCTGACAGTTTTTTTTACTTACTGTTATGTGGAATTTCATTTCAAAATAATGTTCAGGTTACTGTGGAAAATCCTTCGACCTCACTGTAAACAGTTTTCATTGGAACTACTTTCTACTGAAGAAAAAGTCTGAAAAAAATTTAACAAGAACAAACATGGAGTGCTGGTAGGTATTTATTAACATATGAGAGTAATGGCAGTGTCTGTGCGGTTAACTTCGGCTAAGATATCTTTGTTAAAAAGAAGGTTAAATGTGAACTCCAAAGACTCACTTATAGCCTACAAGCCAAAATTAAAAAAATAAATATATACACATATAAAATAGCCATATGCTCAATTGCTTCCACCAAGAAAATGACCTGTCACTGCTTTTAATGCATGCATTCCCACCCAAAATGTAAGTGACCTGTTCTTTATATCTTTAAGATGATATATGAAAGAAACACAAAACAATATAAAAAGACACATATCCATAGGAATTAAAAGGGTAAAATTGTTGGGATTTTGGTTTTGTGTCTGGTGTTTCCACTGTTCAGCCTTATTTGTTCTTATGTTCATCTGGTATGTTCAGCTTAGTTTACTTTTGCCAGTACTGTCTCATTCCCTGTCTTAGTTCGGTGTCTTAGTTCAGTGTCTTTGTGGGTAGTCCTACTTCTGCGTATTCGTTCTATGTTTTAGTTCTTAGATCTGTGTACTAGTTACTTTCCCATTTAGATTTTACATGTATTCTGTGTTCTGTTTTATTCATCCTGGTCTGCTGTAGTTTGTCCTGGTTTTTGTCCGCTTGTCAGTCTGTCTCGTCCATGTCATTTGCTTGTGTATTTTGAGTGGTAGGTTCTGTGTCTGTGTAAAGTTACATTTTTGTCTGAGTGATGTCCATTCAGCCCGTGTTTCTGATTCCTGTTTTAGTCTGAAGTTGTCTGCCTTTGCTGTCATTGTCTAGTTTTGCTTCCCATTCTGTTTAACTACCTCATGTCCTCCACCTGGTCTTGGTCTCGCCCTGTTCATTACCTGGTGTTTAAATGTTTACTTGTTCTGTTTGGTTTTTGTTACATCCTCGTTTAATGTTGAGTGTTCTGCCCGTGCTCTGGATTTTCCTCTGTTTGGACTTTGCCTTGTGCTCCTACGTAAGCCTGTTTGTTGATTTAATAAATCCTGTTTGTTGAACTGGATCCTCCTCGCGTAAGTCTGCATTTGGGTCCACAACTCAGTTTCCTGCCGCTGCACTCAGGAATAAAAGATAAAAACAAGTACTATACTGTACTTCCACTATACTCCCAGTATTATTGCCCGCCAGCTAATAAATTCACCTGCAGCACCTGCTGTAAATCCATCCCGTCAGTCACCACCGCTAAAGTTGTCACTCATGTTGATGGGCTGTCTGATGAACTGTGTGGGATAATCCAGCATCACTTGTTCTCTCCATGGAAATTGGCAAACTGGCAAGCGTCTGGCATGTGACCTCAAGCTAACTCTGCGTCGCTCTTTAGCCGTTTGTTTCATGTTGCCGTTGATTAATTGACCAATAGTTTAAGTACTAGTAATCATTGCTGTCAGGCACGCCACATTGCCACATCTGGAGCACCACTGGACACACTCACAACGGACAGTACAGACAGCACTGACTGCTCCATGGCTACAACTGATGTGTATTTTCATTAATGAATGATTATTGTTTTTTAATTAATTGATTGTTTCATCTACAAAAAGTACAGAACATAAGAATAAATGCTCATGGTGTTCTTTTAAACATCTATTTTGTCTGCACAACAGAATTTAGTTGGTTATGATATGATTAAAGCTGCAAATTCTCATGTTGGAGAATGTGGAATCCCTAAAATTACTTGAATGAATTGCTCATTAAAATTACATTGAATTTATTTTCTGTCGATTGAGTACTTGTTTAATTGACTAATGGTTTCACTGCTAGTCCCACTCCCACTTTATGTAGTTTGTTGATTTTGTTTTTGACTATATGGCATGTTTTTGCAACCTAAAATCACTATATTTTTGAATGCGGTGTTGATACTTCTACACTTGTCCACAATAATAATAGGTGCTTTTGAAGATCTTGTTAGCTGGGCTGATAACTTGCCAGTTTTTAAAGGGATATTCAGGATTATTACAACGTTGGCTCTTATTTTCATAGTTTTTGGCATCAGTTCAATTGGTTATGATCAATTTATACTCACCAAGTTAACTGCTAAGTTCTGTGATCATGGCGGCTTTAATGGGGCAAGAAACATGAGCATCAAGACTGGACTTCTTTTTAGCAATGTTGCCAAATTCATAAATCTCAGCAATTAACTTGGCAAATACAAATTTATCAAAACAAACAGAAATAATGGCTTAAACTATGACTAATTAAACATAACTCCATTTGGGATCTTTTTTTCTTTATTTGTAAGGTTTTCGCTGTTGAATTGGCAGTAGTCTAAACATGCACTTGACATGCTGTTCGTACAACACAGTACATTAACTTCTTGCGAGTAAAGTGCCCAAATACCACAGTATCAATATGTATACATACAGTGACATTTCTCTACAGCGCTACTGCGTTGCATGGAACAGGACCCAGCAATACAGTCCTATCCTATTGATTTATTACAATTTGAAATAAAGTTACAAATTGCATTGCTGGTTTAACATCAGGCTGGATGCTGTAGCTTCCTCCATGTTTCTAAAGAGCATGTTTAAGTTAATTCCAGAGCCTAAGCTACTTCCTGTGCTTGACAAGCTGCTGTACATTTGCTAAGCTGGAGAGACTGTCAGCAAGTCTGTAGACGGGTCCAACGCTACTTAGCAAGAGGAAGAGGAGCCCTTGTGATCTCCCAGGATTACGGAGTGTGTGTGTATGTGTGCGCATGTGCGTGTGTGTGCGAGTTCAGGCCCTGGATGGCTTAAGATGGACTGTATATTAGAGGGGAATATTAAGAGTCTCCGGAGTTTCATACCTTCCTCCCCTCTAAAGCGCGCCCAGCTAATGAGAGAGAGAGAGAGACAGATGTGGAGATGGCGAAAGAGAACGAGATGGAAAACACAGACAGCCTGTCTCCCCATCTCTGACGTATTGACATGCAGGCCATGTATGTGTGTGCGTGTGTATGTGTGTGTGTGTGAGTGCATTTGTGCAGTAGTAGGCTGCTGGGTTAGAGGATAATTGCCAAACCGTTGGGACCTGAGCTCTGCCCAGCCTGTCAAAGCAGGCGTGACAAAACCTCCAATCAACCCTGCAGCAACCAGAGAGAGAGAGAGAGAGAGAGGCAGTAGAGGGCAGGCTCGTTTTACCATTCCTCTTTTTTGAAAATGATATAATTCACATTCTCTTCATATAGTTAGTGGCAAGTTATTTGTATGCATATCTATCTATCTATCTATCTATCTATCTATCTATCTATCTTTCTATCTATCTATCTATCTTTCTATCTATCTATCTATCTATCTATCTGTCTGTCTGTCTGTCTGTCTGTCTGTCTGTCTGTCTGTCTGTCTGTAGTGACCTTGTTTGATGGCTTTGGACCTTTCGAAACCAATAGCTGTCGAGGTTGGATTGACAGACGCAGAGCTGGAGAACTGAGCCGTGATTGGACTACAGGCGATACTGCACACTCACACACACCTGGATGCATACTGTACACACAGTACATGCACACGCACATACCATGTTTTTGTGTGTGTGTTAAACAGCAAGCAGCTTCTTTTGAAAACTGAGAACACTGTTAGAAATTATACAAAATATAGGAAGCAAGGATACAATTGCACACACACACACACACACACAGAAATAGATCAATACACCCATGACCACACACACAGACACAGACATACAGTATGCACATGCACACATACACACATTGCCTGTGGTAGTGACTGAGTCCTGTGGTTATTACTGTAGTGCCGCTAGGCTGATGGTTTAGGGCTAGCCACAGCTCTCTCTTTCTCTCTCTCTCTCTCTCTCGCGCTCAAAAATGCACACACACACACACACACACACACACACACATAGTCATACGTGTGTGCATGTACACATGTACAGTATACACACACACGGGTTGTGGATGTCACCCACTCTCAGGGGATGCAGGCGGTTTGCCTGACGCTGGGTTTCTTCCCAAAGTGCTGCAGGGGAAACCTAAGGAGAGAGAGCGAGAGAAAGAGAGAGAGAGAGAGAGAGAGAGAAGAGGAAGAAGAGGAGGAGGAGGAATGAGAAAGTTAAGGATTGAGTTGGTGGTTTGGTTTGGTTCAGTATTTCTGTAAGACGTGTACTGTGAATAGGAGACATACCACAAAGGGGAACACTGACAGTGAGAAACCTGCAAATTAGCTGTTGAAATTTTTGTAAATATTTTGTACATAATATGTGTATTGGATTGTATATAGTGTGAAAATAATAATACATCATAATAGAATGTTAACTGATTCTACATTTATTGTATTTTGTTGCTTATTTTTACATTCCTCTGTGCTGCTGTCTCAACTTGAATTTCCCCTATGGGGGATTAATAAAGAAGCATCTTATCTTATCTTATCTTATCATCAGCTTGCTGTAGAGGACATTTACCTTTTTATTGGATTGCTGTAAGTCTCAATGAGACAGACACAATTATAGTACCTCCTGTTTTACTGACACATTTCCTTCGACATCGCAGTTGATGAAATCATTTTGTTTTGATACATGGTTAAAAAACATTAATCACTGACGGCCTTGTGCAAGACAAGTGTGCAGTGGGGGTGTCGGCTCTCGCTGTAGCAGCGAGAATTTGAAATCTGATAAATGAGTCTATGAGTCTAACTTTGCTCTTGCCACCTCACTTTTAGACTGCAACAGAGGCTCCAGTGAAATGGCATACTGTACATCAAGGCAATCAGTGTGAACTTCCTAAAGTTCAATTTTAAATAACCAGGATTATCTATTTTAGCTAACTGCAAAGGGATCTACTTCCGGTTCAACCAGCCAGCTAATCAAAACAGCTGCCTATTCACCTGTTGTTACATTTATTACTCATCAGTAATAAGCATGAAGTTCCACAATGCACTATGATGATGCATCTAAACCACATGGGGGACAGATAAAGTCAAACAAACTTGTCTTTGCTCAGGTCAGTTTACACTCTCTTCACTTAAAGTACAGGACAGTTCTCAAAATGCACCGGAACCAACTTCTAATGGTGAAAAAAAACACACAAAATGTTTTCAGCCTGGGCCCAGGGGCAAGGACGAACAGGTCTGCAAGAGACTGATAGATACTCTGAGTTCCTATTCTTTTCTAGAAGCTTTAGGACACAAGGATTCTTCAGCTTTTTGGCAAAAGTTGTTTTTCAGTGAAGGGCCTAGTTCAGCTCTGCGGGGACAACCTATAAAGTCGATATGGTGAACTTGTTAGCAAACAGTTGCCTATTTAGAAAATTGAGCAGACATAAAGCAACATTAGAATTAGAGTTGTGTTTGTGGCCACCTGACAAACACAAGTCCAACATTCAGTTTCCATTTTGCTCTGTTTTTTGTTCTTTACAAATTCTTATGGGAAATATCTGGCTTTTTAGCTGCTAAATGCTTCACTTTGTTCACCAGCTAGTCACCAACTGTGTCATTTTGTGCTGAGCAGGTAGAGTACAGTGGATAGAGTGTTTGTCACTTTTGGTGACTTGTTTCACATTTCACCTTATCCTTTGTGAATATAAACATATTGATTTTAACACCTTTAAAGGGAGACGAAGAAAGAGAAAACAAGCAAGAACAAATGTTTATATATTGGAACACTAAACTTGTTGTTTTTGACATTTTTTAAAATAAGCTATGCACTGAATATTAACACCTGCATACATCTCAGAAATATCAAGGTTTCTAGGCTGCACTATACAAACATCTATGAAAAACTTTTAATTTTTTACCATTTCACAAGATATTTAGTGGACAGTAAACCTACAAAAACTTGCTTTACATGCCATTTTTTTGTATATTTGTATTTAGAAATGTTATAGAGAACAACAGTAAAAACATCTTCAGTAATTGACAAAGAACTATACTCACTTTTTACATTTTTTTTATTAGATTTCTTTTCACACTTTTTAGACTGCCAAAATAGTTATGAGCCATATTTTTGGAGTTTTACAGTAGGCGGATTTTAAGGAGGGAAAAAAACATGATCATTGATTTACCAGCTGGGTGCAGTTTTGATTTTTTTACTGCCTGTTTCACTCACATGCAAACTCAGCCCTTCAGGTTTCACCTCGTACTGTAACTAAACCAAGAAACTGAACTGAAAATGTGTCACCTGAAAATCTCCAGAACTTGTTGGAGACAGCCCCTCGTCACGGCAGACATGTCAGACATTTTAAGAATATGCTAATTCTAAAACAGTAACATTTTCACTTTTTTTGTGAACAGCAGAAACTTATTTTGTAATTTGAATTTGGTGAATTTGTTTTTGTCAGGTTGAGAACATGATCATGTTAGAGAGAGTGTGTGTGTGTGTGTGTGTGTGTGGACTGAGGTCACCTTCCCCTGCTCTCCACCTGGGAATGTGTGTTCACAGGGTGTCTGTGCTGAGGGGATCCGGGGTGAATACAGAGTGGAGCCACACTGGGAATAAGCTGTCAGATGAAACACTGAGGAACTACTGAGAGACACTAAAAGAGAGAGAGAGCGCGAGTGTGTGTATGTGCGTACATGCATCCGTTTGTGTGCGTTCCGGTGTGTAACAATGTGTAGCGATATACCATGTGTGCTTTTGTCTGTGTGTGCATGCGGGCATCCACGTCCTCATGTCCCCCATGTGTGTATGTGTGTGTTTTTCTGCTCCTGTCAGTATGTGTGTGTTGTTGCTTGTCTGTGCATGGATCTACCTACAAGACTGTGTCTCCGGGTGTGTTTTTGTGTGTGTGTGTTTTTTTTTTGATTGTGCAGGTCCAGGGGAGCTCTAGTTGAAAGGGAAAGCCCTCAATCTCTACAGACTGACTTAGGATTCTCTCTGCTTTCCCCAGAGTTCACTGCAGCGGCCTGCACACTGGACTTTCCATCCACACACACAGTCATGTAATATCTACCTCTTAAGCGTCTCCCTCTCACACACACTTTCAGCTTCTCCAGTTCAACCGTGCACTCTTGAACCTTGTTGCTTTGAGCTTGTTCGAGTTCAGTTGGTTTCGAGGATGGAGGAGCTTTTATATGCGGCGTGTACACACACACACACACACACACACACACACACACACACAACTTCTAGAAGTCCTCGACCAACACAGACCAGCACATTAAAGCAGTAGAAGGAGGAGCAGGAGGTTTAGACACTCAGTGATTAATAGAGCATTTCTTTGACTTTGAGGTTCTTTAGATTAGGACTGTAATCAGATTTTTACTTCACCTTTAGGTGCCAGAATCAAGAGAGTGTCATGTCAGATCAGTTGTAGTTGAAGCTAACGAACAGTGAGACTACTGAAATACTGGACTTATAGTCCTTGTGTGTCTGACATCAGTTCAGAAACACTTTGGAGTCTCAAAATGATTTCTTTCAGTGAGACTTCATTGAAACCTGGTGCATGGGTAAAATCTTAATTAGGATTTGGATGTATTGTAAAACTTAACATAAATAATCAATTTAATATAAATCCACCTTGGTTTGGGCTCTGATTGGTGTTGGAGAAAATGCTTATCTTTTATAATCTATAATACCATTAAGTTCTTACATATAAGTTATTCTTTAGAGCCATTCTGTGCAATTGGCCACCATGTTTCTGCAAATATATTTCATAGAGTTTACCTTCAATCATTAGCTGGGTCCAACAATCCATATTAAATGCAATATATAGTACTATATATTAATTCTTATAGTATGATGTTTTGCAGTTATTAGCATTTTACACTAAGAAATCAACACTGACTTGCTCCTTTAAAAAAAAGGAAACTTGATTTTGTTGTCTAAGGTTTTCCTTGTGCTGATTAATCACCATCCACAATTAGTTTGCTGTGACTGTTCTGAATATACTTTATTTTGTCACTTTTCCAGTGTGAACACACTACAAGTTCAAAACCAGCTTAGAATTAGTGTATAGTATACAGGTGATACAGCAAAAACCTGCTGTCTGTCCCTAATGTACAGAGAGAGATGGCAAAATGGCATAATGTTTTCTGCTCCAACCACTTGGATCCGTCTTCAAAAGGATTTCACGTTGTAGTTGCTTATTTTTTTTAGTTTACCTGTTTTTGTTTAGTGTTGTTTTGTCTGTGACTTTTTATGCAGACTTGACCAGGTCTCCCTTAAAGATGCCTGGTTACAAAAAAAGGCCAATTTAGCTTTCAACTTAAAATAGATATCCTGAATATATTTGATAAAGGATGCACTATCATAATCAGATTTAATAGGCTACTGGATCACATTTTGTTAAAGTGCTATTGAAAACTAACTCCAAATCTACTCTACTATTGATACCATTTCTACCACTAGTACTGCCACTATTGTTGCTAATGTAACGTAGCTGTCCTGTGTCACACAGCCCAAACAGCCTTGGCTCTGTATTGTACAGTTGCTTTGCTATTGTCATCTTTGACATTGTATGGATTCTCCAATAACTTCCAGTGTTATTTCTACCAGTAGAAATTATTGATATAACCGTTTGTTTACCTGTACTTTTTTCAGTGTGAGCATGCATATCAGGACATTAGAAGGTGGGTAAACATCCTCAGAGTGATGCCTTTTCTCTCTTAAAACACATATTCATACAGTATTAATAGCAGTGACTTACCTTCTATGATCGTGTCAGTTCTGCAAAAAGAAATATTGTAAGTCAAGACTTTACCTATTATACACATTATAACTTACTGTTCTGTACATGATTCATAAATCATTTTCTTAACTCCTACATTTCTTTTTGTTTTGTAAGGTTTGCGTGCAGTATGAGAAAACTCCACCCGAAACCTCACCCTCTCTTCAGCACCAGTCTCAGTGTTTCTGAGGTAAGCAAGCGAGGCACAGATTGAACTGCAGTGTCAGGAAGTTGTTGGTTATTATCAGCGCACAGATGTGAGAGAAAGAGAGGAGTATGGTAATGGCACAGCGATGAGAAAACGTGTGCATGTGTCCCCCAGGTAAAAACAGGGGAACATGGAATCAAATCTGAGCCAACATCCTGAGATTGTTCCTGTTGATAAATTGATATCATTAAATATAAATGGCGAGTGTTTCATACCCTGCCGCCGCGGGCTTGGAGCGCCGAACAGGAATGCTTTGAATCCAAGGCTGGAAATTTCCCCCAAATCATCAAATCTGACAACAAAAGAAAACTCAAATAGACTCCCTTAATGAGTTAAACACACACGCACACACACATGCTCACACGCCTACACACACTCGTGTTCTTGATGAGTCTTTTAACCGTCTTCCTTATCCCTCTGTCTACTCCGACACACACACACACAGTAACACACACACTTTTTGTATGATCAATCCACATCAAACAGTAACTCATTTAAATATTCATATAAGGTGTTAGAAGATGGTTGGTCGGCCTCTCTCTTCCCCCATGTCTCTCTTTCTCTCTCCAGGTATATTAATAATTCCCCCTGTCTCTCCACCACACAGAGTTGGAGGTTTTTCCCTTCAGACAAAGTTTCTAGAAGTTTCTATAAATTAATAAGAGTGTGTTCTCTGTGAAGCCGGCAGCTTTGAACCCGGCGTATTGATCTTGCAGGTGAGTCGGCCGTGCCGGATCACGACTTCAAACAGAATCCAATGTTCCTGTGAAGAGGCCGGCCCAGCCCAGAACAATACCCATATTCCCTCCATATGACTGGTCCTATCTGAGGGTGGTGGGGGTGGGGACAGACAGGAAGTACCTGGACGTGGTCGAGGAGGTTAAGATGGCTGAGGTGGGATTTTGATCATAGTGATTTTGAGGGGAGCAGTGGAGAGTGAAATCAGCTGTGGACATTGGATGTGATTGAGATGTTGAATTAATCACAGGGAACTGCCAGGTGGACAGACTGATACTGGGGCTGGATGTTGTCCTTCTTATTACAAATCAGATGTGCTCCACCTCTGCTGCAATTGAAATGATGCAGTTTGGATTATTATTTGATAAATACTACCGTTGGCTGGTTGTCAATGGAAAGACTGAAATTAGACATTTGCACTTCAGTCAAATTCCACATAAATATGCATAAATGGACTTTGATTTACTCATCTTATATTATCATTCCAGGGAAATTTCAAGGCAATAAAATGACAACATTTTGAGTAAATATTACATTTAAATTATTTAAATGGTGGTAGAAAAATCCATCAAGCATCTTCAGTTCAGTTGTTAGTGGCACTGCACTTTCAGGTTTTGTGCCAATTACCTGTAAAATTAAAAAAGGTTAAACTAATCTGAAAAAAATGCAAATATATATTTGAACAACTACAAAAATTAATAAATAAACTTAAAAAGATGTCATTTAAGTGCGTTTGTTGACTAGTAAGCATGCACGTTTTTTAAGTGTAAAATAACAGTGTCTCAATACACTTTAATAAAAGAATGAACACAATATCAGAGATAATCAGAGATACTGTAACTTTTTGTACTTGTATACTTTTGTTCATTTTTCTTTTTCCCTCACTGTTTTAATGTTTCTTTTCTTTAAAAGCCCTTCTAGGCACGGGTGTTGCAAATTAGCAACTGCTAAAAACGCTATGATACACACATTGGATTGCTGTTTTCAGTTTATCTATGCAAGCTGTATATCGGTCCCTACTAAAATACACTATAAACACAAGATAATAACAATGTCATGTGTATGGATATATATTTTGTTGCTTTATTTATAAAAAAAGAGAAATATGTAGGTTTTCAGTCTTGATTTAAAAATCGAAATGGCATTTGCCTCTCTGATCGAGCAATGTAAAGTACAGCAGTAGCAGAAAAAAGCTTCTTTAGAATAATGAGAAAGTTTGCATCTTGTCTAGCAGCCATATTGCTAGTTATAGTGTTTTTCTTTGTTTAGTTAGATGTTTACTTAAAGAAATTATCTTTTTGCTATAATCTAGCAAATAGAAAGATAACAAATTCAAAAAGATTTAGAAATTAGAATTGGCAACATTTAACAAAAGTTCTACCAAAAATTATAATAATAAAACAAAAACTCTGTTGTTTCTTTTTATTAATGTTGTTAAAGGTTTTTCACCTCAGTAGTTTAGCTTTGTTATAATATATACATGAATTTACATATGATCCAGCCACTGCACTTGTGTGAGATTTTTTAATGTATTGTATAACAGCTGTTAATCCAAACAAGGCAATGTTTATTGTTAATCAGCCATTGGCTTTAGCAGGTGCAGTTTCTAGTGTTTCCAGGTTTCATATATTCTATATACGTCCTATGATAAATACGTACAATATTCATGGGACAATTTCTAGACAGTAACATAGAAAGATACAAACAATGGGCCCAAAAATTCTAACAGAGTTAGACCTAAATTATACTTCACTTTCAATTTTGACCTTTTTGTATTAGCAGTCTATTTGATGTGTGTTGCTAACTGGTTCCAATCTGAGGGGACTGTTTTTGGTTAGTGTATTAAGATGGTAAAAAGAAGAACTGAGGTGCATAAAACCGTTTTCTATACTAAGATGAAGTTTGAATGGCAGTAATTGAAACAGTTTATTGCAATTGCTTTTAGTTGCTAGATGTATGCAGCAGATTCAAGATTTAAAAAAGTGTATGACAGAAAACGTGAAAAAATAAAAAGTTCAAGACATACAGGGTATTTCAGTTTTGCACACAAACATACACGCATAATGCCGAGACGTAATTGTGTCACTACTGAACCTGTGTGTGTGTGTGTACATGTCTGTGTACATGTGTGTAAGTCAGACAGAGTCTGTGTAAGGGCTGATTAGCGATTAGCAAGTCTTGAGGCTGACGGCAGAGCTGATCAGTATTTCCATTGTGTCAGAGCTTTAGGGAACAAATCCCAACATTAACCCGGCTCTCATCTGCCTGGCAGAGCGCTAGCAGCAGCCTGCCAGCCATAGGCCGTACATCCAGCAACAACCGCAAGCTAAGGCAAATGAATCCTCCTCTGACGGTGCTTCATTGTTGTCTCATTTCAAATCAAAAATACATTTGATCATTATAGAGCTTCTAATGTTGCTCTCAACATCAAGGTTGATGGGCCGTGACATGCGATATTTAATAAGCAGTCTAAAGTTTGTCATAATCTGCTTGACAAAAATGACATTTAAGTAGTACCCCTTGAGGGAGAAGTAAGTGAATTCCTATAGTTCTATAAAAAGCGTAATCCCCTTGAAGAGCAATAACTGGAGCAAAATGTTCCTTTTAAGAGCGGATGTGTCTCTCACAAGACACTGGAGGAATACTGTCACATAATTGTTCTGACTTTGGCTTTAATTCTTATAGAGAGCTCACCAGGTGCCACCACTGAATGTCATTGGGTGTTCAGCTGTGACCTAAGATCGACTCCAGAGTCCTCAAATGAGGCCAGCAACAATTATAGTTTTCCATGGATAGCGGTCAGTTCATCTGTGATCATTTGCAATTATAATTTTCTTATTGAAGTACAGAGGATTAGCTCAGAGAAACCCCACCACTGGAGGACTGCAATACAAAGTTTTTAACAGGTTCTTTGGCAGGAAATCATCAGTCCAGTCCACATGGGATAAATTAGGAGTGAGTAATAAAATGACCTTCTGACCTCAGTCTGTGTTCCTGAAACATCTGCAGAGGTTACATTCACTGAAACCACCAATATAATAAGATAAAAAGACAATTTTAACATGTCTACATGGGTCTACGTTTTCACTTTCCTTGTGCTTCCACTGTGAAATCAATTTTTTTCTACTTTTTTCTGATCCTAGTGGTGTTTACAGCACCAGGTGCATCTGGTTGACTTATCAAGCTTGCATAACTGCCATTGAGACTAAATATAGTATTTTGTATACTTGTTTTCCAAGGTGATACATACCCCTGAGACACCTCAGATACCAAACTTATGAAGGCAAGATAGCTGTAACTGCCTCACATTTTAGTTTTTAGTTAAATTTGTTACTGTTTTTGGTTCCTACCCGAAAATAATAGGAGATCGTAGAGGCGGAACTAATTAGCTCCGATCTTGTGTTCCGCACGTAATTAAAAGGGCACAACACCTGCAAGCGAAGTGCTAAAAACATAGCATAGCAAGAGCTCTCCAAGCTAAGTAAATATTAAGAATATAAACATATCTGGACGTATATTATCTGAGGAGAAAGAAGACAAGGAAGAACTTAAGATTTAGCCCCTCTTAAGTAGAAAGCAGCCTACGAGGTATGTTTCTTTTGTATCCGGTTTTCTGTGATATATTTCATGTGCATAGCTTGTGTTAACTAGTGTGTAACTATAACGGCACACACTGAATTCAAGACATGCATTTTATTTATTGTATCCTTTTATTTTTTCTCTCTTTTCAGCCAGTTCTTAGGGGTTGACATGATATGTTGTAGAAATAAAACCCCGTTTTTTAAACAAGACCTCGTGCTTCGTGTTGACTACTGGAGGGATCTACAGTAGCTAAAAGCGTTTAGTGAAGTGAAAAAGTGCGGTGTACGTTACTCAGGGTACATGCAATAGATTATAGGAGCAAATGGTTCCATAATATGAGGGAGTTTGTCTCCTTAGATAAAGTTTATCATGCATGTAAACTGCTCTAGTGGGTATCACTGTTCATTTTCCTGAATGTAAAACATGTTATATCTCTGAAAATGAAATACTTTCTCTGTGAGTCCTTATGCTAACCCCTTGACATCAAATCAAAACAACAAACAAACAAACAGATATTGTGAGAACTCGATAAGTCCATGTTGGAAACATTTCAGAAGAGTTCTGAATTTTATTTAAATGCACCTTTTCCAATTTGTTTCTCTTCTTCAGATAATTTAGTTTGTTAATAAATGTTCTATTGAAAATCTTTTGATTATAATTAATTTTTTTGTCAATGTAATCTTCCAAGGGGCTGTGAGCCAGCCTGGTGTGGTTTGACAGCTGAGTCTGGAGTCAGGCTGGAGTCTTATTGGTGGTGACATGTGTCAATCTTTAGAGGACGCCCCGCCCACTGTGGCCAGACCGAGCTGAGCCAGTCTGCTGTCAGCCGCTCATCACCCAGTCCTTTTCATGTTTGCCTTTTTTCTGTGTTTGTGAATGTGAAGAAAGAAAAGAGTGTATTCCAGTGTGGTACACACACACACACACACACCAATGAGGCTCTTTTGTGATGTGCACATGTGATTTTATTTTTAGTGTTATGTGTGTTTGCTCTACACACACACACACACACACACACACACACACACACACACACACACACACACACACACACACACACACACACACACCAATCCGTCCACCAACCCCTATGTTGTCTGCCAGGAGGGCAACATCAAAGTGTCTCTAGCTGTGGGCATGTGGAGCCTGGAGACTAGTGAGGGCCTGTGGAGTGGAGACTGGGCCTGCAGAGGTAGCTGGAAAATCAAGTGGCCACAGGGAGCCTGGAGAATGAGGTGGGCTTGGAGAATGAAGCGGGCCTGGAAAACAAGGTGGGCTAAGAGAAGAAGGTGAGCCTGGGGAGCGAGGTGTGGTATACTGTAGGGCAGGTACGGTCCATAAAAAGAGACTGAAGGGGGTCCTGGAGAGCGCAGTGGGCCTGAGGAGCGAGGTCAGGGTCAATAAAAGGAAGATGAAGGTGGTTGAGATGGAGGTCAGTCCTGGAGAACATGATGCAGGTGAAAAAGAAGAATTTAAAGGTAGATGTGGGAAGCAAAGTGAGCTTGGAGAAGGAGGCGGCGCAGCAGCATGAAGTCTCTCCGTGCAGGAATGTTTAGTGAAGTTTCTCAGAGCTCTACAGAAGTGATGCTCTTAAATGCAGCTCTTGGTGACAACTTTATGTATGTTGCACTTTCTTGTCTTCCCTTGATGCCTTAACAATAGCCAGACAGGCAGCGAGAGCACACTGGTCCTTGTAAACAATACATTTCCTCCATGAGATGTCCACTTTTTATTGGCTGCAGGCGTAGGAGGGAGGAGGGCCTGCAGGAGGCGGTGGTAGGCGGGCAGGAGAGCAGGAGGAGGTGGTGGGAGGTAGGCAGGAAACACAGGACTGCCGCTGTTGCCTCTGAGGCAAAGATCGGCTTCTTGCTCTCATCTGCCCGTCAGAGCCCTCCTCTGAGCTGCCAATCAAAATGATGGACAAGTGCTAGTGGATGGTGGAGAGAGGATTTGAAGGGACCGGCTCGTTTGCACAGACAAACTCATCTGTGATTTCTCTCAGTTTGTGTCTAAAAGAGACAATGCTCTCTGTAGGCACAACTTCTGCAATCACATACCCGATCAGTGGGTCATGATTGCATCATTGATCATGTTTTTCCCTGTTGCTATGTATGTATGTAGCACAAAGCTTGAGCTGTTCAGAGGCTTATAATGGATACGTATTTAGACGCACCGTATTGTCCTGATTGCCATGGATTGTGAATGCATTTGATTTATAAACTATATGTTGTGTTGCATATGAATAATGAGCTATCACTATTGTGATCAACCCAATGTACTATTTTTTTTTTATATATTTAAAATGCTGACACGCAGTACCCTTCTAAATGTCTTGAGTACACACTTCCAATATTTACTTTAAAAATGTATTTTCCTGAAAATAATTTCTAAGAATCAGTAGATTCAGATTACTAGACAGAAAAGTTCATCATGAGTGTAACAGTCACTTGTTGTTTTTACCCTTACACCTATGATAATGTCCTGTTGCATGCACATATACAGTTTTCTGTGTTGAATGAATGAAAAACCAAGTGGAGAGATATGAGGTGACAGAGAAGCCAGGCAGCCTTCTTCTGGTGTGAGTCTCATACCTGGACTCGTGCAGGCAAAGAATAGATGTGTCTACATTAGTTATTCTCTCTTCACATGGGTTTCACTACCACCTGGATTCCCCGCGACACGTAGACACCACACAGAGGTGAAGAGAAAATAAAAAGACTCTTCAGATGCAGAGTCTGTGATCATGATCGCACTGAAAAAGGGATGCCATAAAAACAACAAAGGGAGTAACATCCAAATTTAATTGTTCTGTCCTTGGAAGACACTATATACTGGCTGTATTTATGTCAGTGTCTGTTCAGTTATGGTAACCATCAGTGCTCATGCTGACTGTCTAGTTCTTCTAAACAAATCTGATACGTAAAGCGCCTCTCCCTCTGTGCCAGAAAAGACATACCAAGCGGCTACAGTGATAGGTAGTGCAGTTAGATGAGAATAACAGAAGAAAAATCTGAGTTTTTACAAAGTTTTTGTCACATTTAATTGTTGTGAATACAGATAAGCACCTTTCGACCCGCTGCAGTGCCATTACAATGATACTTTACTTTTGTTTGAAGTCCCTGTCAGCACATCCACACATTTAAGGTTATTAATTTATTCATGGCCAAATAATTGAAGCCTGGTTTCTTGTTCACATTTTACAAATCATGGTAATAAAGAAAAATAATAGCCAGTTCACTGTACTTAAAATTATCCACAAGCACCGAAAGTGTGTGAGTATTAGCAGGTTCCTTATCCAGATGGTCTACAGGATAGAGGTTTAAACCAAATTAAATATTTTTTACGTTACATATTTTATTTTATGAAATGTGTAGAAAATTATACCCACTTTCTCAGTTTAATTTTCAAATTCCTTTGTTTACCATCTGGCAAGCAATGGGTCGACTAATGATACTGCAATTAGTGAAAAATGAATGTGTGTATTGTCGTGTGTGTGTGTGTGGGATCAGTATTCTAATGAGGACAGACAAAAGAAGTCTGTAGCTCAGAGCCAATTGGACAGAGAGGAGCAGAGCATCAGAGAAAGAAAGCCGGAGAGGGGAGTGAGCTAGTTGGGGGTTAGGGAGGGTTCAGGCTGGTGGCAGTCAGTGCCTCAGGCAGGGTTTTGGGGTCAGGCCCCCCCAGACGGCCACACTGGCCCCCCCGGGCCCCGAGAGGGGGGATACCAGGACCACGCCAGCCAAGGGAGGGGCACTCAATTAGGGCAGTGTTCAAAATTTTTGCTTGGTGCTTCAGAAGAGAAGGCCACCTGATACCTATACACCTCAAAGATCCCCCTTCACCCCTTCACCCGACTGAATGCACCTACTGCTGACTGACACGCTCAAGAGTTTGAATGGGTTTTTTTTTAAGGCTGAAAATGATGCTCATATTTAAATAAAACTTTGTCAACCCATCAAAAAGTATTTCTGTCCCTCAGAATTTAAATACTGTTAAGAAGGAAAAATAGCATACTAGATCTCCCCATTGTAATAATTCTCTTCCCACAATAAATAACAAAAGCAATGCATGCTGTACAAATGCATGGAGATTTTTAACTGGATCTGTATCCAAGTACACAAACTCACGGGGAATCATGCTGGTTTGCTTCAGAATACCTAAAATCAGGGCTTTATTCAATAATTAATAAAATCAGACTGATGACCACAAACTAGTTTTCTAAATTTGTCATCAAAGTTGGGTTGCAATTGCACAATGCACTAAAGAGTTTAGGCAAAGTGGCAATAACTATGAAACACTTACAAGGAATAATGTGTTTTTTTGTGTATATCAAAAAACTAAAACTTTTTTGGGCCTATTCAAATATTCCCTATTATCAGGAGCACTGGATAAAGGTGGAAATGATCTGCTGGAAAAGTCCTGGTCATACCATAAAGTGGCACAGCAAAGTTCCTTCACTCCTCACAAAATATGTGGCCCTAGAAGCTTGATGACTATTTATAATTCTTGAACATGCTAACCGTGGCTCTCCCAGCTAGCTGGCTTGCTAACTAGCAAGCTTGCTAGGTCAGTCGCTAACCCAAGATGTATTTGTACCATCAACTCATTCATACCACAACATTCCTCTTTTGTGGAAGAAATCTGTGGGCAGCAAAACAAACTATTGTGGTTTTGATAAAGAAGTTAGTCAATAAATGGCCTATTTCCATCATTCTGTGAACAACTGATCTGATTTTATGCTGCACATGGCTTGAGTCTGCGAACAGAAGCGCACAGTGAAAGAAGTTGGTTGCCTCGCTGAGAGGATGGAGGTGTGCAGCTGTTGCCTGCAGCTCTTCATTAACAACTCACTGTGGCTTCTTCTTGTTGTTACATTAGCCTACTTCCTACAATATTTCAAACTGAAATCTGTTGTCAAAAAATGTTGAAAATGTTGTCTTGTTTTGTAGACACACTTATGAGGAGCTATGGTGGTCAGTACTAATCTCACTGACAAAAGCATTGCATTTCCTATGACTTCCTTATAATAAAAGTTTACTCGTGTTTCGCCAGTTAAATCCTTACCCAGTTCATAATACTGCAAATGCAAGGCCTTTCATCAGTGGGCCATCAGCTCAATCACCATTGTTACATCATTCACCGATAGTGACTTAACAGGCATTTATTTAAATGAAAATTTTGATTATTACCATAAATTAATCTTTAACCTTACAACAAAGAGTCATACTTATTTACCTCCACTGATCATGGTGGCTCATTGTAATGAACTACAACAACATTGTGGTGTTTTAAATTTTAGTGTGATGGTACCACACCTCTTGAATCACAATATAAAACAAAGAAACTACTTTCAGTTCAGAAGTTAGCAAACAGTACTGTGTGACCACATGGTGGTGCTTTGGATCTGGATCTGCACCATAGTTGTCAATTTACCAAAATCTATCAACAAGTTTTTTACGTGATCCTACTATCTAACCGCTAACTACAGTTGGTCTAATTTGCAGAGTTAATAAATATGTATTTGCACTCCCCCATATTATTATATCAGAGCAGGATTGAAGACTTATAAAGAACAAAAGGGAGATTTAGATGGTACTGATGTAGAGATGGAAATTTTCAGTTGTATTTGATTTGGCCAGTGTGTTTGTCTCTGAGGTGCTGCTGCGTGTGTTTGTGTATTTCTGGCCAGTTTCACACAGTTGCATAATTAGCAGTAGCATTAGCATGCCTAACATCTCAGCTGCTGCTCTACAATACTCTCAGGAAAGAGCCCTGTTGAAAATCCTCCCAGTAACTGTCAATCTCTGGCTTTCTCTCACACAAATTCTCTCTCTATGTGTCTTTACCGCTCTCTCTCTTCTCTCTGTGTGTTTGTGCAAAATTTCATGCATTATTGGAAAATCCTCCTCATTGTCAGGCAGCAAACATTTCAACTCTTGTGGTTTTTCTCAGTTAACTTTATCATCTTTCTCTTTATTCAAACAGAGATAGGGGAGGCAGGGCTGTGCTGGATCCAGGCATTCCTCGCTGATCTGCCACATTCGAGCTGGTACGAGTTTCACTGTTGCAGGATATTTTGTGTAATTAATTGGTTCTTCTGGGGGTCAAGTGGTTTCATCTCATTTCAGTCGCCTTGTACATCAAGCAGCCATGTCTGCACCTGTTTCCTGCTCTCAGCAGCTGCCAACTGGGCCTCCCAAACCACTATTGATCCCATCAGATCACACACACACACACAC